>NC_088931.1:14450000-14545000 GCF_038396675.1 Hydra vulgaris
ATCAGCTTTAATCTTTTGGTGTTCGAGGAAGATAAAAAGTTTCCTTTATTAGACTTAATCATAATTTTTGTTTCAGTTTGTGACACAGCATTCACGACTTAGTTCTATCACAAATTTAATTTAAAATTTTGAGTAAATTCAGTTAAAACTTCGACGCTTTACAAGAAATATAGCAGCTCAGAATGTTCGCCTCCAGTTTTTGATGCCATCCGCACGGTGAATAGGCTTGTTATAAAATACGTCGTGTTGTAAAGCAATAAGTAATAAAAATTGTTATCAAAAATATTTTTATGTTTTATTTACAGCCAATTATTATAAACTCTAATACTATAAACATTGAAGAAAAACGTTCTGGAGCTGGCAATCGTGGTTCTTACCGAGGTGGTAGAGGAGACCGTGGTGGAGGTGAGCGTGGTGGATTTAGAGGACCGCCTTCATCAAGAGGAGGAAGAGGTTCATATGGACAAAGAAAAAATACTGATGATATAAAATCTGATAAACTAAAAGAGCCTAGAGCTGCACAAGAACCTAGAGCTACGCGCGAGCAAAGACAACCACGGATTAAAAATTAAATAATTTTATGTACCGCGTCTTTTTAAATTTGTGTTTCAAAAACATATCTTGTTCTTTTTTAATTGCTGGGATTATTTAGTTTTTTATAAATCGTAATTAAAATGTGTGGAGCGATTTTATAAATTTTAAAAAGGGATCTGAAGGCTGATTTAAATAAAATTTACAGTCTATGAAATGTTATATTTTAATGTTGTGATTTTAAATGCATCATGTCATAGTTGACCTAAAGAAACATTTGTAATACTCTTGTGTATTTATGCGCGCGCATTTTATTTTACGATTTTAGTAAAAAGATAATATCAAATTAAAACTATTAAAACATAACATTTTTATTGAAAGTATGGCTGCAAAGCAAGCAACGTTAAAGCTTGTTCGTGAAATTCGCATTGCATTTGATCCATTTTCGAGTTCTGAAAATTTAACAGCAGTGAGGTATGAATTCTTTATTTTAGTGCAATTGTTTTGATTTAGGACTATATTATAATATTTATGACTTGAATTCATGACTGACATTTAACTGAATTTAAATAACAAAATGCTACAAATAATCAACTATTGCGTTTAAGAGCACTGTGCTTTGTCTGTTTTTACTAACTTTATTGGGAATAGACATTTTGCACGGTTGTCATATGGTCGTAGACGTTTCGTATTTTACTTCAAAGCATTTCATATTTTCTTAATTTTCGTAAACATCATCTATATTTAAGTCGGAAAATAATATTTATTCGAATTATTAGTAAAAAAAAATCAAAGTTTTATTATATTTATTTCCTATTTTCATTTTAATATGTTTTGGACATTTTTACATGATTTACTTTCATAATTATTTTTTTCGAAATTTATCTTAATATCGCAGTTTCTAAAAATTAATTTTTCATGAACAGATTAACTCCTAAAAATATTAACTACAGTTTTTAATATCTTAAATTCCCTGGTAATATGCATATATTTTATAGTTATTATTTAAATGGGAGTTAATCTATTTCTAAATAAAATACGCAGCACTAGTTAATTTATTATGAGTATTAATTTGTTTTACGACACTGGTACAAAATATCGCCTATTTTTTAACGTTATAACAGATTTTTTAAGGTACCTAAAAAAGACTAAAAATTAACGAATTTAAAAAATATGATTTTTAGTTTTAGTAAAAAAAAATTTTTCTTTTTTAAATCTTTTAAAATTACAAATGTCAAAAAAAGATAATAAGCAGATTAAATTCTCCTTTTTTAATTTTGCTTTTAAAATAAAGATATTTTTAACGTTTCGACCTGTTTAAGCAAATTTTTTTTAATTCGCCTTTAAATATATACATATGTTTCATTAAAAATAACCGATTGGCTAATTAAACAACCTTTCTTGAATCTAATATTTTTTTCCGTTACTATATGTTTAATGAATATTTACGTTGCGATACACAAAGACATTACTTCATTTGCATTTTACCTTTATATTTTTTACTTTTATTTCGGCATATTCAATTTTATTCTATGTAAACGACAATTGTTGATAACTTTAATTATTAGTTAATTTGTTTCATTCATTAATATCATCAGTAAAAGTATTTTACATAAATCGCATTTAGGCGTGCAGGAAGGTATATAATGTCATGCGTTGTAAAGTGTACGTTTTAAACATTCTTAAATTTAGGGAATTCTCGCGCCGAATTTCTTCTCGCAAATTACTCAAAACAAACCCAAAATTTAAGCTGGAAACACTCGTCTCATGTGATGCATCAAATCCAACAATTGAAGTCACTTTTGGTAATTTAATATTGTTTAAAAATTTTAAACTAATAAAAATTACCTAGGTACAATGAATAAGAAATCTGCCAAAATTAAAAATGTATCATGGGTGAATTTCTCTTTAAGAGTATATTCTTTTACTTTTTATCAATGCTGACGTATATAATATATGTACGAAGTGTTTTCACTATAATTAATATAATTCTAAATTGTTTTTATATAATGCATGTTTTTTATTATGAAGTAATTTTGTGTTGTAAAATTAAATATAAAAGTTTATTGTTTAAGGAAAATATACAATTCTTTTTGTTTTAGAAAGAACAATAAAAAACGGTAAAAAAAATTATATTATAAAAGTTTTCTACGATATATCATATGTTCAATATGATATAATTCTGTTCTGTTAGAATATTACATATTTAATGCAAATTTTATGTTATAAAATAAATAATAAACAATTATTGCTATAAAATAAATTATAGAAATTTAATGTTAAGGAAAATTGATTAAAAATGAAAAAAGAAATTGATATAAAAGTTTTTTCTGCATCTTGATGGATTTCTTTTAAACTTGGCACCACGCACACACGCATTTATATCATGGGCAGATCCAACATTTTTTCTTATTTGAGATAAGTATCTTCCAGATATGGGACAAACTCCAAACATTTATATGTTTATACTTATATAAAATAAGGATGCTTTGCAAAAAACTGCGATGATTGGAGCCTGGGAACAAGAAACCCTAAAATTTTGGCCTGAAAAAAACTGCTCCAAACGTGAGAGCAACAAGTTGATGAAATATTTTTCTTACTAATCTCAACTTTAGTTATATTCATCGACAAATTTTATAGTATAATCTCTCAGCGTTTAAAAATTATGATCATATAAAACTTAAATCCCCTTCAATTTGAGGGGTTTTCAAATTTTATATAGTCATAACTTCTAAATGTTAAGAGATTATTGTATGAAATTTAAAATTTATCGATGAATATAACTTAACTTAAGATTAGTAAGAAAAATATTTTATCAACTTGTTGGTCCCACGTTAGGGGCAGTTGTGGCCAAAATTTTAGTACTTTTTTGTTCCCAGGCTCCAACCTTTGCAATTTTTTGCAAAGCATCCTTATCTGAATGTTTTTCATTAATGCTTGTGTTAAGAAAGATATTTTTTTTATAGGGTAAATAGGGAAGTCTCTGGTATCTCAAACATCAAAATATGCTACATCCTTTTTATGTTGAAGACGTTAGTCTTCAACATAAAAATTTAAGTGCCATATTAACATTGGGGGGAGAGGGGAGATTAAATTCTTGTATATCTTATATGTTACAAAACTCCAAATTTATAGTTTAGTGTTTTTTTTTTTTTTTTTTTGTTGCTATTTTTTGAATGGGTATTGTTTTAGAAAGAAAAAAAAGTTAGATTAATAAGTGAGGTAGGAGTCATAATAAGCAGTGAGAACGTTTATTTGGCATTAGACAACTCTTAAATTTATTAAATATTTTATCATTGCTTTTAAACGATCTTGGCGTTAAGTAAGTCTGAATTTTCTCAATGTATAAACTTAAAGAAATTCACCCATTGATTGATTTGGCATAGTTTGGCACAGTTTGGCACCCGCAATATATTTTCATTATTGATTTGTTTTAGCAAACAAAGAGAAGATCAAACTTGACCCTGAACTTGTAGATTGTAAGGACCTTTACGCCAGTTTTATACGAGAATGTAGTAAAAGAGAATAACTGATAGAAAAACGTCTACAAAATCGATTTAAATGTATTGTCGTTAAGTTTCTCAGTTTTTTATACCACTTTTTAAAATTAAAATCTTTGGATAATAAAAATAATTTTCTAGCCATGAAATTGTTTTTGTTTTATTTGGTTGTTTTTAAAACTAATCGTAATTTAAAAATCAAAAACTCGGCTGTATTTAAAAAAATATTTAAGTGTGCTTTTATGAACAAAGCAATACATTTTTTATTTTTAGGTTTTCCTAAAAGAAGTTTATCATGGATTTTACATGATCAACTGTCATTTCGCTGGTAGAAATAATTATCTTATTATTAAGAAAAATATTAATAACAATTCTTTCATCTAATTTTATCACCGTTTCTATCCATGGGACAAGTTATAATTCGAAAATTCATTAAAATGATTTTAAAATATTCTTATTCTTAAGCTTTCGCATGTCGTTCATGTAAATCTTTTTTTTATTTATTTCTCTTCTCGTACGATAAAACAATCGTTGCAAAGGATGTGCAAATAATCTAAAAATAATAGTGAATATAAAGGACGCCTATAAAAATATTTGCCAAATAAGTATGATCAGGATTGTTTTTATCAATATTGTCACAACTCAAAAGTTCTTTGCAACATGTAAGGTAGGGCGGCGCTAGTTATCAAGTAAATTATCTCGAAAACTATGCATCGCTAGACAAAACATCTAACGGATAAAAAGTAATGGATTAGAATTAAAACGTTACGTGCAACAAGTGGTTGATGGACGGTGGTCGAGTGAGATGCGCAGCCTCTTTTATTTTTGAACAAAAAAATATAATTCTCTTTTCTTAGCTGGCTTTACTTCTTCAAGTGTTATACCCAATTATTTTACTTTCATTTAAAATTAGTCGCTTCTTTTTTTTAGCCCTACCGTTTCCCTATAACCTAACTCATGTCACCTTGTCTAGTTGAGCAGATTTGAAGGTAAAAAAACTCTAATATTAAACATAAAAAATTACTTAGTTAAATAAATGTTTTGAAAGTCCATTAAAGAATTACCCGAATTCCAGATAATGAATATGCATTAGTTCGTTTATTTTCAACTTGCTTTGCACAGCTGCTTAATTTATAACTTTAGCAGTTTGGTAAACTTTAGGCAATATCTTTATAAGCAGTTTTTTTTAAAGATGTATTTACAAAAAACGTTTACGTTTCTGCTTTGCTAATCAAGAACACACAAAATGTACAAAAATTGAATTTTATTTTTTTGCTAGGTGTTGAATATAATTCCTTATAATATTTTGCATCTGTGAAAAATGTAAAGAAATCATTATAAAAAATAATGCCAAACAGTGTAGCATTAATTCTCACTGACCGAATAGAAAACTTTTTAGCAAAACCCTTCTGACTTTAGGGTGTTCTTGATTGACAGTAGATCTCAAAAATTATCATTTGTGAAAAGATAAGAATAACTCAAGTCACCATAATCAGAAGCTTTAATCAAATAAGATATAACAGAGGTCGGCAAATTGTAGACCTTTGCTACATAATTTGTGGGTCCCAAGCCACCTAGCTGCATAATATACAAAGTAGTGTAGTTGTGGGCCTTTTAGTTGTTTTCCAGGCTGTAAAAATTATAAAGCCTCCTTATAAAATACTCCCTAACACCAGATCTTGTCATTTTAGACATAGTAAAAAAATAATTTTAATGCACTCTAGCACTTTAAGACTTCAAATAAGATCCTTATACTTAAAAGTTAAATCATGTTAAAAAATTACTCTACAAAAATAAAAACATTCGAAAAGCTCGTCAAAAATAATTAGAACATTCGAATTTGTTCAGATGAAGTAACTCAAACAACAATTTAATTAATTTAACGCTGTAAAAACTATTTCATATCAAATATAACAGTGGTAAAAGTTATCGTCTTTAGAATGTTTTTCGTACTTTTCTTGAATAAAAATACTACATTGTTTAGATTTTTTACGAAATAAGTATTATAAAAGAAATAGTCGGCAAATCTTTAATGCTTTAAATAACCGGTTTTTTAAGACGCAATATTTGGAAATTGAATAACCAAAAATTACTCGAGTATAACCAGTTATCGAGTTTGGATGCTTTACTCAGAAGTTGCAACTCTGATAAATACACACAATAACTTGTAAAGATATGCCAGGTAAACATGAAGCGAAGCGTAAATATGCACGTCAGTGGAATGAAAAATGGGAGCTGATTTATTTCTTCACTGAGGGACTAAGTAACAATGCTCTATGTTTAATATGTAATGAGACTGTTAGTGAACTGAAAGGAACCAAGCTTGAACGTCATTTCGTATCAAAACATGAATTGTACAGTACTAAATATCCTCTTGATTCAACAACCAGAAAAATAAAATACGACTCATTGAAAAGCTGTTTAGAAAAACATAAAAATTTGTTTCAACAAATGTCTAGCAGTGTTGATTGTGAAACTTGTGCCTCTAATATGGTGTCATGGATATTAGCAAAAAACCTGAAACCATTTACTGATGGTGAAATAATCAAAAAATGCATGATTGAAGCATCAAAATTTCTTTTCCCAAATGATGAAAAAATTCATGACAAATTTCAAAGTATACACTTATCCGCGCGTACAGTTACTCGAAAAATTGAGAAAATGGTTGTTAATGTTTATGAACAATTGTCAAACAATCTGTCAGAAGCTGAATTTGTGAGTATCGCTCTCGATGAGTCTAGTGACCTTGTCGGTAAAGCACAACTCTGTGTTTATGCACGTTTTATCACTACGAATTGTTGTTTATTTGAAGAACTGCTTGGAATTGAACCACTGGAAACAACTACAACTGGACAAGGCATTTATGACAAATTTTTCAAAATATTAAAAAATAGGAAAGTGCCTCTTCAAAAAATATCTTCAGTTGTCACAGATGGCGCTCCTGCTATGATTGGAAGAATTCGAGGAGTTGTTACTTTGCTGAGAAATAGTGGTGAGTTTCCTAACAAATTTATGTCATATCACTGTGTGATACACCAGGAAGCACTGTGCGCTAAAGTTGCGACAATTGATGATGTAATGACAGCTGTAGTAAAAACAATCAATCGTATACGTTTCAATGCACTCAAACGGCGTCAATTTCTTGCGCTAACGGAACAAAATGAAGATGCACATGGTGATCTTCTTCTTCATTCAGAGGTATATAGACAAAAAATAAATAATTTACCATTACAATCAAAAATAAATGTTTGTCTATTTTTTGCAGGTTAGGTGGCTATCAAGAGGAAATATTCTTAACAGATTTTGGGTGTGTTTGCCAAGTGTACTGCAGTTCATGTTAACTCAAAAATTTTCATTCATTACAATGTCTATTGAAGAGTTTAAGTGTAAACTGGCTTTCCTTTGCGACATCACAGCACAATTCAATGTTCTGAACAAGAGATTACAAGGCCGCCGTGTGCTGGTTTGTGATTTAATCAACCACATCACTGTGATGAAGACAAAACTTAATTTGTACAAAACTCAATTTGCATCTGGTAGTTGTACTCATTTTCCTACTTTAAATGAATGTCAACCATCAAGGGAAATGTTATCGTCATTTTCATTAATAGTGACTGCTCTGTATGATCAATTTGAAAACAGATTTAATGAATTTGAAGACTTAAAAAAGCATATGGTTTTTTTGTGTTATCCATTTGACTTTGATATGAATGATATTAGTATTCTAAAGGACTTTGAAGAAGCTGATATTTTAAAAGCAGAGGATGAACTAATTAACTTTCAATGTGACGACGAGTTGAGAAGAAAGGCACCAAAAAAAGATGAAGATGGCACTTTTGGTGAAAATTTAATTATTTTCTGGCATGCTGTCATGAAGGAACGTTTTCCAGTTCTTAAAAAACATGCAAATAGACTTATCTGTATGTATGGCACTAGTTACCAATGCGAACAAACATTCTCAGCCATGAAAATAATAAAAAATGTTTACAGAACAAGACTGACTGACACTCATTTTAATAACCTTGTGCTAGCTGCAACAACAAAATACTCACCAAATTTTTAATTGTGTTTTATCTGGTTTTTTTCTTAACTATGTATTTTGTATTGATACAATTATTAGTTCTATAATCTAATTCTATACTATATTCTGTTATATAGGTAATATAACCTATTTTATATATACTTTATTTATTGCTGTGTGCCGCAACTAAAACAAGAATTTTGCAAGTGGGCTCCTTTCGAAATATGGTGCCGACCACTGAGTTATAATGTCAGGAAATAAGAAGATGCGCATAATGGTTGTTGCATAATGCTATTTAAGTTTTTTTATACAGTTATTTTTCAATTGATTTCATAATGACTGACTGCAGGGGCGGATCCAGACCATATAGTAAGGTGGTCTTTTAGGGGGGCGATTTGTTTTTTGTTTGTTTTGGTGGATCCAGACCGTCTGGTAAAGGTCTGGGGAAGGGGAAGACGGTTTTAAAGGGAGGGGTGGGAATTCGCGTTTCCCAATTTTATTAAAATTTCAAATCATTTTAAACACCCTATTTCAATTAATTTCGTCTTTTTCAAACATGCTGTGTTAAATTTAAAAAAACGCAAAAAAAATAGTTATAAAATCTTAGAAGGGGAGGGTGGGCAATCGTTCCCGCAAAATATTCCACCTCGAGCTTATTAAGACCCTATTAAGCATTATTATTAAGCAGCCGTTTCAAAGTGACTAGAGTTCTGGCTCAGAACCCAAAGGTTAAATGCCGGCTCCAACCCAATTGGCGACTTTGTTAAGAAAGAAAACGTGAACTTCTTCAGCTGAAGTAGTTTCGTAACCATGATGGATAAGTGTAACCATTGCATTTTTTACGAAATATATCTTTTAGCTCTAATATCGCAACCGTAATGGTTTTACGTTTATAACTTGATCAGTAAGACAATTTCATTCTAATATTGTTTTTCAATTAGTAAGGATTTTTTCTTCTAGAAATAACCAACATATTCTGGTTTCTTTATTGTTAATCAGAGAGTAATAAAATCTTGTAATGGACCTTTTTAGTATATTAGCAAACTTCACTGAACAAGAACTTCCCTTTATTGATTTATAGAACATTTGTGTTCTGCTAGCTGAGCTCAGTTAACTAAATATTATGCCGGTTTTATTAATCGACTAAAAACTTAACTTATATTTCATTGTATACATGTATACAGTAATTATATGCAAAGATTGAGTTTGTTGAAAGTGTGTTGCTTTAAAATATGTTTTAAATCAGAACGAGAAACACTATAGGCAATGTAGTTAATTTCCGTTCAATTGAACGTTCAACTTAAGTTGAAAATTTTAACAGAAGAACTATCATACATACTATATCTTCATTCAACGAGGCATGATCATTAGGTATTTCTTATCGTTGCTGCAGCTGTTTGAACACATAAAGTAAACTTTTCGCACTATTGTTTCTTATTGCCGCGCGCGAAAATGATGGAAAAAAATAAATAAAGAAAATTGTTTAGAATAGATTATTTTAAAAAACAAATAAAGCGAATACAAGAAAAATATCGAAAATTTTGAATGAAAAGAGAAAAAGAAAAAAAAAACATAAAAAAAAAATAAATAAATAAAAAACACAGTTAAAAAAAATTGTTCGTAACAAATTCGAAAATGGAAAACAAAATTAAAAAATCACTATGTAAAAATGGTTTTATCAATTTATATTGTTTGCATTATTCATTTTGTTGTGTATTTCTGTCTATTAATTATACTGTCGTATATTTTTGTAGATGGCTTGTATTGTCGTGTATTATTATGGATGGTTTATACTGTCGTGAATATCTTTGTTTTGTTTATACTTTTGTGTATTTCTCTCCTTTTTTGGTGATGTTGTTGCTTATTATATTTGTTGTTATTATTCGAGTGTTTTTTTTTTTTTTTTAATTTCATCTTATATATTAATATTTGAATATACCCTTGCCTTTAAAAAGTCCCTCTTTTTACGGTCTTTAATACGGCCATTTTAAGTTTGATAAGACTCACCATTCAACTCAAGACTCATTGATCGAAAAGAGGAACTAGGTCGAAGTGATTAAAGCCAAAAACTTACTTATGTAATAATAGAAAATGCAGTATAAGAATTTATATCGAAATCATGATAATGAAAATTGTATTGAAAAACGAGAAAGGACTAAAATTTTGATTGCAAATTTGTGTATTACAATTTTAAAGTATAAATTTTTAATGGAGAGAATAACAAACAGTTTTCCTAAATTTTTTTTGAAAATTTAAAATAGTCTAGTGCATTTTTTCCTTTTAAATAGTTTTAAAACAGTTTTTATAATTGTGAAATAAATGGTTATTTTTCATGAAGTTTTGAAATTCTTTCGAAATAATTCTAGATTTTATGTTTCGATGTAAGTACTGATTTGCCAGTTTCGAAATAATTCTTAAGCAAAAATTTAAATTGATTTCGTTTCCTAAAATTTTCGATGTATTTCCACATTTTCGATACAGATCTTGATTGTTCCTTTCAAGCCATTTCTTTTTTTTGACTTCGATTTAGGTAATGCCCCTCTCCAGATCAAGGTATACGTGAGTTGCTACAGAAGCAGTTTTGTCAGAAATAGTGTGCGCTAAAGAGTTGTTAAGTTAAGTTAGATTACAACTGTCATACCCTTAATGTATTTTTTAAGTGCTTTACATAAATTAGCATCAGGTGTATGGTCTTTTTAATAAATATAGTAAAAGACATTCATTTAATTGAATAAAACTTTTACTGTTTCAGAAGTTATTTCTGATATTTTTAATAAAATATACAACATCAAAATGAAGCGAAAATTTTTGGGGGGTGCAAATTACAAATAAATTATCGACTTTTTAAAATAGAAAATAATAGAGGAATGGTTGTTACAAATAATAACTCTTGCAGTAAGTTCATATTCAGTTATAATTCAAAGTTAATAAAGTTTTATTTATTCAGCATTTGTTTTTTCAGTTGATAGTTGCATATGAGACGTTTTGTTTTTGGTTAATCCTTAAAAAGTAACAAATGCTTTCTAAAAAAAAAGGTTCTCAAAACTAAATAACACTTTTGTGAAATGTCTCAAAATCCCGACTAACCGACTATATTCCTAAACAAGTAAAATTAAAAAAGGAACTTAAAAAATGCTTTTATATGTTATTAAAACACAAATTTTGCAACCAATTTTTTCTGATATTACTATTTTATTAACATTCAGCTGTGTGCGTGTGTAAAAAAACAGCAAAAATTTAAGAAGAGGCAGGTCTCGAACCTCAGACATTCCGTTTACGCTTCTTGCTTATTTGGATAAAGTCAACGCTTTATCCAAATAATAAGCAAGACGCACGTGTATGTGGAAAACAAATATGATACTTATTCTTAAATTTATTCTTCTTTTTATATAAAAAAATTAACTAAATTAATTGACTTATAGCAAAACTAATTATTGAATATTGTATAGTCATCAAGCAAGAGTATGTATATGAAGTGACTCAAAAATTGATTGCAAGATTTGATGCTCACAGACAAACAGACAGAGACGAAGAGTTAATAAAAGCATTGGGAAAAAACTGAAAATCAACTATAATCCTAAAAAAACTTGAAAATTGCCTTCTTCAAGAACTAAATATCATCTAGCTAAAATACAAAATTCTTTTGATAATTGATTTCTCTTAAAAACAAACCAATTATTAACTGATAAGAACTCATAACTTTTTTTTGATTTTCAATTGTGTTCTGCCACTAAAATTTATTTACGAATTTCAACTTCTTTTTTAATAACGTAAGCTAAACAATTAATGGATGCTGACAGTTTAATTCGTGAGCTGGTGGCATAATGTCAAAAGTTCGTGCATTTTAAGATACCGAGAAGTATTGTCTTTATAAGTTTTCAGCTCCAAGATAAAAGTACAACAAGAAAATAAAAAAACCTATTGTTTTCAAACCTGATATATATATATGTACAGTATCGGACAAAACGAGTGCAACCAAATAATGCTAATTTAGTTCCTTTATATAAAAGTGCTGCATTTTTTCAATTTAGAGAAATAACTATGTAACTGTTTAGAGACAAAGTTCTTCAAGTTTTATTCATCACAAAGTTCATTATTTGTACACGAAAATTAATAAATTAATCAAAAGTATTTAAAAAGGATGCTATGACTCCAGACTCCTGAACTGTTTGCTGTGGTAGTATAGTTCGTTTCGTTTTTAAGACATGTAAAATTAGGAACACTTTTTAGCATTGTTCGATGTTGGTTGCAAATGTTTTGTCCAATACTGTATATATATATGTATATATACATATGTTATATATATATAATAATATAACATATATATATTATATATATATATAAACGAAACGAACTATACTACCACAGCAATCAGTTCAGGAGTCTGGAGTCATAGCATGCCATGACATGAGCAATCAGCTGACAGGTGACCGCACACAGGCAGAATTTCGTTGACAAGTGCCATTTTGCTGCGGATAAAACAAGTGCAACTTTTTTGGTTTGTTTCATTTTCTTAAGTCTGGTCCGTGTCAACGTCACGGAAGTTTTTTAATAATTAAAGGAAGTATCCAGAAGTTTTCAGAAGTTTCTAGAAGCATGCAGAAGCTTCCAGAATTTTCCAGAAGAAGCATCTGGAAGCATCCAGTAGCATCCAGAAATATCCAGAAACATTCAGAAGCATCCAGACGCATCTAGAAGCTTCCAAAAGCATCGAAAAGAAGCATCTAGAATCTTCCAGAATAGGTTCACACATGTTCATTTTACTATATAAGAGACATGTAAATCGACATGTAATTCACTATATAAGAGACATGTAAATCGACATGTAATTCACATGTAAAACAATCAGACGACGTGCTGTTGAAGCCGGATTGTTTTCTCGACGCCCTGCAAAGAAACCGCTGATTTCACTAAAAAACCAGAAAAAAAGACTCCTGCTTGCTACACCTCATATTGACTGGAATATGCAGAAATAACGAACTGTTCTGCTCAGTGATGAATCGAAGTTCAACATCATTGGGAGCGATGGCATTTGCCGTGTACGTCAACCGGCCGGAAAACGCCTCGATTTACGTTACTGCCATAAGACCGTGAAGCGGGGTAGAGGCAATGCAATGGTCTGGGGGTGTTTTTCTGCAAACTGTCTAGGTCCAATACATCGAAACGATGGAATAATGGACCATTTCATGTATAAAAACATCCTGAAAGATGTTATGTTACCTCATGCTGAGTGGAATATGCCAATAAAATGGGTTTTTCAGCAAGACAACGATCCGAAACACACTGCAAAAGTAGTCAAGCAGTGGTTTCAAGACAACCACCTATTGATGATGGATTGGCCGCCTCAATCTCTGGATCTCAACCCTATCGAGAACTTGTGGGAGATCGTCAACCGCAGAATTAATCGTGAAGGTGTTCGTTATAAGGATCAACTGTTTTAACAAATCCAAAAGGCCTGGGCAGCAATTCCACAAAGTTTCATTGATCACCTGATCGAATCTATGCCTCAAAGATGCAAGGCTGTGATCGACAACAAAGGATTCGCTACGAAATATTAATAGCGAAATACAGCTTGGTCAACATTTTGTCGAGTTGCACTTGTTTTGTCCAGAAGGAAATCAACTGTTTTTAATACTTTTGATTAATTTATTAATTTTCGTGTACAAATAATGAACTTTGGGATGAATAAAACTTGAAGAACTTTGTCTCTAAACAGTTACATAGTTATTTCTCTAAATTGAAAAAATGCAGCACTTTTATATAAAGAAACTAAATTAGCATTATTTGATTCCACTCGTTTTGTCCGATACTGTATATATATACACACATATATATATATACATATATATATATATATATATATATATATATATATATATATATATATATATATATACATATATATATATATATATATATATATATATATATATATATATATATATATATATATACATACATATATATATATATATACATACATATATATATATATATACATACATATATATATATATATATATATATATATATATATAGAGAGAGAGAGAGAGAGAGAGAGAGAGAGAGAGAGAGAGAGAGAGAGAGAGAGAGAGAGAGAGAGCCGTAAAGAGGGCAGTGCTAGCAATGCGATTGCACTAGGCAAAAGGGTACCAAAAGTCTGAAGGGACCAGGTTTGAAAATAAGTTTTTATTTTCAAATTTCAAAATATATTTCGCTGTTCATACAATTAAAAATGATAAAACACAAAGAAATGTTTTCAGATTAAAATAAACATTTTCATAGAATAAATAAAAAAGGATTTATATAAATTGACAGGGGCTCGAAGAAGATACAGATGACCGGAGTCAGCACAATCTTCTCATAAAAACCGCTACGTGGGCGACATAAAAGGAAATAAAATTGTTATAAAAATTATATACAACTCCGTTAAAGTCTGAAAAAATATATAAGAAATTTAGTTTAATAAAAAAGTGTATATATCAAATTTGAAAGCTTTTATTTGATTTCAAAATTTCTAAAAAAAAAATGTTTTCAAAAATTTTTTTTAAAACCTGAGCATTTTTTTTCAGCAGTATCTTTTTATAAAAAGAATAACAGAAAAAAAAAGGTTTTTTTTGTCGGATATTTAATATGAAATGTTTTCTCTATAACAAAGACTACAAAATTAAAATTTTTATGACTCAAGCAGGAGCTGTACCCTTGATCAGTCACCCTACTAGAATGACAATAAACTCAGCGACTCTGTTAGAAAACATAGTCAAAACAGATATTTGAAAAGGAATTCTAAAAACAGACATATCTGACCATTTTCCGATTTTCTTAGCAATTCGATCAAGCTCTAAAATAAAAATTCAGCAAACAAAAAGAATTAAAAAACTTATTTTTGACTACGCTAATGTTGAATAGTTTAAAGTATAATTATCGTTTTTGCATTGGAAGCAAATAGACTTTAGCAGCAACTCAAACATTATTTACTAAATTTCTTTAAAACTATTTTATTCAGTTTATGATGCTAACTTTCCGATCTGTGAAAAGACTTTAAGTCCAAAAAACTTAAAATCATCTTGGGTTACGAAGAGATTTAGATTATCCAAAATAAAACTATCCAAAATAAAAATTATCCAAAGTAAAACAAAAGTTGTACATAAAATATTAAAAAAAAAACCAACTGTGGCTGGAAAAACATACAAAGGCTACAAATATTTATTTGAAAAAGTTAATTGGCCTTAACGTAAGACAAAAATTTAGTTTTTGGTCTTGAAAATATTTGCGTAGGCCTTGGACTTGACCTTAAACCTCTTGGCTTTGGTCTTGGCCTTGGCCTCGTAACATGTGGTCTTTACCTTGCTACTTTTGGCCTTGTTAACAACTCTAACATATGGTACACCAACAAATAATAAGTACAACTAATATATAAAAAGTTTTTGAAAGATATAATATTGTCCATTGTTAACTTTTTCTCTCGCAATTTTGAATTTACGCTTTTAAATTTTTGACAAAACAAGAAACAAAATTTTCTAAGAAATCTATTTGTCCATCATTGATTAAATTAATAAGCTTTTTTAAATATCATTGAATCTAATATCAAAACCTTTTGTTTTCTGTTAACTATACTCCCACTAAACAATTATTACACGGAAAAGTGTTGTATCTTCAGCCTCATAAAATGAGGTATTAAATCATATTGATGCAAAGTATTATTTTGTACAAAATAATACATTGCAATGTATTATTTTGTACAAAATGTATTATTTTGTACAAAATAATACATTGCAATGTAATATTTTGTACAAAATAATACATTGCATTATATTGATGCACTGTAATATTTTGTATTAAATCAGTTGATGCAATGCATCAACTGATTTAATACAAAAAGTTAAAGAGCTACACAATTTTTTTTTCATCTAAAAAGTTTTGGTGATACAGCTTTTAGTGTTTTATATGACAACATAATAATTGATTATCAGTATCGTGAATTTCAATTATAAATTTCTTCTCTACAAGTCGCACATTTTTTTTTCCTGTTCTGCATGTTTACATTTGTCGTCTTTACAAAAACAAACAAACAAGGCTTCTGAAAGAAGATCATAATGATCATCAAAAACTTCTACAACTTTAAAACTTTTTTATATCAAGACATAAACAAGAATAAAAAATTACAATAAATCGTGTTATAAATTGAAAATATAAGTCAAACCACTTATGTTATATATAATAGAAAAGTTGGAACTTATTGTTAGAACTTATAAAAGCGCAAATAAATGTATACCATATGAAGACCACAATGGAAAAAACGGCAGAGTCACATTTTTATAATTTTTCAGTTATGGCCCTTGGGTAATAAAGCATTGAAAAATGCTTCTTTTAAGCCAAGTTTCAAATGAATCAACCGACATAGTCTATGGTAAAATGGAATAAGAAAATATGGTATACAATGGAAAAAACAGCAGTGTCCACCAGTGACAAGGAAAGAAAAGGCAGGGTCCATATAATAACGTTATATGTGACTCTGCCGTTTTGATTTCCATTGTGATCTTCATATATTTAATTATTTCATAATTATTATTTGCTACACTTAATGGCTTTTTTATTTTAAATTAATACTTTTTGAGCACGTAAACACCTATGCCTCTGCCTTTTTTATTGCTTCCTCGTGGTTGGCTAATTAGTTTTTATTGCCGAACCAACAACTATAATTAGAATTCAACTCTAGAGGACATTCTGAATCATGCCAAGTCCCTGACAGAGATATGACGTCGAACGTGTAATTTATAATAGATAGAAATTCTTTAAACTTTTCAAAATTTTGCCGCATGCTTCTTATGTTTAAGTGTAGTATAGAAAGTAAATTTAAATCTTTTTTGATTTTAAATTCATAAGGATCAAATAGGGTGTTTTTATTAAGCTCATTTGAGTTCCAGTACACAAGCTCATTTGAGTAACCAGTACACAAAGAATCTATAAAACAAAATGGCTGACTACGATGCTACACCTATTGTTACAGACAAGCCAAAAAAGAGAAAGAAAAATGGCAGTAAGAAAGACATAGCAAAGAAACAGAGGTTGTCATCTCATGTAACTGGCCCTGACTGTAAATGTATAAGACTTAAATGCTTTCAAACAGTCAAAGAAGAGAATAGAGCCTTGCTCCTCGAGTCATTCAATGCATTACCAACGAAGGATGCTCAGGTGAGTTCTTCTTTTAAGTTTTAAATTAAACTCTTTAAATATAGTTCTAGACTATTTTTTTATTTATAATACTAGCTCTAGATTTAGGTCTAGACCTAGATTCATAATTTTAATGCACCTGTTATTCCACCATGAACATGTTGATTAAATAAGACAAAGAGTTTCTCATTCTCATTTTCATTCAAATTTAGTTAGGTCTAGAATAGCTAGACCTGTACATCTGAATCATAACCATGGTAGACATCTGGTTGTATTACTGTGTTATGATACCCAAGGCTGGTATTGTATGTTTAATAGGCATTTTTAACTTAGTTTTTTAGTGGGGTGGACCCAATATCACAGTTCATTGTTCTATTTGAACGCAGCATACAAATTTATTAATTCTAACAAAGTAGGTAGGCTTATATATTTTTAAATTTTATAAAAATGCTTGTGTTTCCAAAGATGTGTGACCGGTTGCGTTAATAATCTTATATTGCTTCTTTTTACAGGATTCCTATCTTGCTTCACTGATCACAGTCGCGGAGATTAGCCGAAAAAGACCTCGAAAGGAAGAGCCTAAAAGTGCAAACAGTCACAGCTATCACTATAAAGTATTCCTGAAGAGTACAGATGATGTTGACCCAGATTCATTTGCCTATGTTTGCTTTCAAGCCTTCATCTCCATCTTTGGAATTAAGAAAGGGAGACTTGAGACTATCAAGAGAAGTCTTGCTACTACAGGTAATTTATACTATTAGCAATAGTTTTTTGTTTCAGTTTGTGGAATAAAAAAGCTATTTTTTCTTATCATAGTTAATGTAAAAAAAATGCACATTTTTCTATAATCCTTTCTTGTCTATATATTAATATTTTTCAATATTTAAAAAGAAATGTTGAAATTCATAAAGAGTGCTGTTATTCTCTGAACATGTATTTTTATAACTTTTTTTTAATTTTTTTTTAATTTTTTTTACTCACCCCAGGCCTGCCTCCTGTTGATGGACGAGGAAAGCATGGCAGTCATCACAAAATATCTGATGAACTGCGGCAGAGAATAAGAGACCACATCTCTTCGTTTAGGGGTCGGCAGTCTCATTACTCACAAGAGAAGACGAGACGGCTGTACCTGCCAGAAGAACTCAGCATCTCCAAGATGTTTGATTTATATCAAGAGAAGTGGCCAGGAGACAGTTTAGTGTATGAGTCATACAGACTTATATTCAACAACGATTTTAACATTGGCTTTGGGTACCCAAGAACCGACACTTGCTCAGCCTGCGACCAGTTCTTGGCAAAAATAGAAATTGCTACAAAGACTCTTGAATCAGACCCAACAAATGAAGTCCTCATAAGGGACCTGAAGCAGTTAAAATTTCAAAAAGATCTCCACCAGCGAAAGGCTGACACATTCTACCGGAGAAAAAGAGACGCTAAGCGAAGGGCCAAGATTACACCTCATCTTGAGGCCTTTACGTTTGACTACCAAAAAAATGTCAACCTACCCAACAAGTCCACCAATGACTTTTACTACAACAGAAAGCTCACATACCAATCATTTAACATTCACCAACTATCAACTGATGATGTTTTTCTTTACTGCTATGATGAGACTGTCGCTAGTAAAGGTTCAGATGAGGTGGCTTCTTTCCTGTATGACCACATCACAACCAAGGTCAGCGAAGAGGTTACTTACCTTGAACTATTCTGCGATTCCTGCTTAGGACAGAATAAGAACTTTACCCTGATTCGGTTTTTAGATTATATGGTGCACCATAGAAAAAGGTTTACCTCAGTGACAGTGACATTCCCTGAGCGCGGACATTCTTATATGGAGTGTGACAGGGACATGGGTCCAGTAAATACAAAGTCTAGTGCTAGTGTTCCAGAAGACTGGATAAAAATATTTAGTGAAGCACGAAAACATCCTACACCATTTAACGTGACTGATGTTAAACAGGATCTGGTCAAAAACTTCTCCGGCTTTCTAAGGCCATTGTATAAGAAAGGCTGCCCGTTCCCCACGCGCCTCATTCGGGAAATGGTTTTTAACAAGGATGAAGGTCCAGGGACCGTTTGTCACAGAGACTCATGGAACGGTATTTTCTTGAAAACAAACATCATTGTTCCAACGAGAAAAAACAATTTTTCAGTATGCACAGCAGTGCCAGTAGCTTTGTATGAAGACAGACTGGCTATATCAGCTGCAAAGTACAAAGACCTCCAAGTCCTCAAAAAATTTACCACCAATGAGGCATTCTATGATGCTCTGCCGTATGACGATAAAGTTGAAGATGAGGGTCAAGACCAGTGAATGTTCATGCATTTTTTATTTTTTTATTTGTTTAAAATAAAAAAAATTTAAAATTTAATGGTTTTATATAGTTATTTCTTATGTGTTACAATAGAAAAACAGGCAAAGTCCTAATCAACGGAAAAAACAGCAGAGTCCAATCTGAACACATTTTGAAAAAACAAAATTTTCCATGAGCTAACATGATTTTCAGAATATTTATTTGTTAAAATTTGATGCTTAAATGGATGACCTTCCCTTAAAAATTAAAAGAATTGACAGTTTCTCACATAATTTGTAATAAAAAGGTTTCAAAACTTTAATTTAGGTTTTCTCAAAATGTGAAAAATGTGACTCTGCTGTTTTTTCCATTGTGCTCTTCATATATAATTATATATTATATATATTCATGTATGGTATACGTATATTTGCGCTTTTATAAGTTACTTTGTATATATTATATACAAAGTAAATACAGTAAGACATCTCTTGTAATAGGAAATACAACAGTCCTACAACTAAAAAGACAAATAGGTAGTTGTTATAAAAAGTATTTAAATGTATCATCAATAGATAGAATAAAATTTTAAAATTTATTTTTAAAGATCGGAAAAGTGTTGGATACATCAAAATTAGGTATAGTAATTTTATTCCAAAGACCCAGCCGGCATTTGGTCCTAAAAAGACGTCTTATGAAGGTTGAAAAGACGTCTTTTTAGAACCAAATGCCGGCTGGGGATCTGGTGTTTGAATGTAATGCAAAATTTGTTAAACTTTGTTCTGCAAATTTTTATTTTTAAGTAAATTTTTATTAATTGGGTTTAGAGAAAAAAGTTTTTTAAAGATAGGTAAAGTAAAATCGTTTTTACACATATAAATAAAGCATAAAATGTTATAAAGATTGAGTTTGTAAATATTAAGTATTTTCACCTCCATAAATAATAGTTTGGAATGAGTAAAACGATCCGCAAAATTAATCAAGCGGATCACATTCTGATGGCGTTAAAGCCAATGTAACTTACTTTTTTCGGTGCTTCCCCAAACAATGTTGGCATAATTTATATAGGTGTAAATGAGTAATAAAGTTGGGTTAAGGCTTTTTTGCTTAAATATGATCTGGATTTATGTAAGACTCCGTCACTTTTAGACATATTTGAGCAAATATAGTCAATATGTGGTTTCCATGTAATATTCTCATTAAGAACTGCTCCTAAAAATTTAGTGACAAAATCTCTTTTTATTTCAATTTCAACGATCAATTTTTGGGGCAAGTTTTGGGTTAAATGATGTTTTTTAGAGAGCGAATGGAAAGGAATTCATTTGCTTTTAATGTTAAGAGTTAATTAATGTTAAGAGTTAATTTGTTAAATTTGAACCAAGTAAATATATTTTTAAGTTCATAATTCATTTTTGGAAAGAGTTTGAAAAAGGTTATAATTATTATTAAAAACAAATTGTTTGCGGTTTGATAAGTAACTTTGAAGCCATTTTATAGCTATATTGTTTATTCTATAGTGTTTCAACTTTTCGAGATTTCATAGTCGACAGTATTAAAAGCCTTCGACAAGTCAATAAAAATAACTAATGTAAATTAGGATCTTTGAAAGGAATTTGAGATTTCTCATTCAGATTAGATGATTGCATTTTCTGTCGATTAATTTTTTTAAAACCAAATTGACAATTGTATAAAAGATTATTGAAAATAAGATAACTGTATATTCTATTGCACATAATACGCTCAAAAATTTTTAAAAGAGTATAAAGAATAGATATAGGGCAATAGTTATGTTGTAGCAGTGGCCTTTTTATTGTAACAGTTCCCTTTCAAAATCGGGATACCTTTTGCAATTTTTAGTTGATGAGGAAGTTATCATTCGGCAATATTTTTTTGCATACCATTTTTCCAATTATTTAGAGTACATTTAAAAATATGCACATGTCATTTAGAAAGAAGGTAGATCCCAGACTGGCCTATTATCTTTTATTAATACTGGTCCGTGATCTTTTTTAAAATATTCGCCCAAGATTGCATGCCGGCACTGTGTGGATTATGAGGGATAATGTGACTTATCCTACATAAGTCAAACAAATAAGTATTTTGCAAAACTTATTATTTAAATCGACAAAAATAAATCAGTAATTTTGAAATCGCAAAAAAAAAAAAAAAAAAAAAAATTATAAATACAAAAACAATGTCCTTATAAATAATGAAATTATAAATACAAAAAGGTTATAAACAGTGTTATAACATGTTGTAATAAAATGTTGTTATTTGTTTAAGAAATTTTTGCTTTTCCCCGAGCTTTTCGTCTATTTTCGGCCATTTTGATTGCCTAAAATCTGAAAATATTTCTTCAGCCAACGTTCAAACTCCTGATGTTCCTGAGGGTATGTATATTATAATTTCTATATGTAAATTCATAAATTTATGTGTATATGACATATACATATATTTATGAATATACATATAGTCAAATTATGTAAGTTATATAAATATTGAAGTTTCTTCTTACCCAATAAAACCCAATAATGACATTGTTTCCAAAGAAAGCTTATTGTTTGCTCCGGACCAATTAATTGCCTTCTTCACAAAGTTACCAATCACCATTAAAATCATATTCCAAATAATCCCCTTAATTGTTGAACCACCCTGAGATGCCAGTTTCCTGCTCTAAAATTTATGCGTATATTATAAATAATAACCTTCTTTATTTCCAAATTTAATTTAAAAGTTGTAAATAGTAATAATTTTAAGCTGATTAAATTTTTTTGATTGCAAATACTTATTCAAAACTGTAAATACCAATTAATAATACCGTAAATAGTAATAAATACAAACAAGAATACTTTTAAAATGTTTTGTATAATGAAAAAATGAAAACAACAACTTAAAGCCCTAACAACGACAATTGGGATTCGGAGCCTTAAAATTCCAACATCAACTTTGGGGTCTTAAGGCCCCAAAATATGGAAAAAATTAAAAATTAAAAATTAAAAGATATAAATGGAATATCGCCGTTTAAACGGCAAGCAAATCTGCAAATCATTGTAATAAATAAATAAAAACATTAATAACAGTAGAAATAGTAAGTAGTAAATTAACTTTTTATAGACATAGATATACGCTATATGGCGCTGTTGAGGGAATCTGCGAAAAGATTTTTTTGGAGTTTTATACTTAAAAATGCTGAATCTTTTTTTGCCGCCAAATTCAACAAGTTTTTTTCAACAATGGGACAAAGTCTATCAAATAAATTCCTTATTTAGATCAAAACTCCTTTAATGAATTTATTTCTTAACAAATCTCTCTAAATTTTTCAAACTTAACATATGGTAAACTTGAAATAGCATTTAAAACGTTAAAAAGAAATAAAGCAACTAGGCCTGATGATATGAATGGAAATATTATAATTGACTCTTTTGATGTGATTAAAGATATCCTCTATAAAGTTTTTAAAGCATCCATTACTTAAGGATCTTTCCCAGATAATAGAAAAAATAACTCTAACCTTTAAAACAGGTGACCCTATGCAACAAACATTACAAACTATCGTCATTTTCAGTTTTATCAGTCTTTTCAAATAATATATAACAACTTTTCAAATAATGTATAACAAATTTTACACTTATCTTTTTGACAAAAAACTTCTTTATAAAAATTAATTGAATTTTTAGAGAAACAGTTTTTTTTTTTTAATTCTAATTCACTCCCAACAAGGTTGCAAGCAACCACTATTAACTTGGGAGTTACAAGAAAAAAAGGATAGAGTTATAGAGCAAGAAAAAGGTGACAGAAGACTTGAAAAGTTGAAGGTTGCATGAGTCATGAAAACATGAAAATGAGAGTTCCAAAAACTTGAAGTGCGGGAAAAAAACTAAACGAATAAAAGTTTTTAGAGCATGCAAGGACAGATGCAGTGAAAGAATGAGACTAAGCTGAATGAAAGATCAAGCGAGAATGAGTTTTAGTTGATGGAACTAAAGATGATAGTCGACTCTATTAAGATTGTTGTTTGCAGTAAATAACTTTTTTTAGAGCTTTGTTAGAGTTAAAGTTCACGAGACAATGCAAACCCTAATCTTTTACAGAAGTGAGATCAGATTCAAGATTAGCTGCCTAAACTAAGCAATCGAAAAGAAAAAACTTTTTGTCAAGACAGCAATATAAAGTTAAGTTATCAGCAAAAAGAGCTACTTTAGGTGTAAAGTTTTCGGGAAGATCGTTAATGTTCCAACGGGTATTTGTTTTTACGGGTATTTGTTTTTAAAAATTACGATCTAAATGTCTTTAAACGTTTTTTAAACGTCTTTTAAACGTTCCTTACGTAAGAATGTTTAGAAGACGTTTAAAAGATATTTAAAATACATTTAGAACGTACTTTTTAAAAACAAACGCCCGCTGGGGTAGACAAGAAACAAAACAGGACCAAGGATAGAACCTTGAAATACCCTAGAAGTTATTGGAAATGAAGAAGAGTGTCGGCCTTCGAGAATGACAATGATAAAGTGGTTAGAAAAAAATGATTTGATAATTTCAAAAACTTTCCCAGATACACCATATGAAACAAGCTTATGTAGAAGACCAGCGCGCTAAACTTTGAAGAAAGCCTTAGATTTGTCAAGAGCAATAGCCCTAGCCTCTCCGCCTCCATCTAATGCACGAAAAATCTTTCAGTCACAGCAGTTAGCAAGTCAGCCGTAGAGCGAGAAGAACGAAAACCCTATTGATTGTCTGACAGTAAGTTATTTAATTCAAGATGGGAAGTGAGAAATTTGTTGATCAAAGACTCAAAGATCTTACTAATAGTAGTAAGAAAACTGGTTGGACAATAATTGGAGGGCTCAAAATGTTCTCCAGCGTTTTTGAAGATTGGAACAACAGATGCCATTTTCCAGCAGGCAGGAAAACAAGACTCAGTCAAACACTTATTAAATAGTTTAAAGAGAATCAAAGAGAGATCTTGAGAGCAACTTTGTAAGACTATGACAGGAATGTTGTCTGAACCACAAGCCGTAGAAGAGTTTAACTGACAATGGCTTTAGCAACGGAAGCTGGAGTGATTTGAATGTCTAACAATGTACTATTTTTCTATAGAGAATGTATCTGGAGAATGTCTAACAATGTACGAGTCAGTTCTACTGAACACGCTATTCTCCAAGTAACGCGCAGTATTGCCAATTTCAAGTGTTCCCAATTTACACTAGGCATATTCATTGATTTATCAAAAGCTTTTAACACTGTTAATTATCATATTTTATTGAAAAAGCTGTAAAAGTATGGTATAAGAGATAAAACCCTAAATTAATTTAAAAGTTATCTTAATAACCTTAAACAATTTGTTTATAACAATAAATCTTCCTCGCAATCATTAACGAATATAGAATTTGGTGTTCTCCGAGGATTCATACTTAGACCACTCTTATTTTTATATACATATAAATGATCGTTATAAAGCTTCTTATTTATCAACCATTATTTTTGCGGACTATAGAGTTTATTTCAGTCACACGAAGACATTAAAATACTTTTTAATAGTATGACTGACGAACTTAAAAAATTTTCATAATGGTTCAAAAAAAAAAGATTGTCTTTATACCGATAAAACAAAATGGATACTTTTTTTTATCCAACTTCTAGAAAAAAGAAAATTCAAAATATCTTGCCTGACTTATTTATTGACAGTTCAACCTTAAAATGAGAAAAAGTTGCAAAATTCCTAGGAGCCATGGTAGATGAAAACTTATCTTGGAGGCAACAAATTAATATTATTTCCATATAAATTGCTAAAAGCATTGGAGTTCTAAATAAAGTTTGACATATATTAAATAAACTCTAAACAACACAATTATATTATTCATTTATTCATCGCCATTTAGGCCCATACAAGACATAAATTGATGAAATTTGAATAACGGGTTTATCTTAATAATTTAAAAATACGCATATGCAAAAAACTAACTAATGAAAAAAACATCAAACATTTGCATTTTTAAATCACATATTTTTTGTAAGAGTGAATTCTTTTCAACAAAATGTCATCTTTTTCAATTTTTTTTGCAAATTTTGAGTAATTGTATTTTCTTAAATTAATTATAACAAACAAAATAGCTGCCAAAGTTGTCATTGTAAGTTGAGATTTCCCTTCAATTCAAATATTAATAGTAATTGAAAATGCTTGCTCTATTGAAGCAATTGTACCTGACAAATGTAATGCAGGTACCCACCAGTTTTGATAAATTGTTCAAAGGTGCATGATTGTTATTAAAATGAGGAAAATCAACCCATTCTTTGTCACATTTAGCAGACTGTAAGTTTTAAGAAGCAAACTTTTCCTTTGTGCCATTTAAGTTTCTTTCCTGATTTTCCTCAAACAATTCATTGTCATCAAAATATAGTTTAATTGATTTTTTCAAAAAAAGTTATAATAATTTCAGTCCGTTTAACTTTACAGTTAAGTAAATATCATTTAAAAACTTGTATTGACATTTCCATTCATTTATATACTCTAGATAGATACTTGAAAAAATTTTTACATCATTCAGAAATTAGTTTTTCAAATGATAGTCATTTTCTTCTTTAATGTGAAAACGTTATTTTACCATGAAAACCATAAATCTTTCTTCATTTCTAGATGTTATTTCAATTCTTTCAAACTCTTTAATACTAAAGCAACATTACCTGTGTAACATGAAATGTTTTATTTACAGTTTTATAAAAAAAAGCAATGGAGATTTAAATAAAAATAAATAGGGAGTAAATGGAGATAAAATAAAATAAAGGAGTTAAAACAAAATCAAAAAGAGCTTATGGACAAATTTTTACGGTTACCATTTACAGGACCAGATATTAAAAGTTAATTAGTTCAGGTTGCCTTTGATAAACTAAGGGTTTGGAAAAATTTGGATTTTAATTGAAATATAAAAAGTGGCTGGTTAAAACTACCATATGCAATTACTGATAAGTAATTATTTATAAGTTCTACAATTAATTTTGAGGAATTTCATAACTTATATATCAGTAATATTATAACATATTTGTTCTATTTATTTGATCCTGATGATCCGAGAATATTTTATCACCAATCTATCATTTTTTTACCTTTTTTTATTACCATTTTTCAGTATATTAAATTGTGGATCAAATATTTAATTTGTTATTATATATAAGTGAACGATTGTACAGTCGCAGATCCAGGACGTAGGAGGGAGGGGGTAGTAAAAAAACAGCAACAGTACTGACTAAAAAAAGCGCACGATAGAATTAAAAGAGAAGAAAAAACTTATTTTCATTTAAAGTAACAATAATGTACTTTTTTAGCAAAGCATAATCAAACTATATTAATAAATAGTAAGTCTGTCATGTGTAACAAAAGACAAAATCTTAAGTACATTCTTAATCAAAACTTAAAATTTAACAAACTAAAATATAAAATTGAACTTTCTATTTTTCAAAATTGCAAATTTAGCAATAATCTTTTCAATATTTATGATGCAATCTCTATGGATATGCAATCGTGGCTAAGCAGTTTAATCGTTCTTCTCCAATTGTTGATCTGAACCAAGTTTCAAGTCTTTTTAAAACCGAGAAACTTCGTTCTCCTAAAGCAACACTAACTTGAAGAGGACTAAGCAATTGCAAAATACATTTATTTAAAGAAAAGTCATTGCCATCTCAATGTTTGAATGCTTAAAGCAAAGATTCAGGTAGGTCTTATTGCTTTTCGATTGCGTCTTTCTATTTCAGCACCCTAAATTTAAATTCTGAAAATATTTTCATTAACATTCTCATCAATAATATTTATGTTGGACAACTCTTTCATAAAACTCAGTATATTAGTTATTAACTGTAAATCTAGAAGTATACTATCATGTAATGGTAAATAAACATGGATTCTTTAGTAAGTTTGAGGATCATTGGTATTAAGGTTTAAACGGTTAGTTTGTTTTCCTATAAATCGCGGAACCCTGATTTCTGATCCTAAGTCTTTTAGTAACTTTAATGCACTTTTATTTATAAAATTGATGTTTTCTTAACTTTGTCGTCTTTTATTTAATATCTTTATGGTATGCCAAGAATAGATTTTTTATATTTTTACTTATCTAATTTTTTTTTGAAGAGCCACACTTAAAGAGACTGTGGTATTTAACACATTGGCTAATATACAAAGTGTTATTACAAATAAGGGCTCAGATATTGCATTTTCCAGTAATGCGGCCTTTGTTGAAGAATCCCTTTCTTCCAACTGAGATATCAAATCAAGAGTTTCTATATTTATTAAACTTAATAAAGAATCATGTCGTTCAATTCATTTCATTTTATATATGCTTGTAAGCATTCTCCTATTCATGTATTTAAGCACGTTACTTCGCTTCGTTAAAGCTTTAAAAAATGCTATTACTTATTTCATTTTGCCAACTGTATTTCTAACAGCTTGTAAAGTTGAACATTTTGAAATTGATAAGGTTAAAGCATGGTTATAATATGGACTTTTTATTGTGTTTGTTAGAATCTTCCGTAATTTCGTAGCTGCTCCGTTATTTTCGCCTAACATAACGCTGCAACCTTTACAGTGTCTTTAAATCTAAGCCAAATTTCGTTAATGTGTTTGCTAGCAATTCTCCAGTTAATACAGGTTTATAGTATGAACCTGTATTAACCTGTATTATAGAATGAACATTTTACATAAAATCAGAATAATTTTCAGTATGGCAGTTTACAAAAGCAATAAAATCTTCTCGGATTTCACAGTTATTAACATTAGTATATCTAAGTTTGACTGTCATTTGAACTATGACTGGTATCCATTGTTTCATCAATCCTTTAAAAATTCTTGTACTAGTAAAGACCTTAATTTGTTTAGCACATTTTTTATATTTTTTACATTCAGTTCATTTATTTCATTTTGAATAATATTTCTTATGTACGTAGCTTTAGATCTATAATTATTTAAGAAGTTTTTTAAAATATTTCTCCCAGCTCTCATTCATAACCAAAGCAACTCATGAAAATTGCCATCATTAGTTACTGAAGAGTTTTTATTTATTTCAATCATCGGCCCATCATCGCAATGACCTCGCAGAGCAATGTTCTGATGATCAAGAAGTATTATAGATTCAACTATGGGTTTTAATTTGTCTTAATTTTCTTTAAACTGTTTAAGCCTTCCTTTGATAACTAAACTACGTATATCTGTAAACGGGCATTCATATGTCCTTATAAAATTTGATCTGGCAACATAGCAACTTTGTGATACATATGGCAATCATGTAATTATAAATCTCCATCCTTACCCAACAGCTTTGAATAGTTTTCCAGAGGTAAATTAACTAACTTGAATAATAGTACATAACTGTGGATTCCCCCAATTTTTGCAAAAATAAAGCAATACTTACAAAGTTTCATAATGGCATTCAGAAATTATTATCGAAATTTATGTATGTATGTCTCCAACAAAAGCAATTAAAACTCTTACCCTTCTTTAAATGCACAGAATAAGCATATTTTTAAATTGGAAGACAGTTGCATTTCAATATACAGTATTTATCTTGTTCAGAGACCTGACATATCCCAATATCTATAGGCAAACAGCTATCATCTGTTGTTGCAAATAATAAATTTTCTTCATTAGTTTCCTAGGCTGTGTTATTTTCACTAGTAGAATTCACAGATTTCATACTAAGTTCAGGATCACGAAAAAAAAGACTAAGTTCTATTGTAATTTGATTATTTTCAGCCCACTAATAAATGGTCAATTACATTGTATGGATGACAACGCTGAAGATAATGGAAGAGCGATAGAACCAGTATGGATCTGTATTGGTAGATTTTTAATTCTTTTGATAAAATAATCATCTAAAGTGCTAATCCTCTTTACCCTGGTAATCATTCCTCTAGCCTACCCTCGTGGTCATTGCAGCTAGTAGAACAAAATTTTATTTAAAATAACACATTTTTGTTTACTAAATAAGAATCTTATATATAAGAAACTAATTCAGTTAATTTTCTTTAAAAAAATATTTTTCTTCATATCTTATATAAAAAAACGTGACAACCTCTATTGTTAAAAAGTAAATATTTTTTTATTATCATTTTAACCACCAAAAAAAACAAAAAACTTTCAGTTTAAGCGACGTAAACTAGTTGTAAATTTTTTTTTTATTGCGCTCTCTTTGCAATGGAGACTTTTTAATCATGAAGGAATTTATTCACATACATCGACTATCTTATAGCTTGCTGCTGCAAGGGAGTGCCGCTACATCAACTGAGGTTTGGCATGGGGCTGCAATTTTTTATTTCATTATTTCAATAATAAAAGAAAAAACTTTGCTGCCTCATGCCAAACCCTCAGTCGACATAGCGGCATATTTAAAAAGTCTTAGTGGAGAATATAATAAAAATAATGGGTCGTCCATAAACTTACGTTGAAAATTCTGGGTATCTATATCGAGAATTTTTTTTTTTTTTAAAAAAAAAAAAAATTCTAGATATTGATGTATGCGGTCGTGGTGCAGTGGTTAGAACGCTTGCTTTATAAGCAGGAGATCCAGGTTCGAAAAGTGCTTTGGACATATTTTCGCGTCACGGAAAGGAAGGAGGCGTGAACTTCCTGGTTAAATGCACCTCCGCGGTGCTCTATGACAAGACCATTAGGTTTTCTTGGGGCACCTAAAAAACAAAACAAAACAAAAACAAAACAAAAAAGATATTAAGGACTTTTTTTGTGGACTACAAAACTTTTTTTGAAGATATTTAGGACTTCAATTGTGCCTCTCAACTTTGAAACCCGTATCGTTGACCCTGTTGATAACATTAAAATGTTTAGATATTTTAGACAAAGACAATTATAGAGTTTAATATAAAATTTAACAATTATACAATTATAGAGTATAAATATAAGAATAACTTGCTGCCAAAAGTATTTTCTGATATTTTTACATTAACGTTTTCACAAAATACAATCTTCGGTCAAATACCAATCATAACTATCACTTGAGCAGAGTAAAATCGGAAGTGTCAAAATTCCCAATTATAAGCCAAGGCCCGTCATTATGAAATCAATTAAAAAATAACAATATAAAAAATTTGAAAAGCACTTTCTCTTTTAAACAACAAATGAAATTGCATCTCTCTAATTTTTGACATATATGTAAGTATGTTTGTATATGTGTGTATGTTTATGTGTATACGTATGTATAAGTATGTATGCATATATGAGTTTTTATTCTTCACGTAGTATTTTTCAGAAAAAATATTTTGTTGCAAATTTACGAAAGCCATGTTGGTTTTAAATGTTATTGTAAAGTGGCTCTATGAAAAGATGGTGGTGACACCAGTCATCCGTATCTTCTTTGAGCCCCTCTCTGTTTTATATATATTCTTTGTGTAACGTAAAAGTTTCATTGTAATTTTATTATTTTATTTTTTATATGAACAGCGAAATATATTAAAAAAAAAAAAAAAACTTTCTTCGATTTTCTTCCATAACGTTAAAATGTTTTGAATCCAACAATAGCTTTCTTAAAAAAAGCAGATGTCGCATTTGTAACTTTTTTTTTTGCAAATAGTTTGCTAATGCCTTATATGTATATGAGTTTGAGTTAATGTATTTCAGAAATCAATTATATATGTATGTATTACATTTATATATTTTGATGAGGAAGTGCTACACCAGGCACTTCTATGCTGAAAGAAAAGGCACTGATCACTTTCGCGTCTGATCATTCATCTATATTGAATTTCAATTTGTTAACACTATCTTTGAACGAGTTGACTGATTCAGCACTTATGGCGTCTACAGGTCGCGTATTCCATACATTGGCGATGCGATTAGTGAAGAAATTTAATCTTCCTTTTTTAGTTTTTTACCATTTGACGTTCGAGTCGAAAATAATGTACTTGCAAATTGTATTTGGAAATCGATGGTGCGTAGACTTGAGGGTCTTCAAAAATGGTTTAATTAATACCTTTTGAAAGTTTAAACTGTTGAATCAGATCATCTCGAATTCTCCTTTCTTTAAGTATTGTTAATCCAAGATGACGGAATGTATTCTTCATATGCCAAGAGCTTTATTTCCGTGATTGTTTTAGTGGCTTTGTGCTCTACATGCTCTAGAATAGCGATGTCTTTTTCTTTGTGTGGTGACCAAACCTGGGTTGCAAATTCTAAACGAGGTCTTATATTGGTTTTGTAGAGTGCTTTCCACAAAAAGAGTCCACGACTTCTAAATATTTTCTTTGGTTTTTGGAATTCGGATCGTTTTAGCAAAGTTTTTGGTATTTGATAATTAAGCAACGAATGCTTTGTTTGATATTTATGATCTATAATAAAGAAAAGGTCTTTAAAAGTATTAGGCAGCATATGATATTTTAATTTAAACATGAATAAAAAAATATTATAAATATTTAATTGGTAAATATTCAGCACTCCGAGCTTTTTAAGCAGTGGATTGGCACTGGTGTATTTATTAGCATTTAATATAAGGCGGCTTGCTTGTATCTATTTTTTTAAGATACACATTAGTCTTGACAGATAAGTGCAAGCCCATGCAATGTTACAATAACTAATATAACTATGAATAAATAAAAAGTAAATAGATTTTAAACAGTTTTTATCGAACATATATCTAGTTTTAAACATAATTCCAATACTTTTTGAAATTTTATTTTCTATTAGGTTAATATGCTCTTTCCAACTTATTTGCTCATCGATTAAAACGTCAAAGAAGTTAACACAGAATGTCAGTTGCAATTTGGTTTTTTCTATTGAAATATTCGGGAGTTTTAAGGGCAACGTGTCAGATTTAGAAGATTTAGAAAAGAGAGTATATTTGCTTTTGGTAGGGTTTAGAGAGAGTTTGTTGACTTTAAACCATTTATTAAGGTTATCAAGTTCACGATTCATAGTGGTAAAGATTGTCTTAATGTTCGAGTGATTATAAAAAACTTGAGTGTCATCAGCAAAAAGATTGAAGTTTAGTAAACTAGATGAAAAGTAAATATTGTTGATGCGGCCGTGGCGCAGTGGTTAGAGCGCTTGCTTTATAAGCAGGAGATCCAGGTTCGAAACGAGCTCTGGACAAATTTTCGCGTCACGGTAAGGAAGGAGGCGTGAACTTCCCGGTTAAATGCACTTCCGCGGTGTTCTGGGACAAGACCGTTAGGACTTCTTGGGGCACCTAAAAATAAAAATTAAAAAAAAAAAAAAAAAGATATAAATAATAAACAAAGGCTCTAGAATAGATCCCTGTGAAACTCTGCAATGTTATATATATATATATATATATATATATATATATATATATATATATATATATATATATATATATATATACATACATATGTATGTATATTGCCTCGTATACTTATTTTTATAATAAAATGAATAAAATTTCATCCACAGCAACATAAAGTATATAAAAGTGTAAAAAATAAAACAAATATTAGATAATTTACAGAAAGATACTGCATGTTTAGAATAAATGAAACAAAAAAATGAAACTTTTTAAACTTCAAGACTAAATATTCAAAAGTTAACATTTTTAAAGAAGTGTGATAAAGACATTGATATTCTTAATAATAATAGTTGATTTTCTTCTTATTTTTAGTGTTTTTCTAGATAAATGAAGCGAATTCCAAAGAACTGATGTTTGAAAAAAAAACTAGATGAATAAGAGTTTTTGGAGCACTTAGGAACAGTCCTAGTGAAAGGATGAGACTTAATTGAATGATGAGTAACACGAGAATGAAGTTTAAAAGATGGCACAAGAGACGCTAGCTCTTTAGAGCAGTGCCTATTATTGTATCTGTAGAAAAGAGAAAGAGAAGCAACATTAGGACGATGTAATAATGGAGGTTGGCTGCAAGAGCAGATCCAACTATGTTTACAATGCGTTTTTGCACCTTGTTTAAAGAGAAAGGGCAACATTAGAAGATCTGATCCAGATATGGCAACAGTATTCCATACAAGGCCAGATTTGAGATTTATAGAGATAGAGAATAGAATCCGGAATAAGAAAGTGTTGTCCTTGATAAAAAGATGCAATTTCAGCAGATGCTAAATTTGCAACGGATTTGATATATGTAGAGGCTTGACCTGTAATCGTCGAGAGGGAATAAAAGATTCCATGCCAGCTTGAATCCACGAAGTTATGTAAGAAGCACTTTTATTAACAGGAAGACAAAAGATTTCTACCCAAGGGCTATCACGAAGAAATCACAGAAACAGTCCCAGTTAGCTTTAACAATATTGGCTGATGGATAAAGAGATAGGGCTTTTTCAATATGATCAGAAATAACATCAAAAAGAGTGCAGCTTTGAGATGAAGGAGAGCTATATATAGAACAAAGAGTTTCGAAATATCCAGTGATTAGAAAATGAGCTTTACCCTTAGGTATGTATCCAACCGAATCATCTTTTATGAGGTCTCTAACTCGGTTTGATTTTTTGGTAATGAAAAGGTCAAGAATATTACATGGTGGTTTATTTCTTGAGTTACGATAAGTTAGGAATGTTATTATTTGAGTAAAAAAATGCTTATCTAAGCATTGTTGAAACTTGGTGTCACTGGACCATTCTTTGTTGATATGCGCTGCAACTATTGTTCTGTCATTAACTTTAAGTTTTTCGTATGTTGTGTGGCTAAAGTTAAAGTCACCGTATTAGAGTATGGATGCGCAGCCTAATTTTAAGAGATTGTATGTCGCAGCTTTGATTGAAGAAATTATTTTCATGAGAGTATCATCGTTATTATCTTGAGGTTGATAGATACATCCCAGGAGGAGTTTTTCATAACCGAACTTGATAATTCGCAAAAGTTGCTCAATGTTAGAGTCGTTTCGTTTTTTTATACTAGTTAATACAGCAGGAATTGTACATTTAATATACATAGCCACACACCCTCCTCGGCTACCTCTGTCTTTTCTTTTAGCAAGCAAATTAATATGTATTTTACTTTAAAGTGAAACCTTTTTAATACGCTAATATAAAGAGTCTTTTATCAAATCAAAATTTTTTACTGCTGTTAGAGCATTTCTTATGTCATCGTTGTTTAGGGTTGCCAGACGTCCCGCGTTTATGGAGAAGAATACAGCGCCAAACCTGAAAAAATAGTTTTTTTTTACTGTGCTCTCCTTCGTAAATGTCGGACATCTGGCAACCCTATCTTTGTTCCACTTATCTCGATTAGTTTCTTTCTTGTAATTTCTAAATTAGAAATTTTAGGTTTAAAATAATTGAGTTTTAATAAATATTATACTTCAATGATTTACCTACTCAAAATTAAAAACATAACAAAATTATTTGAATCAGAAATATATCATTAATTAGTACGACACCAAAATTGTGTTGTATATTTTTTTTATGTTTTACTTTTACATATAATTAATAAGTTTAAATTACTTCTTCATAAACTTATGATAGCAGGTTTAGAAAGATTTTTACGAAATTTTACACAATTGTCGATCTTTTTCAGTAGTGTTGTTCTACTTTTCCCGTTAAAAGTGAAGTGAAAAAGTATATTTCGTAAATATCTTCGAACCAAAAAAACATTGCATAAAATGAAAGATAACAACAGCATATAAATGATTAGAAATGCAATATTTTTTTTTGTTCTGTGGTAAAAAATGGTTCGCGTACGTGGATTTTTTTTTAAGTTATAAATTATTTTGATATTATAATCGAATTGACGCAACTCGTAAACTTTAAACCTTCTTTTCTATGTCATATATTGGAGGAAAAAAACATTGAAAACTATATTCAAACATGAAAAAAATATAAAATTAAAAAAAAGACTTTACTAAAACAAAAAAAATTCTAAACAAGGAGAGAAAACCGAAATGTCTCACTTTGCCCAGGTGTCTTGATTACCTTATATGTGCGTTCTGAAAAAAAAAGCTTTTTTTTTTTTAATTTTTATATTAAGGAAATTTGGCTAAAAAAAAATATTTAGGTTTTAAAATTTAAAAATTTTTTTAGACCATAAACAAAAATGGCGCGCGAGTTATCTACGAATCCTTTTTTATTGTGTAAATCAGCTGGATTTATAACTATATGTTTCAAATTGTACACATAATTAATATAAATGATGTAACTTTTTTTTGTTTCCCTACTTAAGCTTCATGCTATGTATAGTCTGAACTAAGATAATTGCGACAAGTTTTTGTAAAGAGAAAATGATTTAAAAGAAATGTTTTTTTCTAAATACGTCATCAAAACGTTCGTGAGGCCATCAATACACCTGCACACGTGTGCACACAATCTTGCATTCTTATAAAATTTCATAATTTTTTTGTCTAAAATGTAGGAAAGCCGTCTTAAGATGGACACGTTTTTTAATTTTGTAATAATTTTTGTATGCATATTTGAATTCACGCATTCCACTCGTGATTGGAGAGTGCAACGATTAAATCAATTTCAGCAACAATATAATAACAGTAAAGCTGATATAATTTTTTTAATTGACGTGTCTGGTAGTATTAGCGACGATGGATTCAATACAGAGAGAGAGTTTGTTTCTTCACTGCTCAGTAAAATTAGTGTTCAACCATCTGCAGCTCGAATAGCTGTTGTCACTTTTGGTAGAGATATTAACAAAGATATTGACTACATAGATTATGGATATTTAGATAAAAATAAATGTACATTTAACGAAGAATTTAAGCGTGTAAAGCATCGTAAGGAAGGATGGACAAACATTAATGGCGCGTTGCAAAAAGCAAAAGCTTTACTCGATAGTGCAAATGAAAAAAAATTTAAACGTCATAATGTAAACACGGTGGCTGTTTTACTTACAGATGGTGGTTGGAACTATGGAGGAAGTCCATATGACACAGCTACAAATTTAAGAAATGGTTTTCACTACGTTGATATATTTTCAATTGGTGTTGGACACTGGCTCGATAGAAAGCAATTAAAAAACATAGCTGGTAAAGAAGAAAATGTTATTATAGCGAAAGATTTTTCTGACTTTAGTGGACTTGCAACAACCATAAGAGGAGGTAATAACTTTAATTTATTTTTTTAATCATTAAACATCAATTATTAAACTGTAATCGACTGAAATACTGGTTTTGTTTTTATATCTACGCACTTTTTAAGATTAGAGAGAAAAAAAAATCTACATTTGTACATAGCAAATATAATAAAAATAGATTACGGCAATACAATTAATAAAATTGTACATGAAAAATAAAAAAGCCAACAGACTTAAACAAAAACGTACCTTAGTAAAAATACGCTTGTATGGCAATGTATAGCATATAAAAGTACAACGTTGAATTTACTTAAACCCACATTTTTTAAAGGTAACTTGACAATTAGTAGAAAAAAATAAGAAATTTAAGTAGCATTTAAATAAAATAAAAAAGATTTTAAGAAATTTGCTATATTGCATCAATATTTGTAAACACATTACTTGTGAATAAAATTTTTTTAATTTTTCTTTCTTATAAAATTGAAAAGAGCTAAGATATTTTTAACGTCGAATAAAATAATATTTGAGACAACTTTAGCACAAGATAAAATTTTAAAAATTAATGACAAATGCATAAGAAAATTTTTTATAGGTAGGTTATTAACTTCTTTCTTTTAAACAAAAAAAATGGGGTAACACAAGTCGTGATTAAAATAAATTTTTTATAATTAAGGAGTTAAAATGAATTAGTAAATTAAAAACAAAAAGTATTTGGCCATGTTATTTAAATTAGGACACAATTATTTTATATATTTAAGTTTTTTGCATCATTTTATTCATTGTAATGCTTTAAATATTATTGATAAAACGTATTAAAAATGTGCCAGGAACACGACTCGGTCCCGGTTTTCCGTTTTTTTCTGGGTCGAATTTATATGTTCTGAATACCCGGTAAAACTACCAAAATAATCTGAGCTGGGTACCTGTATTCCGTGTAACCGGGAAAACCAACGGAATAGAAAAATTAGAATTTCCCTGCTCTGACCGGGTACTGAGCTAGTACTCGGCAGTTTTTCTTGTGTACAAAGTACAATAGTGCGGGTTATCTAGCTTGGATTATTCCTCCGTTTTTTAGAGATACTAGGAATACATAGATGTGCCAGTGTCCGGCTTGGACCCAGAAAAATAGGGACCGAGCCGGGTACCCAGCCCATCTCTATATATGATCAACAAGCTAACTTAAACGCAATTGATAACAAAAGTCTCTGTGAAAACGTCAAGTATTAAACCAATTTTTGATGATTCAGAAAGGTTTTAATTAATTAATCACGGCTATGTTTTCTGATATTTAACAGTAGTTAACAGAAGTGAATTTCCAACTTTTTGCAGTGTTTATTGTATTCTGCTAAAAAAAATTCTACTAAAAAAAAAATTAACTCTTTACAGTTTTATTCTTATTTTATAAAATAAAAATAAAACTGTAATCTGTTTTATATTATTACTAATAGTGTACGTAGTAGCTGAAAAAAAAAAATCTCAATACCATATTTTGATTTCAAGTTATAGAGCATCGAAGTTGTGCTTTCTGTCGGGATAATATTGTATTCGGTCGGGATATTTTATTTTCATGCTTTATGTTTGATGTTACGTCGGTACATATTTGTCAATAAGTAGCTTAAATAATATAATTTAACTCATTAACTGTAGATAAAATCAAAATCTTTATTATGATTACATTTCTAAGTATTTATTTATATATTTTATCTAAAAACCCATAACTATTCAATTTTTATAACAATTACTTTTTTCTATCTTGTTCTGCGTAATACTTCCGTGTTGGCTAACTACAATAATAAAATTACAACTGCAATAAAAAAAGTTTGTTAGCGTTTTCGTCTTTAATTTAACATTTTCGTTTTTAAATTAACGTTTTCGTCTTCTGTAATTTAAACTCATTTCACTATTTAAACATGGAATGGATAGAAATGCAAAAACTTTGGTGAAAAAATTTCCCAAAAATTACCGTGTTTGTTTTTTCGTTTTTTCAAATTTCATTTTAAATCAAAATTATTTTTTTTATCAAAATTAATCATTTTAAATCAAAAAAATCAGATGTTAAAACATTTGATTTATTCGTAACGTTTTACGCGATATTGCGGTACTTAGAACGTGCGTAATTCGCGGCAATAAATTATAAAAATATTTCAAACTTCGCGATTAATGTTTCACTTGCAACCATAGATCACCGTGAATGGACTCAATTATTTTAAAAAAGACAAATTAGTTTGCATACATTTGCGATAAAAAAGTAACGTTGAATAATATATCATTGAGGAACAATGACCTGAAAAACCGTTAATGAATGCGTTTATTTGTCTGCGATTTAAATTACAGAAGCAACTTTTGAGACAGTTGCTTTTAAACTGACCAAACTGAATTTGTGTACCCATAAATTATAAATGGTATTCTAAATTAATTGAACTGATTCAAGCAAAACTGTCGTGCACACCTTAGAAAATAAAGTTTGGTTGGAGCTGAAACTCCAACTGAAATAAGTTTAATTTCTCGTCTTATGTTTTTAAGTTACAAGTAACGTATACGCTTCACTAAAACTAAGTTTTAAAATTTTGTATACAAAGTTGAATTATAATCTTATATATTATAATTTATTTCATATTTATAATTAATTCATTATTTAGAAACAAGTGTAGAGTTAAATTCATTTTTATGTCGAGTTTATTTATATAGAATTAAGTAGTAAATTAAACGTTCCAAGCCCAAGTTTAATCACTATACAAACTAGATGGCAAATATTTTTGGGACGGCACTATATCTCAGCAACATGAAAAATAAATATATTTAAAAACTCTAGTAAACAACACGGCGAAATTACACAGCGTTTTAAAAGATATAAATATTGGTAAATGTAGCTAAATCTGCAGTCAGTTTAGAAAAATTAACTTTTAAACTTGAACTAACTCCTAACAGAAGAAATGATAAATAATTTACATAGGAGACAACTAAACTATACAAGATTCACAAGGCGAATTCAAAGTAAACTTTTATTCTAATGTTCTGAATATGACAATACAAGTGGTTGAAAAAAAGTTTAACCTGATACAAATAATTAATTTTATTTTTGGTTTTGTATTTTCTATAAATTATTTATGCCTGCAGAAAATAGCTAGCAATGAAATTATGGAACAAATAGTGGATTTGCCTATTCCAAACAGGTTTAGTTCTTTTGTTGAAGTTTCTTTCATTTTTCTGCAATTTTAAAAGAAATACTACTTTAAAATTAGAATACAAGACTAATGAGAATGCAGAAAAATATTCACAATAAATATATTGAAACCATGAAACTTCTTATTTGCAAGTAAAGCACTTTTTAAAAACCTAAAAAACAATTAACATAAGACTAACTTGAATGAATAAAAGCAAAATAAATTATATACCGTTCAATGTGCAATTTGATAGTAAGTATTATTCTAAAAGAAAAAAAAAATCAAAAAATAATAGTATATAGCCAGATAGTACTTTTCTGCATAACTTGAATTTATCCCAAATTCTGAACAGATTTCTTGCAAGATGAATTTTATTGCAAAACTTGGTACTTTTTCATTTTTGCTACTTTAGACAGATGGAGGGTACTCAAAAAAGCGTATAGCAAAACGAGGGAGGGAGGGGGGGGGGATATTTGAAATAAAGCGTACGTACTTATGGACGACTCTTATTTTGAGGATTGTGGTTTCAATGGTGACATAAATTTTAATTTTAGGTTACTATGGATACCTAAATTGCTTAGCAACCACATATTTTATAAACCGTTATAAATATAAACAGGACAAAAGTAATAAATTTATCGGATTACTCCCATAATTACCACATTGAGTATTTTTATAAAAAAAATCTAGTGGTATTATAGATTTTTATTTGGTTGATGGAGACAACTGAAATGCCTTGCAACAGTTGATTTTGCATAGTTACTTGTTTATGTTTCTTAAAACACGAAAGTGATTAACTAATATTATTATTAATAATTCAATTATTCAATCAACTTGTCAATTATTAATAATTGACAAGTTGATTGAAAATTATTTTACGAATATACCCAATTACCAATTTTAGGTGTTTTTATGCATTTCCAGGGCTCTATTTTATATTTCATGAAGCTACTACATAATCCATATTAAAAAGAACACAAAGCGTAAATCTTTGAAACAAATTTTAGAGCTTTTACATATATGCTACTTTTGTCAAAGATGCTTTATGTAATTAGACAAGTTATCAACCGCAGTTAAGTTCATGTCATTTACAACTGCATCCAAAATATTAGGATTAGCTCATATATGAACAAATATCAATATTTTTTATGTTTTAACTATAAAATATGAATGGTCTCACTGAAACCCAACTGTTACATAGCCACGTAGAATAAAATACATATAATGTTTTTGTTTCATAAAATTGGCTAATCATAAAATTTCGTTACATCATTTAACTTGTAAAAATTATTATTAAACACCATGCGGAGATTTGCGGATTATCAACCAAATTTATATTGATAACATATAATTAAACAATGTATTTCAAGTCTCAAATAACTGAACCACCAAAGGACCGCAAAAGTATTCAACTATGTAAGTTAAATTTTAACTGAAAAAAGTATTTCAAATACGCTGTCATTTGAAATCATTTTATTTAACATAACTTACGTGCAAAATCTGAATAGCTCATTTGAAAGATAATAATAATTGATTTTATTAAATTATGCAATAAAAAGAAAGGTTTCAGAATTAACAACTATATTATGCTTGTTAGTAACACAAAAATATTAACAAACTAAAAAAAAGTTTTTTTAAAAAAAAAAGCTTTTTATTTTACAGCTTAGAAACAAACGGCATTTAAATTATACAAAAATATAAACATTAGGATGTTGACTTTTTGGTATCTCCAGTTTCCTGTATAAAAAGCAGATGAACTTTGGTTTGATAGTAACTGCAAAGTCATTGGTTTTATTTAATTTTTGAAAAAGGTCACCCACCATGACCCTTCATTACACATTGGCTCCCATATATCAGTGAATTTTTTCTTCTAAAGTAGGGGAGAGTGGGGTAATGGCGAACGCGGGGTAACTCCGAACATGGTCAAAACAGCATTGTAAAAAAATAAATTCGACAATTTTTTTTTACCTGTTGAGAAGGGATCCTATGCTCAGTTCCAGACGTGCAGTAGTGTAATGAAGCTGCGGATGTTGTTTACTATGATTTGATTTTAACTTTTTCTGATAATTTTATGCAACTTTTTTCTTGAGTAACACTCTGTTGGAGCTTCTATGGCAATAAAGCCACTCCTATTTTGTTGTTGTTGTTGCATAATATAATTTTTAGACTTAGTTATTCCAATTAGCATTTTATTCATTATTACACAACAGTGTTTGTGATTGCCCCCCGATGTGTTCGGAATTACCCCACGTAGGTAGGGTAATTCCGAACACCAAAAGTTTTATTTTTGCCTTAAATTTTTATTTTTATAATAAGATTTTTAAAAATTCTTTTTGAGGGTTTGTGACTGAGTAGTTAAACTAATTGATAAGCAATAAATATGATCAATTTTGTATAACTGGTGTCTTTAATTCGCATTCCCGCTTAGGTGTTCGCCAATACCCCACTCTCCCCTATATCAACCTGGGTCTCAAAAGAACTAGAATTTCATTGAGATTTCAGAAATAAAAACGGTTTCGAATAAAAATGAATTGCTTAATTTTCTTTACATAAAAACAACAATTTTTAACTAAAAATTGAAAAGGTTGTTTTTTATGACATTTTGTTTGCAATATTTTTTTTAAAAAAGTTTGAGTAGAAAAAATTATGAAATTTGAAATCACTATAAAATTCTGGATCTTTCGAGACACAGGTTGATATACTTTTGAGGAAAAAAAGTTCACTGATATATGGAGCCAGTGTGTAATCAAAGGTTATGGTGGATGACATTTTTCAAAAATTAAATAAAACCGATGACTTTTCAGTTACTTTCAAACCAAAGTTCATCTGTTTTTTACACAGGAAACTGGAGATACAAAAAATTTACCAAAAAGTCAACACCCTAATATAAATCTCATAAAATCCGAATGTTAAAGTTATAAAATGATATATATTAATGCAATTTTTGAGAATGTATATTTTACTTTTGTCCACCACCTGGCCTTCACTGTGCGATGGAAAAACGTTACCTAATATTGTATTCTGCTCAAGAGCGGTTATTTTAGCAATACCACGTGGTCATTGCGTTTTTATACTATGGAAAAAGAATGATTTTACCATAATAACATGTATTTTATGACAAAGGAATCTTCCATAAATTACGCAATGCTAAATTTATTTAAAAAAAAAAGGAGATCTTAGGTTCTTTTACGCGGCGATTTTCATTAAACCACGGCAATCTATACTGCAGGCCTTGACAATGTGCAAACCATGTACCTGGCTGGGGGCCTATTTTAAAATTCGCTTAACTTTAGTCATCATTTTAGTGATACAAAAATTTGGGTAAAAAATGTTGCATTTATGGCTGCACTACAAATTATTTATCTGCAAAAAAGAAATCTGATAACTTAAAGCTTTCAGTATATCGATTTCCTAAAAATGAAGAAGAAAAACAAACGTGGATTAAAGTAATTTCAAATGCAAACTTATAAGTAAATAATAACGCTGTAGTTTGTGAGTTGCATTGGTGTAGTTTGTGAGTTGCATTGGTGTAGTCTGTGAATTGCATTGGCCGATAAATTTTGAAAAACAAATAGTTAGAAGAAAATATCGTCCTAAATTTCCACCATCTATTTTGCCTGGCATACTGTCTTGTAAAACTTTTATCCATCTTCCTCCATTACATGCAACAACTTGTGCTTCTTTGTGTTTTGGAAAATTCACTCAAGATAAACTATCCACTTTTTTAGAAAAAGATAGAGAACTTTTTGGTAAAATGAAAAAAGTTCTTTTAAATAATGAAAGAAATTTAGGTATTCCATTAGAATGCTTAATATAATTAGAATGATTAATAACATAATATAATTAGAATGATTAATAACAATATTCATTTAAATTCACAAGTTCGTTTAAAATGGAGTTCCATATTTTTTAATCAAGATTAGCGAGGATTTGCATTTTTAAACTTACCATTATGGTACCGAAAATAAAGTTCCTGCAATTTCTAAAATCAGAATTTCAAAAATCAACACATGGTCTTATATTAGAAGAAGTTTTGCGTTATTTGAAAAATTTAATTCCAGGCTGAAAAGAAATTGTAATTCAGGAATATTTAGCTTCTATTGGTACACAGTGCGTTGGTAGTATGATTTATTCTAAGGAGGTTATTATTAGATCTTTTCAGTATTTTGCTACATCCAGAACTTTGTATAACCAATTGCGAACAGATTACCAATTGCCTTCTGTAAGAACTTTGACAAGAATAAATTCAAAAGTTTCTAAATTAAATGAGAAACATTTTTTGACTAATATTTTTCAATCTGTTGAAGAAAAACAGAATCTTTGTTATTTATTGCATGATGAGGTTTATGTTAAAAAAATGTTGTTATACCATGGTGGTACATTATTCGGAGAAGTAATCAACGATTCAACTTCTTTTGCAAAAACTATATTAGGTTTAATGGTAAATTGCTTATTTGGTGGACATCATTCATTTTCAAAATGATACCTATAAGTAAATTAAGCTCTCAATTTCTTTTTGAACAAAATAATATTACTATTCAATCAATAAAGGAGTCTTCGGGTCAAGTTAAAACCATAATATGCAATGGAAACAGAATTAATCAGGCATTTTTTTAAATCTTTGAAAGATCAACTCCAGATAAACCTTGGTTGACTAATGATGGTATTTTCTTAATCTTTGATTATGTCCATTTGCTTAAAAACATTAGAAATAATTGGCTTACTGAAAAAACTGCTCAACTTATTTTTTATGATAAAAAAAAAGTTTGTAAAGTAGCACAATGGTCTTTAAAAATTTTATGAACTTGAATCTAAAAATTTAGTTCAACTATCCAACTTAAGTAAAACTTCAATATTTCCAAAGCCAATTGAGAGGCAATCAGTTTCTATCTGTTTAAGGGTATTTTGTGACAAAACTTTCCAAGCTTTAATTAATCATTCAGGACTGCAGCATATAAAAAAAAAGACAAGATATATCAGATTTTATTAACATTGTTGTGTCATGGTGGAAAGTTCTCAATGTTAAGGGAACAGGTGCTGATATTAGATTCAATAATGAACTTCAAGTAGTAATTAGGGATCCTAATGATAATAGATAAAAAAATATATTGAATTTTCGGAAATATGGCTGGAAAGCAAGGTAAACGGAAGAAACAACTTACTTGTGACACTGCACAGCCAATTTACCACACATGTAATGGTATTGTTGAACTATGTAAATCATTATTGGATAGCTCACATCAATATGTCATTCTTAGTGAGCTTTCTACTGATCCATTTGAAAAGAAATTTAGCAAATTGCGCCACGGTTCAGGAGGTACATATTTCATAGCAGTACAACAAGTAACTGAAAAGTTGAATATTTCAAGAGCTAAGCTTTTGCTGTTATTTGATAACCCAGCTGTTGAGATAAGTCTTGATACAACCCATTCTTGTCCAAATTGTGGTTTTTTATTGGATAAGCCCTCTGCTGAGATTATTGACAACCTACCAGATCTCGAATCTTTTATTTCTCTCGATACAAATATGGCTCTTATATATATATCAGGGTATTTAACTCGTAATAAAGATAAAGAACTATCAGAAAATAAATTGCTAGATAAAACCACTTTTTACCACCAAAAGTATGGACAATACTCAATTGACCATGGTGGGCTTAACATTCCCACAGATAATACCTGTCAATGAGTAATTTTTTTTTTTATAGTTTTCAATGCAATTAAGGATAGAGTATGCAGAGTATCATTAAGCAATATTCCAATGATGATTTCAGAGATTTAAAATTTTGAGATTCAGCGACACTATGGAAATATTCTTTCAAATATTTTTTTGAACAATTTATGTAAACTTCTGACTCCACAATCAAATAAAGAACCAGCTCAAAGAATATTGAAATTGTCGTGAATTCTTTGACAAATTTAAAAACAAAAATATAAATATATTTTATTTAATTAAAGTTTTTATTTAAAGTTTTTTTGTTGATTATATATACAAATATATATATATATATATATATATATATATATATATATATATATATATATATATATATACACAGTATCGGACAAAACGAGTGCACTCAAATAATGCTAATTTAGTTTCTTTATATAAAAGTGCTGCATTTTTTCAATTTAGGGAAATAACTATGTAATTGTTTAGAGACAAAGTTCTTCAAGTTTTATTCATCACAAAGTTCATTATTTGTACACGAAAATTAATAAATTAATCAAAAGTATTAAAAAAAGTTGATTTCCTTCTGGACAAAACAAGTGCAACTCGACAAAGTGTTGACCAAGCTGTATTTCGCTACAAATATTTCGTGGCGAATCCTTTGTTGTCGATCACAGCCTTGCATCTTCGAGGCATAGATTCGATCAGGTGATCAATGAAACTTTGTGGAATCGCTGCCCAGGCCTTTTGGATTTGTTCAAACAGTTGATCCTTATTACGAACACCTTTACGATTAATTCTGCGGTTGACGATCTCCCACAGGTTCTCGGTAGGGTTGAGATACGGAGATTGAGGCGGCCAATCCGTCACCGATAGGTGGTTGTCTTGAAACCACTGCTCGACTACTTTTGCAGTGTGTTTCGGATCGTTGTCTTGCTGAAAAACCCATTTTATTGGCATATTCCATTCATCATGAGGTAACATATCATTTTTCAGGATATTTTTATACATGAAACGGTCCATTATTCCATCGTTTCGATGTATTGGACCTAGACCGTTAGCAGAAAAATACCCCCAGACCATTACATTTCTTCCACCATGCTTCACAGTCTTATGGCAGTAACGTATATCGAGGCACTTTCCGGCCGGTCAACGCACACGGCAAATGCAATCGCTCCCAATGACGTTGAACTTCGATTCATCACTGAACAGGGCAGTTCGCCATTTCTGCACATGTAAGTCAATATGAGGTGTAGCAAACAGGAGTCTTTTCTTCTGGTTTTTTAGTGAAATCAGCGGTTTCTTTGCAGGGCGTCGAGAAAACAATCCGGCTTCAACAGCAGGTCGTCTGATTGTTCGGTCCGATACAGGCAGCTCTAATTGCTTTTGTATCTCGACTGATGATATCCAGGGATCCTTCTTGACGGATCTGACGATCATAGAATCCTCTCTAGAAGTGGTAGAACGCGGTCTTCCACCTTTGCTATCTGCTGCCAACTTCCCCGTAGAACGATATTTGGAACATAGTCTTGATACGGTTCATTTTTTCACGCGATATTTATCACAAATACTTTTTTGTGACATTCCACTTACGTAATCGCCAATAATTTTCTTTCTTAGTTCCAATCCAAGACTGTCGGGAGCCATTTTTGCACTTGAAGTCATAAAAATAATAAAAATAAATAATCACGCTTCTCAAGGCTTACCGTGTTACATTTACCGTGTGATGATACAATAATGCTCTGTGGAACACAACGTCTTGGTTGGATGTGGACTGTATTGATGTAATGAAAAGCTTGTTGTATTTCACTTCATGTATTGATGTTCTTCGATAAAACACTTTGATAAAACTCACTTCGATAAACTGTCTTGATAATACTGACTGATTGACTTCCATATACTGACTGAATTATATGTCGATTTACATGTCTCTTATTTAGTAAAATGAACCTGTGTGAACCTAATCTGGAAGATTCTAGATGCTTCTTTTCGATGCTTCTGGAAGCTTCTGGATGCGTCTGGATGCTTCTTGTTTTGTCTGCTGCAAAATGACACTTGTCAACGAAATTCTGCCTGTGTGGTGTCACCTGTCAGCTGATTGTTCATGTCATGGCGTGCTATGACTCCAGACTCCTGAACTGTTTGCTGTGGTAGTATAGATCGTTTCGTTTTTAAGACATGTAAAATTAGGAACACTTTTTAGCATTGTTCGATGTTGGTTGCAAGTGTTTTGTCCAATGCTGTATATTGGTTTTGTAATTTTATTTTAACTCTATAAACTTTTTTCTCTCAAAAAGATTTACTTTATAATTAAAAAATGAAATTAAAACAAAACATATAAATTATATATATATATATATATATATATATATATATATATATATATACATATATATATATATATATATATATATATATATATATATATATATATATATATATATATATATATATGTATATATATATATACATATATATATATATATATATATATATACATATATATATATATATATATATATATATATATATATATATATATATATATATATATATATATATATATACATATATATATATATATATATATATATATATATATTATATATATATATATATATATATATATATATATATATATATATGTATATATATATATATATATATATAATTTAAATGTTTTGTTTTAATTTCATTTTTTAATTATAAAGTAAATCTTTTTAAGAGAAAAAAGTTTATAGAGTTAAAATAAAATTACAAAACCAATATACAGCATTGGACAAAACATTTGCAACCAACATCGAACAATGCTAAAAAGTGTTCCTAATTTAGTATCTATGTATATATTATATATATATGTATATATTATATATATATGTATATATTATATATATGTATATTTTATATATATTTATATATTATATATATGTATATATTATATATATATATATATATATATATATATATATATATATATATATATATATATATATATATATATATATATATATATGTAATTTATATGTTTTGTTTTAATTTCATTTTTTAATTATAAAGTAAATTTTTTTGAGAGAAAAAGTTCATAGAGTTAAAATAAAATTAATAAACCGATTTTTTCAGTTATTGCTGTTTATAAAATAGGCCCCCAGTCATATATGCCGTTTGCGCGTTGGCAAGGCCTGCAATATAGATCGCCGTGCATTAAACTTAATCGGCTATATTGATTTTTAAACTTTAGGGATCGTACAAAAATTACGTGACGCTAACTTTCACAATAAACAAAACAAATAAAATCAAAAGCTTTCCTTCGCAGAGTCTTTAAATACAAAATTAAATTAGCGCAGCAAGTTGAATGAAAATCGTAGCGTAAAAGAGCTTAATATCCCTACTTCTGTTTTTAAATATATTTTGCGTGACGTAATTTATGTACCCCTAATCCAAATGTTTAAACAAGTAAAATTAAAAACGAATTTTTAAAACCCAATATGTTATTTGAACACAAATTTTGTTGTCAATTTTTTCTGATATTTTATTTTATTAATATTCGGCTGTATGCGTGTATAAAAAAAACAAAAAAAATTCAGGAAAAGACCAAGTCTCGAACCACACTCATTCCGTAAATGAAGTCAACGCCTTATCCAAATAAGTTAAATTCAAGTCAAGTGTGTAGCAAATAATATAATTATTTTAAAAATTATCACTCTTCTTTCCATATAAAAAATAAACTTAATTAAAATTAAATAAATTAATTGACAAAGCTAATTATTGAATATTGTATTCTCATCAAGCAAGAGTATGTATGCAAAAATTGAAGAAAATGAATCATCAGGAAGTGACTTAAAAATTGATTGCAAAAATAAAAAAAATAAAAAATTTCAATAAGTTGCAAACCTTAAATACTATCAATAATACTCGTAAAAACGTTTTTGATATAAGCTTAATGAATAAATTCTTATTCCATAATTTAAGGCATAAGTTAAAATTAAAAAAGAATTTTAAAGATTATTTAATTTCTTAAAGTATCATTTGTTTCATTAAACACAGAGACCATAGAAGTATTTTAATTTATATTCTATCATCAATTCTATCATGTTTATATATACTTTTAAGCTTTCTATATTTTGAAGAATGGTTTGAGCCAGATCTAGATAAGTATTAATAAATATATCAGAAATTATTCCTTAAATTACAGCTTAATTTAAGCCTTGATGCATTGATTTCCATTAAATTTGATTAAGTTTGTAAAAATGTCATATCATTATTTTGATATCTTTCATCTTGTGCATTCCATCGCTTATAATTATAATTGATGTTTAATTTTTCCAATACTAGGGAAGTTGATATATTTTGCAATGTTTTCAAAGATTACTTTTTCAATCAGATAGTTTTTCACTTTGTTGCAAACCTGGAACAAAAATGGTTGTTACATCTAATATATATATGTTCCAATTTAACCAAAATTTTAACTCAGTTTATCATTCTATCATCTATCTACATACATAAATACATATATACATACATACATACATAGATACATACATACATACATACATACATACATACATACATACATACATACATACATACATACATACATACATACATACATACATACATACATACATACATACATACATACATACATACATACATACATACATACATATATACATACATCATATATACATACATGCACACATTCATACAGGAACTGGTTTACCTTTGTCGGAGCCCAAGCTAAAACTCTTTGCCTTTCAGGATAATTGTTAATGCAATACCTGACCTAGTAATTTGATTAATGACATTAGTTTATTACCTATAAAATTATAGTAATCTATAGTCAATATGTCTTCACCCTATGTATCATTTTTTTTATTGTATTCTTATGTATTTATTCTTTCAATACTCAAGGACCCATGTAAAAGAGCCTATTTTTGATCAATTTCATTTTAGAAAATGATCTTTCTACTAAGCAGTTTGTTATCATCAGCACAAGGTAAATACGGAGCGCAAGCTCAACATTAGGGAATTCTACCCGCACATCTTTCTGGTATATAAGTGAACGCATTAAATTTTCCATGCACATGTGCATATGTTCCTCAAACAAGAAAAACCTTCATTTCTTAAGTTGCACTAACTCATTTCCAAAGAAAGATAAATCTAAGTCATTTGTTTAAGTTGCAGCAATCTTGTTTTCTGCTAACTTGACATTCACAGAATCGAGTTGCACCAACATAGAAAAGCCAAAAAAAAAGATAATTGTGATCATAGGCATGCATTCTCTGATAAAGAGCAGACACTTTATGATCAATCACTGGAACAAAACTCTCAACACAAAATTTCTAAGAAGGTGATATTCGATTATTCGATATTTGGTATGTACACAGTCTAAGAGAGTTAGCCACATATTTTAAGTTCTTGAACGAACTATCAAATGATTTTTTGTTCTAGCTTATTGCATATGAGCTTTGCAGACCCTGAGCTTTGCAGTGTACTTCAGTTAGGTTATCTTTGTTGTTAATAGGTCTGTGGAGCACATCTTCAATTTATGAATAGCCATTTGCTTGAGCCTTATTGGCGCTTAATTTGGGAAACTAGTGCGCTGAACTTATTTCTTTAGGTAGACTAAAATTTTGCTGACTTATTGTCATATGCCTGCCCACAACAATCTTTAATATCAATTTTGTTTGAAATTAGAAATTTCAAAAGTTCCTCAAACATATCTTGTGGTGTGTGTCCCTAATTTGCTTGATTGTTACAAGTCTCTCAATAGGTGATCTCTCTTTGCCCTGATCTCAATTTGAGAAATTATTTCCTTTAGCATACAATTAGCACCAACTTTTCACAAACTGCGGATGATAGATCCGAATTCAACAATCAGTGTTAAGCTTCTAACACAAAAAAGAGTTATTAATCAATCAGTGTTGAGCTGCTAACAATGTATCTAATAAAATAAAGTCCATTTTTATTTAGACTTAACATTAATTATTTATGAACATTTTTTAATTTTGAAAATAATCTAGTGCCATGCCTAAAGTTAAAAAAAAAAATTAAAAAAGGAAAAAGGTCCTCTACATTTGGACAAGTTCCTCATTATATACCATCGGGAATGGTCTGGTAAATTGTATAGAAGTTTGTTAAAACACTGATATTGTACACATTTATTATTTTAAAATGTTTAAGTGATTTCAGGTCAAGATAGATAACAATAATTTTTGATTTTTTAAACCTATGTCTTTATGACTCTTAAAGTCCCCTCAACCCTCTTTATAGTTAATTGTTATACTATTTTCAAGAGATTTAAACCCTTTTTAAAAAATGTTTCACTTTTTTTTTCTTATTTTAATAGATCAAGTTGAAAGTTTGTATCAAGTTGTAGACATATCTCGCTGTGGCATAACTTGTGATGTAAATGCTCGTTGTTCATGTGGAACAATAAGCGGCATATACACTTGTGCTTGCTTGCATGGTTTTTATGGATCAGGAAGCCCTGGTAGATGCTATGGTAAATATATCTTCCTTTTAATATAGATAATATATGACTAAATCAATTTTGTTTATTTTAATTTTTCTATTAATTTTTACTAGTGTAGTTGCATGTGGACTTGTTTAATTCCAGAAACACATGTTTAAAAAATAAGTTGTTCTAAAAGATTTTAGATTAATTTATTTTTTAATAACAGTCTGCTTTCAAAATAAGTTGTTCTAAATTACCAATCTGCTTTAAAAATAAGTTTTTCTAAAAGGTTTTAGATTAATTTATTTTTAATTAACAATCTGGTTCATGTCCTGCTGCCTTGTAGGATATGCCTTTTTAGGCAAAGGCTAGGAGATGCCAACTCTGACTTAAAACACCCCTGCCTTGGGGCTCTTAGTTGAATAAAGGCTCGAGATGGTGTCTTGATAAAAATACTCATCTTGGGCAGAAATGCTAAAAAATATCAAAGTATTAAAAGTGCCATGTTGCGCATAGATGGTGTCCCTATTTGTACTTTTGGTGTGTATTGCGGAGGCCACATTTGGAGCCCTTTATTATGGCTTAGGGTTTATTAATAGTAATGAGGCAATTGCTTGGGCTATTAAACAGTGTTCTGAGTACTATCTATGCTTTGAGTCAAGTTCTTGAACAAATTTAAAATGACTTAAGTACCAAAAACTATAAAACACAAAAAACCATGATCATCACCAAGTTCTCCAAACCTATCATTCACTAATATTCATGGTCTTTGAAGTAACTTTTCTTCTGTTGAGTCTTATCTCTTGCAAAGTTCACCAGACCTACTTGCTCTTTGTGAGACTAATTTGAGTTCAGCTGTCTTATCTTGCTATCTTAGTATTGATGATTATCTTTCTTTAATTCATAAAGACTCCAATAGTCACATGCTTGGCCTGGGCATTTACATTCGTAAGAATTCACCCATTTGTCAGGAAACTAGGTTTGAATCCACAGACTATTCTTTTATGTGCTTTTGTTTAGCACCACTTCACTCTATCGCCTTTCTCTTTGTTCTATAATGCTCTATTTCATCTCAAGACTGCACTCTTTTTGATGTTATTTCTGATCATATTGACCAAGCCCTCTCTCTTTATCCATCAGCTAATGTAGTTGTTGTTGGTGACTTTAATGCTCACCACTCTGAATGGCTTGGCTCTAGTGTCAGTGATTCTGCAGGCAGTTAAGCCCACAACTTTTGCTGATGCAAATGTGCATCTTACATGACTTCGTGGGTTCAGGCTGGCATGGAATCTTTTGTTCCCTCTCGACGTTTCCAGGTCAAGCCTCACTCTCCTCCATGGTTTTCCTCACACTCTGCTGTTTATTACTGCTAGAACCCATTGTAAAAATGGTTTTGTCTAATGCTAAAGCCCACTATTCTCAGGTCATGGAATCTCTTATCTCATCTCAAAAATTAGGCTCTCGTGACTACTGGAGAATCTTTAATAGTATTAATAATAAGGGTAAATCTTTAATTCCACCTCTCTTGTATAGTTCAGACTTTGTCACCTCACCTAAAGACAAAGCTGAATTGTTTGCTATAAACTTTTCATCAATATCATCTCTTGATTCCGCTAGTTGCATTCTACCTGATATTGCCAACAAACAGGTTGATCCATTGCTTGACATTCGTATCACTCAAGCTTCTGTATCTAAACTGATTTCCTGCCTAGACTCTTCTACAGCTTGTGGCCCAGACAACATACCTTTTATTGTTTTGCAGAAGTGTTTTCCGGAGCTGTTGTCTATACTCTCAAAACTGTTCAACAAGTGCTTATCAGAGTCTTGTTTTCCAGCCTGCTGGAAAGCAGCATCTGTTGTCCCTATCTTCAAAAATTCTGACTAGATAAAGGTGGAGAGGTTAAGACCATCGTTCTTGACATTTCAAAAGCTTTTGATAAAGTTTGGCATGCTGGTCTTCTCCATAAACTTTCTTCTTATGGTGTATCTGGCAACATCTTTAAGATTATTGAATCCTTCCTTTCCAATCATAGTTTAAAAGTTGTCCTCAATGAAAAGCACTCCTCTTCTTATTCTGTAACTTCAGGAGTTTCTCAAGGTTCTATCCTTAGCCCTATACTCTTTAATTTACATTAACAATCTTCCAGATATTGTCACATTTATGGTGGCATTGTTTGCTGATGATACTACCATTTACTATTAGTTGTAATAAGAAACCAAGACTCTGATTGCTTGGAGGGGGCATTTGAGCTTGAAAAGGATCTTACTTGCTACTGCTACAGCATGGGGCTCACAGTGGCTTGTGAACTTCAATACAGATAAAACTAAATTTTTTTCAGAAGATGTTTAAAAAAAAAATTGTTGTTACTTTATTATAGTTAATAATTTATTATTTTTCAGCATTTTTTATATAGTTTAAAAATGAAAGTTTTTATAATTTATAAATGTTGCATTATTAAGATCTTAATACATATTCCACGTACTAAAAAACATTTTTATATCCGGAGTATGTATTGCAACTTGCTTTAGCTTAAATTGTTAACTAAATTGCTTTAGAGTGTCCACTTGGAACGTATAAAAAATATCCTTCACCTGATCCTTGTATACCTTGTCCAAAATTTTCAACATCACATAAAACTGGATCTACATCTCCTGCAAATTGTGTGTGTTTTCCGGGTTATACTGGGCACCCAGAAATTGGTTTACCATGTGTTCGTAAGTTGATTGTTGTTTATTTTGTAAATTTTTGTTAAACAAAAAAGTTGCTTAATTTAATTTTTTATTCTTTTTAACTTAAGTTTTATTATTTTTAAAGTTTTATTTTTATCACTGTTTTACTTAAGTTTATTTTAAGTCAGTTTGACCTTTTATAGATTGCAATTAGACATTATTATTTAGCAAAGCAATGTCCAAAACTACCTTCAAATATAGTGAACGGCCAGGTATCATCTTGCGGAACATTGTTTTCTGAAACTTGTACATTTTCTTGCAACCCTAATTATCATGTTGCAAATGAAGTTGCTGTAGTTACATCAAGAAAACTGACATGCACTTTAGATGGTCAATGGGACAAACCCGTTCCATTATGTGTCTGTATGCAAATTTTTTTTTTTTAAGTTTTATTATTTAGAATATATTACTATACAAAAATTTATTTAAAGTTATTTTGGTTGTTTTTATAATTAATATTTTAATAAGTTATAAATTTATATTTTATTTTTTTATGATATGAAAAAATGAAAAAATTAAATTTTTAATTATAATTTTTTTTCTCAAAAGACTTCTTTTTTAAATCACATGAGGGTTTAGAAACGTTTTTTTAAATTATAAAATTTTTTGCTAAAATCTTTTTCAGCTTACATGACAGTTAAAAAAAACTGTTCAGTTTTATTAATAAAAATAGCTAATAACATACTTAAAAAATTAGTTGATAAATTTTTTAAGTGTTACTATTATATGTCTTTTGTTTTTATATAAGATGTAACAAATTATTCTAATGACAATTTTGGTGATTAGGTTTTGTTTAAAGCTTTTTGCTTAATTTTTTATGTTTAAATGACTAAACTGAATGCTTTTAAAAAAGAAGGAAACATTACGGACTTAATAGATGATACATACATTTTTTCCCACTAGATTTGTCAACTCACATCTTTGAATTTTTTAAATAATCAAACCTTGTATAATAACTGAAAAATGATATTGCTGGAGCAAAAACAAATGAAAATAAAAACAGGCTTGAGATATTTTTTTTCCTTTAAATTCTTTGTTTAATTTGGGTCATTTTTGAGCAATTTTTGAGCAAACCATATAGGTTTGCTCAAAAATAACCCAAATTAAACAAAGAATTTAAAGGAAAAAAAATGACCCAAATTAAACAAAGAATTTAAAGGAAAAAAAATATCTCAAGCCTGTTTTTATTTTCATTTGTTTTTGCTCCAGCAATATCATTTCTCAGTTATTACACAACGTTTGATTATTTAAAAAATTCAAATTTTTATGAAATTTGAAAATGAAAATTTTTATGAAATTTATATTAACAATAAAATATTTAATTACATAATTAAATATTTTATTGTTAATATAAATTTCATAAAAATTTTCATTATCAAATTTGATAAAAATTTTTCAACAGTTATTATATTTTACTTTCATTTAATATTTTAAAAAATTTTTTGAGTCTTTATTTACATTATTTCTTTATTTATTTATTTTTAGTCTTTATTTACATTATTTCTTTATTTGTTTCTTTTTAGTCTTTGTTTACATTGTTTCTTTATTTATTTCTTTTTAGTCTTTATTTACATTATTTCTTTATTTATTTCTTTTTAGTCTTTATTTACATTATTTCTTTATTTGTTTCTTTTTAGTCTTTGTTTACATTGTTTCTTTATTTATTTCTTTTTAGTCTTTATTTACATTATTTCTTTATTTATTTCTTTTTAGTCTTTATTTACATTATTTCTTTATTTATTTCTTTTTAGTCTTTATTTACATTATTTATTTCTTTTTAGTCTTTATTTACATTATTTATTTATTTATTTCTTTTTAGTCTTTATTTACATTATTTATTTCTTTTTAGTCTTTATTTACATTATTTATTTATTTCTTTTTAGTCTTTATTTACATTATTTATTTCTTTTTAGTCTTTATTTACATTATTTATTTCTTTATTTCTTTTTAGTCTTTATTTACATTATTTATTTATTTATTTCTTTTTAGTCTTTATTTACATTATTTCTTTATTTATTTCTTTTTAGTCTTTATTTACATTATTTATTTATTTATTTCTTTTTAGTCTTTATTTACATTATTTTTTTATTTATTTCTTTTTAGTCTTTATTTACATTATTTATTTATTTATTTCTTTTTATTATTTATTTACATTATTTATTTCTTTTAGTATTTATTTAAATTATTTATTTATTTTTAGTCTTTATTTAAATTATTTCTATATTTATTTCTTTTTAGTCTTTATTTACATTATTTATTTCTTTTTAGTCTTTATTTACATTATTTATTTATTTCTTTTTAGTCTTTATTTACATTATTTATTTATTTCTTTTTAGTCTTTATTTACATTATTTATTTCTTTTTAGTCTTTATTTACATTATTTATTTCTTTATTTCTTTTTAGTCTTTATTTACATTATTTCTTTATTTATTTCTTTTTAGTCTTTATTTACATTATTTATTTATTTATTTCTTTTTAGTCTTTATTTACATTATTTATTTCTTTTAGTCTTTATTTACATTATTTATTTCTTTTTAGTCTTTATTTACATTATTTATTTATTTCTTTTTAGTCTTTATTTACATTATTTATTTCTTTTTAGTCTTTATTTACATTATTTATTTATTTATTTCTTTTTAGTCTTTATTTACATTATTTATTTATTTATTTCTTTTTAGTCTTTATTTACATTATTTCTTTATTTATTTCTTTTTAGTCTTTATTTACATTATTTATTTATTTATTTCTTTTTAGTCTTTATTTACATTATTTATTTCTTTTAGTCTTTATTTACATTATTTATTTCTTTTTAGTCTTTATTTACATTATTTCTATATTTATTTCTTTTTAGTCTTTATTTACATTATTTATTTCTTTTTAGTCTTTATTTACATTATTTCTTTATTTGTTTCTTTTTAGTCTTTGTTTACATTGTTTCTTTATTTATTTCTTTTTAGTCTTTATTTACATTATTTCTTTATTTATTTCTTTTTAGTCTTTATTTACATTATTTCTTTATTTGTTTCTTTTTAGTCTTTATTTACATTATTTCTTTATTTATTTATTTTTAGTCCTTATTTACATTATTTATTTATTTCTTTTTAGTCTTTATTTACATTATTTATTTCATTTTAGTCTTTATTTACATTATTTATTTATTTCTTTTTAGTCTTTATTTAAATTTTTTACATTTAAACGATCAAAACAAATCAAGAGATCACACATTTGTGTAAATAGAACTGCTCAACCAAAAATAATGTCAAAGTAGATAATAAAAACGATATTTTTTTGTGCGACAAAATGAAGAAAAAATTAAAAAAAAAACAAACTTATATAGATCTTTTATTATATTGTATATTTTTTATCCTGATACATACACTAGTGAAAATTATTTGAAACTGATTTATATTGAAGTTCATTATTTTGTAGCCATCGAGTGCGCTAACCCCCATGATCCTCCAAACATGGAAGTTAAATGTAGTGGGTTTACTGTTGGAAGTCAATGCGGATTTAAATGCAAACCAGGTTACATTTTAGAAGGCGCAAATGTGCGAGAATGCAGAAGTAATGGACTTTGGACTCATGATATGCCATATTGTAGAAGTAAATTTTTGCATTTTTATTAATTCTTTTGTTTAAGATTTTTTTAACATATTTTAATTCTTTTTATTTTTATTTTCTTTCTTTAGTTGTAACATGTCCTCAATTGCGCAAGATTGACAATGTTAATGTTAATCCCATAAGATGTTTAAATGAACCAACAGATTTTAATGATGCATGTTCTTTCTCATGTAAGCCTGGGTTTAAATATATTTCTGGTGAACAAAATCGAGTTTGCTTACAAGATGGTACATGGAGTGGAAAAGAGCTTGTTTGTTTAGGTTTTTATGTTTTTTTAAATTTATTTTCTTTTTTTTACTACTGTTTTAGAGTGCAAAAGCTAACCTATGAACAGAGAATTATAAATAAATTGCTTCAAGTTTCAAGAACAGTTAACTAAAATTATTATGCTAACTATAAATATTTCAAAATTTTATTAGATAAAACTCCTCCCTCCATCAGATGTCCAGAACCTGTTCTTGCTGAATCTGAGCCTGGACGAGCATATAAAGAAATAAGCTTTTTACCTCCATCTGTAATTGATAACTCAATATCAGGGAGTGATGATATAACAGTTACTCAATCACCGTCAAATATTGTTTCTCCTTATGAATTTCCTATTGGCATAACTCTTATATTATTTACAGCTGTGGATACTGCAGGAAATTCAGATTCTTGCACTTTTCGTGTAGAAATTGTTGGTGAGTCTTAAGTTGTTTTGATATTTAATCTAAATGGCTTAATTGTTAAAAGTTGTCTTCAATAAATTTAATTTAATTTTTTTTTTACTTAAAACACTTAAAGATAGAGAACCACCAATCTTTACATATTGCCCAGAAGATATTCTTGGAACCACAACTTCAGCTATCGATAAACATAAAGATGTTACATGGAGCTTACCAAAATTTATAGATAATTCTGGCTATGTAAATCTAACCTATTCATCACATGAATCTCCACACAAGTTTCCAGTGGGGCCAACTCAACTTATACAGTATGATATAGAAGATTCATCAAATAATCGAGCTACTTGCGAGTTTTTCATAAAAGTTGAATGTATGTTTTTATTTCTTTACTCTGAACTTTATGTTTTTATTTATTTCTGTGTTTTAATTGGTTTAAAATGAGCTATCTGTAACTCATAAAACAGATCATTATTGATTGGGGTATCAAGAATAATAACATAATAGCTTAATAAAAGCTAAAAAGGTTCTAATAATAATGAACAATAAGCACAATACAAGTATGCACTGCACTAAAATCATTATTATTTTAAATAGGTTTTGAAATAGTATTACAGACCTACTAAAATGAATTATTAGTATAGTTACTATTTTAAATCGGTTTGTTTTAAAATAGTATTACAGACCAACTAGAATAAATTTATAGCAAGAGTAGAACTAAAAAAAGAAAAGCCAAATTAAAATTTTTTAAAAAAATAAAGCACCAAACAAAAAAATACAAACAGAAAATCTAAGAAAAGGGAAGACTGACTTTAATTTTCTGAACTTTTTTTTTCTGTCTTCACTTTTCTGTTTAACATTATTATTATCAGTCTGAGTGACATAGGCCAAAGCCTGAAAGATTTTTGTTCAAGCTTTTAGCTAAAAAATAAATATATATCACCATGATCGGTTGAAATTTGGACAATTTTAAATTGAGTTTTCTCTAAAACCACTTAATAAATTTTATGTTTTTTTTTTATAATGATGCTAATATAATTAGTTTTCTTGTGTGTGAGTGTAGTTTTGTTTACTCCTCGTTAGTAGTTGCAGTTAGTTGTTGAGTAAAGAGTCAGAAAATCGAAAAAAAAAAATTAAAATTTTACATGGTTCTCATATTCTTTGATTTTAAAAGAATGTAAAGTTCCAAAATCAACTGTTGGAGTTATTATAAAATGTTATAAGGAAAACAAAACTGTAAAATGAAATCGAGAAATGGTGGAAAATCAAGAATTATTTCCAAAAAGAAGGTAAAATCAATAGTCGACTCAATTCATTAAAATTCTACTCACAACAAGATTTAGCTACAAAGTTTAAAAGCATTAAAGCTTTCATTCAAAGAGTATTCAAAAAAGAAAATCTGAAAGAACATTACAAGAAAAAATACCAAAAAGGTTGCCTAATGGAGAAATCAAGGCGATTGGATTAGCCAAAAAATTGCTTAAATTAATTACGAAAAAAAAATGTATGCATTTTAGAAGACAATGAAACTTACTGTATAAAAGATCACTAGATGCTTCCAGGTAATCAATACTATTATCAGTTAAAACTTTATAAACCTTCTGACAATTTTAAGTACATTTGAGTAAGAAAATCACTTTCAAGTTCCTTGTATTGCAGGCAATTTGCTGTTGATGTTTTAAAAGCACTCCTTTCATAAAAAATCAATCTTTGAAACCAGATTTATATGTGAGTGAATGCTTGTAAAAACGACTTCTTCCTCTAATTAAAAAGCACAAATAATCAACCTTATTTTGACCAGATCTGGCATCGATCCACTATTCCAAAAAAGTTGTTCAGTGATACAAGAAAAAAAGAGTCAATTTTGTTCCAAAGGATGCTAATCCACCAAACTGTCCTGAGCAGCGAGTAATTGAATCTTACTGGGCAATTGTGAAGGTAATATTGAGGAAAAGAGGCAAATGTGAAAATAGTGTTAAAAGTTTTCAAGATTTATGGATTAATGCTACAAAAAAAGTGGCGCAAAATTAAGTTGTGGAGATGATGGAGGATACTTTAAAAAAAATTAAATTGTTTGCATGTCGTAAAGTTAAGACTATATTTTTGTTGAAATAAAAATTAATTATGTAAGCATCATTACAAAAAGAAAATTATTACTATTTGTGAAGTTGTCTTTGAGAAACTCAATTTAAAAACGTCCAAATTTCAACCGATCATAGCGATAAAGCCAAAATGTAACATTACATAAAACCATCTAAAAGATAAAATAATACACTACTATATAATAAAACACTATTGACTATTTGTTGAAAATTGAACAATTACCTTGTAAATTTTAGAAACGCTTAGGAAAAATTTAATTTACAAACTAATTTTTTTTTCTTTTTTTTTTTTATAGAAAAATAACATAAAACAGCAGTAAATATTAAACAGTAAATTGTAAAAACTATTTTCTTAAGCTAAAGTTGTTCAACTATTTTTTTTTTAATTAAGCTAAGACCTGTCCAAAACGTGAACCACCTATTAATGGTGCAGTTGGATGCCAGTATGTTGGTGGAATGGGCCATATGTGTTCAGTAAACTGTCAGAATCCTTACACATTTAATGGGCCACTTGCATTTTCATATGTTTGCACAATGAGTGGAACTTGGAGTACTATTCCCCCAGGATTTCGTGACTCAATGTGGCCAGATTGCACTGGTAAGATTACTACAAATAACTAATAATATAATTTAAAAAGATAACTTATAAAAAAATAGTCAATTGTTACCAATATTTTATATTATTGTTATTTAATTCAAAATATGAAATAAACTTTTTGATTTATACTGTTTAGCCATGCAACCTCAAGAAGGTATGGGTCAAAAAATGAAGTTTTTTTACTACAGTGGAAATTGCCATGATAGTTTTGAAGCTCGATCAATAATTGCTGACAACTTTGTAAAACTTCTGGATAGGGTTATGCGAAATGAAGGAGGCTGTGCAAATGCTGCTAATGCTCGTGTATGTCAATCAGAAAACGTTGAAATAACTTGTGGTAAAGTAGAAACAATTAATGGAAGAAGAAAAAGAAGTTTACAAGTAAGTTATTTTTTATTTAAACATGACCTTGATTAGTTTGAGTTTTAATTGGTTTGAACACAAAACAATGTTCTTCAATGACAACAAAAACATAGTTCAATTGCATTATTTTTCATTGACAATGTACTTCAATAAAACATGCATCATTGACACTTTATTAACAAATGTCCTGTTATAAAAAAAACTAACCATACAGTCATCCTACATTTTCACAGCATTACTTTGATTTTTTTTCCATTAAAATTATCAGGTTTCAAAGCATTGAAAACAAAAAATATACAAGTAATATAAAATGCACAAATATAAAGGCACTTATAATTTGAGGATTTAAAATGGTTGCATCATGGCCTAATAGTCTAAAAAAAAAAGGCAATCAATAGTTTTAGCAAATAACAAAAATCATCTTCAATTTTTAATGAGGCCGCAAGCAACCACTAATTATAGAGTTAGTAGTTATTGGAAGAGAAAAAAATGAAGTTTATAAAGAAATATAAAGGATAACAGACAGCTTAAAAGATTGCAAATTATATGAATCAGGAAAACAAAAAGAAGGGAGCGAATTCCAAAGAACTAGGTGAATAAGAATTTTTGGAGCACTTAGGTCACAGTGAAAGGATGAGACTTGGTTTAACAACGAGTAACACAAGAATGAGTTTTTGTAGATGGCACAAGAGGCGCTAGCTCTTTAGAGCAGCGCCCATTAATGTATTTATAAAAAAGAGAAAGAGAAGCGACATTAAGATGATGTGACAATGGTTGAAGGTTAGTTGCAATTGCAGGGGCAACTATGTTTACAATGTATTTTTGCACCTTGCCTAAAAAAGAAAGAGCATCATTTGAAGATCCACTCCAGATATAGCAACAGTATTCCATACAAGGACGGGTTTGAGATTTATAGAGATAAAGAATAGAATCAGGAGTAAGAAAGTAGCAAGCACGATAAAGAGATGCAACCTAAGCAGATACTAATTTTGCAATGGATTTGATACATAGTTTCCAAGAAAGGTTGGAAATAAGAATTATTCCTAGAAGACGAAAGGTAGATGACTTATCTAGTACAATACTCTTCATAAATAAAGGAAGATCTAGGTGTTGCAATAACAAATAGCTGAAAAAAAAAGAGTATTATCTGAGTTCACCAGCCACTGTGAGCCCCTTACTATATCAAAAGTGAGATCCTTTTCAAGCTCAAATGTCCCCTCCAAGCAATCAGAGAGTGTATCAAGACTAGAATAAATAGTAGTATCACTAGTGAACAATGCCATTTTAGATGACAATTTCAGGGAGATCGTTAATATAAATTAAAAAATATATAGGGCCTAGGAAAGAACCTTGAAGTGAAGAAAGAACTCTGAAGTTACAAGAAATAAAGTAGAGTGCTGTCAATTGAGGCAACTTTTAAGAAGGATTCAATAGTGTTAAAGATACCTGCACACTGTAAGAAAAGAGCTTCTAAAGAAGACTAGCATGACAAACTTTATCCAAGGTTTTAAAAATGTCAAGACCAATAGCCTTGACCTCTCCACATCTATCTAATGCACGATAAAACGTATAAGTTATTACCATTATGAAATCAGTAGCAGAACAAGAAATTTATATTAATGATCAGAGAGTAAGTTATTAGCTTCATGGTGAGAGATTAAATGTTTGTTAATTCAAGAAAAAAATCAAAAACCTTGCTTATGATAGGAAGAAGACTAATAGAGCGGTAGTTAGACAAGTCTCCAGATTTTTTGAAAATAGGATAACAGATGTTGCTTCCAAGAAGGCTGGAAAACAAGACTCTGATAAGCACTTGTTAAATAGTTTTGAAAGTATAGACAGCTCTGGGAACACTTCTGCAAGACTATAATAGGTATGTTGTCCAGACCACAAGCTGTAGAAAAATCTAAGCAGTAAATCACTTTAGATGCAAAAGCTGGAGTGGTATGAATGTCAAGCAATATATCAACCTGTATGTTGGCTATATATAAGGTAGGATGTGATCAGTGGAATCAAGAGATGAGATTGATGAAAAGTTCTTAACAAACAATTCAGCTTTGTCTTTAGGTAACAAAATCTGAACCATGCAAGAGAGGTAGAGTATAGACCTTTATTATAGACACTAGTAAAGATACTCCAGAAGTCTCTGGAGCCTAATTCTTGAGATGAAATACAAGATTTTGTGACCTAAGAATAGCAGGCTTCAACATGGCACATTTTTAATGTCTCTCAATGCATTTTTTTTTTACAATGGTTTCTAGCAATAGTAAACAAAAGTCTATTTTTTGAAGAATTGTTATGGAAATTGATATGGGAGTAATGGTTACAATTGGAAATTGCAGCAGCACAATAAGAGGAAAACAATGAAGAAGAGTGAGGCTTGACTTGAAATTGTTGAGAGGGAATGAAAGATTCCATTCCAGCCTGAACCCAAGATGTTACATAAGAAGCACATTTGTCAGTAGGAAGACAAAAGATTTCTACCCAAGGGCCATCATGAAGAAAATTACGGAAAGAGTCCCAGTCAGCTTTAAGGTAGTTGTAAGAGATGCAATAATAGGGGGATTCTGATGATGAAGAAGAATGAGATAATAGTTTTAGTGAGATCAAACTGTGATCAAAAGCATCTAAGGGTGAATGCGGAGAGACTGAGCACTGACTAGGATCAGAAACAAGAAATAAGTTGAGTAAAGAAAGTAAATGATTGTCTGGAAAGCAAGTTGGAAAGTTGACTAATTGTGTTAGAGATTGAGAAAAACAAAAGTTGTGAGTCTTAACGGCTGCAGAGTCACTGACACTAGAGCCAAACCCTTCAATGTGATGAGCATTAAAGTCACCAACAACAACAATATTGGCTGAAGGATAAAGTGAAAGGGCTCAGTCAATTTAATCAGAAATAACATGGAAAAGAGTGCAGTCTTGAGATGAAGGAGAGCGATATAAAACAAAGAGAAAGACAATAGAGTGAAGTGGTGCTAAACAAAAGCACATAAAAGAATAGTCTGTGGATTCAGACCTTGTTTCCCAACAAGTTGGTGAATTCTTATGAATGTAAATGCCCAGGCTAAGCATGTGACTATTGGAGTCTTTACGAATTAATGGAAGATAACCATTAACATTAAGATCGCAGCCAAACTTAAATTAGTCTCACAAAGAGCAAGTAGGTCTGGTGAACTTTGATAGAGATATGATTGTTCAGAAGAAAAGTTACTTGGAAGGCATAGGATATTATTGAATGATAGATTTAGAGAGCTTGGTGATGATGATGGTTTTTTGTGTTTTATAGTTTTTGATCTTTCATCATTTTTTTAATTGGTTCAAGAACTTGACTCAAAGCACAGGTAGTACTGAGTTCACTACCTAATAGTTCAAGCAATTGCCTCACTATTAATAAATCCTAAGTCATAACAAAAGGCTCTAAATGTGGCCTCAACAATGCACACCAAAAGTACAAACAGGGACACCACCCATGCACAATATGGCACTGTTAGTACTCTAAAATTTTACAGCTGTTAATGGAATCAGCCTCTTCTAGAGCTACCATAGAGTTTGGAAACCAGACTATCAGCTGGCCTCAGAACCATAAAACTGAGTTTTAGAGCTGTACCCTCATTAGTAGATAATAGAATGAGTTGTCTAGTCATAAAAACAGAGACACGAGCAAAATCCATGCATTGAGTCAAGATCCAGCATTTGACATCCTAAACTAACAATGTATTATAGAAACATCTACACCAACCTAATAGATGAAGAAGGGTTGCAAAGCTTTTCAATAGTGTCTTTTCCTAGAAGGCCTTCTACAAGACAGTAGCAGGTCTTCTAGAAAAGATGCAGTTAACATCTGCCCAAGATGAGTGTTTTTATTGAGACTCTAGCCTTTACTTAATCAAAAGCCCCAATACAGAGGATTTCAAAGTTGGATTTTGTTTCTCCCAGCCTTTGCCTAAGGAAGTAAACTCTACAAGGCAACAGGGCATGGGACATGTATTACTGGGTTACATGATACCAATAGCAGGGTAATCACAATGATCCTGACCTGACCTATAATTTAGATAAGCATGTGTAGATATTTTGATATAAGGCTGTATGCAACCACTATGTATATTGAAACTTAGCAGAAAAAAAGCTGCAAAGTCACCACTGGAAGATAACAGAAAACAAAGAAAAAGTTTAAACAGCAAAGAACCATATGAGGACGCAAAAAGTTAACAGAAAAGTCATAAAACTATAAACTGTAGGGTAATTTTTGAATTTCCTGAGGTTAGTTTGTATTAAATAATTTTTCTTTTAATATAATTAAAATCTTTTAATAATTAAAAAAGTTAATTATAAATTAAAATATTTAAAAGTTTAGCTAAAGTTTTTTATTTTTATAGGTTTTTATATCCTTTTTAATATGGTTAATTATTGGCTAATTATCAAAAGTTATAACCACAGTTAAGTAGCCTCCTTGTCTGTAGTGGTCTTCTGGGCCTTGGGGAGGTGAATTAACAAAAACTTTTTTTTTATTTTAGTAATTCATTTATTTTACTCTAGGTACTTAGTTCTTAATACTCTAAGTACCTAGTTCATAGTACTCAAGGTACTTATTTCTTAGTACTCTAGGTACTGAGTTCTATTAATATTAGGTAACTTTCTTTAAGTGGTATCAGTTGGATTTTTTTTTTTTTATCAAGGTTTAAACTTTTTTTTGTTCCAGTTAAAACTAGCATAATTTGAATTTTCTAAATAAAAAGTCAAGGCCTTTGTTTTAAAGTATTAAACTTCATTAATATTAGTTGTTAAATTACTTTTCTGCATTTTTTTACAAAAAATGCAGAAAAAAGAATCATTCTGAATTTAAAAAAAAATAAATTTTAGAATAACTTCAAATTTGAAGTTGATGATTTAAAAACTAAACAGTAATACTGGTGCTGGTATGTGATGAAATATTTAGGCAAAAATAAATAAAACTAATAAAGGCCTAGCGGCTTTACAACTATCTTCAAATTATTTTTATAAAAATCTGAAAAAAATAGACCATTTGTATATACAGAGTGTTTCATAAGTTGTGTTTTTGATTTAAGATCGCTTCTAATTATCATAACATATTTATTAGAAATCTAGAGAATATAGTACATAGAAATCTATACATATAAGTTTAATAATCAATTTAAATATATATAAAATATATTAAAAAAAGCATGACTTTTTATATATTTTATATATATGATATATATATATATATTATATATATATATAAGAAGATATACATATATATAGATTTTTATATATATAGATATATATTTATATATATATATATATATATATATATATATATATATATATATATATATCAAAGTTGCTTGTTTTATTTGGTAATGTTGGAAATTTTCAAGAGTTTAGAATGAAGAGCAATGTAAAAATCATTTTACCACTGCACCACTTCATGAGAAAATGATTCAAAATTTGGTTAAAAAGTTTAGGGCATTGTTTACAACTGAAAAATATTTTGTATAATAGCTCTTGTTCTTTTCTTACAGAGGAATAAAAAATTTAAAATGTAAGAGAAATTGTTGAAGAAACTAACAAAATGGGAATGAGCACAAACAGCTATTATTGTGCTAATCAAGAAGTAAACATTCTACCATTCAGACTAAGGTTTAGTACTAGACCTAAGTGAAGATTGTTTTTACAAAAAAAATGGAGTTTTGTGAAATGTTATCAAATTTGAAGAGAGTTTCAACTTGTTAAACAAGATTATTTATATAAGAACAGTTGTCTACCCTAATCATCATTTAAAGAAAGGAGTATTGGTATAGTGTAGAATAACTTCAGCTTGTCTAATTGATCTATAATTTTCGACATTTAAATTATATGTGATTTTTATTTACAAATGCTTGAAGAGTTTTTATGACCTCAAGTTAAACAACTTTCAAAAAGAAAGTGTTTAATTTGAACTTGACACTCAATGATGAATTGGTTGCGAGGTTCAATTAAATGGCCTGTTTGTTCTTCTAGTATTTATCCTTTGGATTTTTTTCTTTACGGCTACTTGAAATTAATTGTATACAAGAACAAACTTTCTACAATTAGTAAACCTTGTAAGCAGATTGAACAAGAATTTGCAGAGGCACATGGAGAAGAGCCTACAAATATGTAGTTATTTTTTTTAATAAAAATCCTATTAAGTTAAATTATAAAAACATTCTTCCTTTATTATTTGTTTAAAATTTTTAAATTTAAAGCACATACACAACTTATAAAACTTCTTGAAGAAAATTTAAAAAATAGGTTTTAAATGGTTTACATAAAAAATTTCTGAGTTTTTTAGATTCTCCAAATAATTTTTATATTTTTTGAGCATCAGTTTCTAAATTAATATAAAAACCAGTTCAACATTTAACAAATAAGTAAACATTAAAATAAGATAAAAAATGACTGCAAATAAACACAATATACATTAAAACAATTTAAAACAAAACAACAACAACAACAAAACACTAATACAAAAAAATGATCTCTTGAAAAATATCATAAATGCAATAAAAATATTTTTTTCAGAATTCTCTGGAAATAACAGTTGACATTAATATTCGTTCAAAAGAAAATTCTACAGTGCAAGAACATGCTGTTGAATCTCTTTCACAAAAGGTAAAGAACCTTAAAAATGATGGAACACTTATAGCTAATCAAATTAAAGTCATGCATATAGATGGGGATAGCTTGGTTCTGAATCACATAGAGAGAGTTGGTCTAGTAACTGGAGTTTGTTTAGATGGAAGTGTTTATGATAGGCTAGAACAGAAATTGGGCCAATTCCAAAAAAGTTGTGGTAAATATACTAATGTATTTTTTTAGGGTTCATATTAAAAGGCAGATTTAACTATATAATCAATTCCATTATTATTGGTTGAATGTCACTGGTTACATTAGTAGTATTCAAGATAGTATATTGCTGTATATTAATATGTTTACAGTACCATTAAAATCTACTAATGTAACCCTGGAATCCACTATATTGAGTCAAACACTAAATATTTTAGCTTTTAATTTTTGTTATATGGATTTTATATTTTCATTTTTTTTTAGTTAGTTGTGTTGCTGGTAAGTATTTTGATAGATTACATCGTGTATGCCTTGATTGTCCAAAAGGTACATACACTGAGAGTCCTGGTCGTCTTGGTTGTACATCATGTCCACTTGGTAAGACAACTCAATCAGTAGGAACATTTAATTCTACACATTGTAAAGGTTAGTATTTTTATAATTACATTTATTTAAATAGTTTTATTGGGTGTGAAGTCCAATTTCCATGCAGATTTTCTTTGGAATTTCCATACCAAAAAGTTTTTCAATCATACACACACAGTACTAAATAAAAAAGCAGATAAATATGTTTAAAACCAAAAGTTGAAATAAAAGCTTGATATTGTCAAGCTTTTATATTTTTCACAAGCTTTTTTTTTAATACTGTTTGCGCATGTTCAAAAAGCCTTTTCATGTGGATTGTGAATTTCTAAAAAATATTAGAATAGGGAATTGGCTTTAGAAGATTATTTTTGTTTTAAGAACCATGTGCTCCTGGTTCATACTCTAATACTGGCCTAGAACATTGTCACTTGTGTAGTAAAGGAACATATCAACCTAAGCCATATTCAAATGAATGTATTAAATGCCCTGGTTCATCAACAACACTTTCAGAAGGATCAAAACACTTAGAAGAATGTGGCAGTAAGTATTTTTTTTTTCTAAAACAGTTATACCAAAACCTTTATTTGGGGAAAGATATTGCAATTTATTATCTTAAATTAAGAATCGTACTGTGTTCATTTGTATTAAAAGAAACTAGCTACTGTAGCACCCATTACTTTAATACAGTAAGCTGAATGTATGTTTTAGTACAAATTAGATACTAACAACGCATCCTATTTTTCTTCCTTGCATATAAATATTTATTATTTAGTGATCTGTCCTGCTGGTACTTATTCAAAGACAGGAGTTGAACCATGCTATCCTTGTACAATGGGTTTTTATCAGCCTTGGGGAGGTCAAACAAATTGTATTCAATGTCCTGGATTATTATCTACTCATATAACTGGATCTACTAATGAATTAGAGTGTAAAGGTAATTTTATTTAATTGTAGAAAATAATTAAAAAATGTTAACATTTTAATTTTATTTTATTCATTTTCTGTTTTCTATTACATTACTGCAAGATTAATATGTGTGTACATACATATATACATACTTTTTTTTTTTTTTTGTTAATTTACCTCCCCAAGGCCATACATACATAAGTACATACATACATACATAAGTACATACATACATACATACATAAGTACGTACATACATACATACATACATACATACATACATACATACATACATACATACATACATACATACATACATACATGCATACATACATAAATACATATATATATACAACCCTCCGAATTAGGGTCGGCATTTGGCAATGCCGACCTAACTGCTGACCTAAAAGTGTTTGAGGTCGGCAAAAAATTGCCAACCTTATTTCTATGTTTAATGGTAAGACCTTTGTATCAAATAATTTTTGCTGACCTCTAAAAGATTGAGGTCAGCAAATTATTGCCGACCTCATTTTTCCTAATTCCGAGGGTTGTTCATAAATATATATGTGTGTATATATATATATATATGTGTGTGTATATATATATATATATATATATATATATATATATATATATATATATATATATATATATATATATATACATATATATCAGGGACGAACCCAGACCTGTTTTAGTACAGCTGGAGCGGTATGGGCGCCCAAAAAAAAGCACCCAAAAATTATTTTAATTTTTAAATTTTTCTTTTGCTTTTTTATTAAAAATAGAAAAAAATATTTCAGTTTTAAATGCAGCAGTATATATACAATTTTTAATTTATTTTAGCTTCCTCGTTTATTCTTCAGGTCAATAAAAAGTATTAAAAAAAAATTGCCTCTATACGTAATGATATAACTGTCCTTTGGTTACTAACTAAATGTAAGTTTTAAAATAATGAAGGTCGTTACGAAAAAAAAAAAACTTGTTGCAAAATTTTAAAACAATGGAAAGTATAGAAAATTTGCTTTTTCAAAAGGTTTTAAAATATCCATTCAAAGTTAAGTTAACTTTTGTTTTTGGCAATTAAGAGCAAACGGCTATTCCACAAATTTAATTTTAGAATGAATGAAGTTTTGATCTTTAGCTTGCTCTTTTAGTTTACGTGAGAAAAATGAAAAAACAAGGCGTAAACTTTTTCAGAAAGTTTTGTTTCGTTTCCATATTCTTTTTGACTTTTAAAATAATACAAATAATGATTAAAATAACTTAACCACTTAACGAACCTATTAATTTTCAAAAGTGTGTCAAAAACAAATCTATTTTTTTTTTTAATTGATTTTACTGTTTTAACCATGCAAAAAAGGAAAATAATAATAATTAATAAATTTTAATATATTTTAATAATTTATGACCTTCCTAATTGACCTTTGAAAACTTGCTCGACATATGTCGAGCATTGCAATATTGCATAAAATTCTTGCAAAATTCTTGAAAAATTGAAGTGAACCTAGTTGCAAACTTAATTTCCTCTATTTCTAAACAATAAAATATAAAGTTGATTTCAATAAATTTATAAATTTATGATTTTATTAAAAACTCTAATTATATAACATTACATAAACTTTCGTAAATGTACATTTATGGCACTGTAAAATTGTAGAGACTAGGCAAAATCACGCATACAAAAATTTCAAATTTTTAACTGTAAAAGTAGTTTTATTACAAGAAACTTTCACGTATTTATAAATAATAAGAATAAAATAAGGCATTCTATAAATTTATGAACATTGAAATAGCATTGAAGCAACATTGAAGCGCATCAGATATCATAATAACCAATCAGAAGCTTTGCTCGACATATAGCGAGCTAGCTCTCAAAGTATACCAATTTTTGGTAATGCTCGACATATCTCGAGCAAATTTTTTTTGGCTAAAAAAGTTTGCTCGACATATGTCGAGCAAATTCGTTAAGTGGTTAATGAAAGTTTTATTAAGCTTTGATTTAAAAAAAAATAAAATCAAAAAACAACTCTTTTGAATTTTAGCTTAATTTATTGTAGTTTTTAAAAGAATTTAAGAAATGTGATGTATTTAATTCATAACAATTGTGTGATAATTAGAAAAGCATCCAGGGCACAGTCCAAACCAACATGACTGACACTGCCAACTGGTGCGGACATGGGGTTGGTGCCCAGCGACAGTTTTTTTTTTTTCCTAAACCAATTCTGACAAGGTTATGACTATATAAAGGATTGTTAATTGCTGTGTGTTGAGGAAGTGGATATGGTACAATTGTACTTCTAGCCACTTCCATTTCCTTAGATGTTCGTCTTTTTGTAACTACTTTTACTGGTTGATACCCTCCGGCTAAACTTTCCACAATTATCATCATAAAACTTATTCTAGACATGAGCTTAAGTTCATTAGTGTTAAGCTTATACAATAAGTAGCTGTTTAGAATAGCCAAATAAAAAAAAGCCAAATAAAGAAAAGGCAACTTTTGCCGTTTCTTTATTTGGCATCTCCCAAATCTAATCCTCCCATGGCTCGATTATAAAGGACAACAACATTTGGCTTCATAAATAAATTACCTCTTCTGTTACGCAATTCAGTAAAACCTGCTTTGGTAACAGTAGACAGTAATACAGGTTTTTTTTTACCATCTTGGTATGCCACACATAACAAACGACCTTTTCTATATTGGTAAACTTTTTTGCTTTTTAATTTTGTTTAAGGCAGATTTCTGGCAGACCTTTTCTGTTTACTCTTACTGTTCCTTTGCTGTGGCTTGATGTAGATATAGATCCAATAGTAGTTATGGAGAAGTATAATAGTTATCAATACCCAAGTGATAACCTTGATGGAGCAGGTTGGTTTGACACAAAAAACAAAAAACCAAGTTGTAAGTCATACCATGGGCAACAGCTGCTTCATCTGGATCTTTTCCTCCCTTGTAAATTTCAAACTAAGACAAATAACGATTGGTGCTGTCTGGAACAAACCATAATTTTATTCTAAATCGAGAATAGCGCTTGTTTGGCATATATTGGCGGAGATATGGTGTCTTTCCCTTGTAACCAATCATGCTCTCATCTATAGAAATATCTTTTTGAAGAATATAAAAATAATTTTTTGTTAAAATGTTTAACTAAATACTGAACTTTATAAGTCGTATTTAGTTGTTGTTGATTAGGGATAGAGATATCAGTAAAGTGAATAAACTTAAGCAAAAGTTGAAAATGGTCACGATTGAAGTGAGTAACAAACCAGGGAGTGGAAGCACAAGGATGACTAATACTCCAATATAGTTTAATACTAGCTTTCTTGATGAGATCCATATTGATAACAACACCAAAGAATGCCTTTATTTCTAAAAGATTTGTTTTTCCTTGCTTTATCCATACATGACCCATCAACAATGGATGGGATCTCAAATGTTGTTGGTTACTTTGTATCCATGCATCAGCATACTGGTTGGTATAAGTTACTAAATTTTCCAAAAATTCTATTGTGAAAAATAAGTTAACATAGATAATGGGCTTTGACTCTGGTGAAATACTGTGTTTGGGTCCTGGTACACCAGTAAAAGTAGAAACATTAGGGCCATTGCCATCTCCTACAACAGGAAACCACAAATCTAAAACATTACCAATACCAGTATCATCATCAGAACTGGAGTCTAAATAAAATAAAAACTTCAAATGCTTAGATTTGATGATATACTTAAATTAAATAATGTATTAAATTTTTCAATAAAAATTATTGTGCCTTCATCGAATAAGCTATCATCACTGCTACTTAAATATTCTTTGCTTGTGCAACTTTTTTGAAAATTATGAACTTTTTTTATAAGTTAAATGAACAGATTTGCTAACGTTTAAATCAAAATTTTAAAATTAAAATAACACTAAATACATTTATTAAATGCTTATGTTTTTTATTTGAATACAAGATGTAAAACTATTTTGTTAATTTTACAAATATTGCACGATTCAATATATGTAAATATATAATGTAATGTAAATATTGATTAAAAATTGTTTAAAGTATATAAACATTTAATTACTATTTATTTAAAACCTTATTAACTACTAAAATTGAATTTACTAATAGCATAGTATTTGCAACAAAAGCATTTATTTAAGTCTTTAGTATCATAGTTTTCTTATCGTAACTAAAGTAACATCGTCCACCAAGTTCATATATTCAAAAAAATGTCTTTAAAACAACTCCTAATCTTAGGATAAAACAAAACAAGATAAACACAAATCATTAAAATGATGATTGAAAAAATGATGACTAAAAATCATTGTTGCGGCACTGGTTTTAAGAATGGGGGAAGAAGAGAGGGGGGACACTCAAAAATACCCCCCTCCTCCCCTATAAACTCTGGGTTTTTATTTTTTTTAAGGTGCCCTAAGCAGTCCTAACGGTCTTGTCACAGAGCACCGCAGAAGTGCATTTTAACCAGGAAGTTCACACCTCCTTTTTTACCGTGACGCAAAAATTTGTCCAGCTTGTTTGAACCTGGATCTCCTGCTTATAAAGCAAGCGCTCTAACCACTGCGCCATGGCCGCACACTGTATGTATTTTTATCTAAATTTATTTCCATCTACAAATTTCAAGTTTCATGCGATAATCTCTTCATGTTCAGTTTTTATGACCCTGCAATGTTTACAGCCCCCTCCAATTGAGGGGGGCTAAAACTTTATATGGTCATAGTTTTTGAAAAATAAGAGATTATTGCGTGAAATTTGAAATTTGTTGATGAATGTAAATTTAGATAAAAATATTAAAGAAAATATTTTATAAACTCGTTGCTCCCGCGTTAAGAGCTGGGTGGGCCCAAAAATTAGGGTTTTTTTGTTCCCAAGCTCCAATCACCCTAATTCTTTTCAAAACATTCTTTGATATAAGCATAAAGATACAAAAGTTTGGAGTTGGCACAATGCCTGTAAGTGTCAAAACTCAAACTTCTAAAAATCCAGTGTACACCACTGTGTATATATATATATATATATATATATATATATATATATATATATATATATATATATATATATATATATATATATATATATATATATATATATATATATATATATATATATATATATATATATATATATATATATATATAATTAATATTTAGTAATATATATAATTAATATTTAGTTTTAAAAAATATATATACCTTTTAGTTATTGATAATTGTATATCAAGTCCATGCATGAATGGAGCAGTATGTATCTCGGAATGGAATTCATTTAGATGTGCTTGCAAATTAGGTTTTATTGGGAAGTTTTGTGAAGAAGAAAAAAATGAATGCTTAGACAACCCCTGTTATCATGGTTCTGCCTGTGTTGACGGAGTAAGTAGTATTTCATTAAATAACTTTTTTGTAAGAATAACCCATGCTTAATACTTATTTTAACTTGTATGATAAAAAGGATTTATGTTTTTAGGTTTTTAGAATTTAGGTCTAAATTAAATTTCTTACAGTTAAATTTAGTTAACTAGTAAAATTAAAAACGATTTTTTTTAAATGCTTTTATATGTTATTAAAACACAAATTTTGCAATCAATTTTTTCTGATATTACTATTTTATTTTATTAACATTCGGCTGTATGCGTGTGTCAATGTCTTATCCAAAGGCATTGACACACACATCAAACTCAATGCCTTATCCAAATAAGCTAAACGTGCATATAAGTAGATGCAAATAATATACTTATTTTAAAAATTAATATTCTTCCCATATAAAAAATAAACTTAATTAAAGTTAAATAAATCAATTGACTTATTGCAAAACTAATTATTGAATATTGTATTGTCATCAAGTAAGATTATGTATGCAAAATTTGAAGAAAATCTATCATCAGGAAGTGACTCAAATATTGGTTGCAAGATTTAATGTTAACGACAGACAGAGACGAGGAGTTAACAAAAGCATTGGAAAAAATTGTCTTTTAATTAAAATTATATCTTTGTTATAAATTGATTCATAAAAGATTTAACCTTTTGTTAATCACTTACCTTTTTGTTTCCTTTACAAATAATCTTCTTTAGTTTCTTTTTTATGTTATCTTCTTTTTTGTTTCTTGTACATGTAATCTTAAAAGTTACTGATATACTTATGAATTATATATTTGAATTAAAGTTAATTCTGTTCATCAGAAATATATTATGGCTGATTTTGAGAAACATATAGGGGAAACTGGTTCAAAATGGGGCACTGGGGCAAAATGGTTTTTTGCAAGTAGACCTTGTTCTGAGTGTGAAAACAACTAAATAGTGATTGATTTTGAATTATCATGTGACAAAATGTTGCCATCAGTTGCATTAGTTTAAAATTTGTCTTGCCTTACAAAATATGGCTTAAAATGAACTTCGATATAATTTAAATGTGTCATATTATATGATGTAGAATTTTATTATTTCATGTGATATGCTCAAGCTCATATTGTATTTAACAAAGATAGAAATAGGTATTATCAAAATCATTGAATTCTGAAATATGTGAACGTTTTTTAGATGTGGTACTGTTTTTAGCGATGTGTTACCAATAGGGCATAATGCGGTATGAAATATGGGTATCAAGTTATGAATTGCAGGGCAAGTTGGAGCAGTTTATCAACACTTGAACAGCTTTACCTGGTAAATATTTGCAAACAAAAGAATTATTTTATATTACCCCAATACAACTCTATAGTTTTATCACATAATAAAATAACAAAATTATTAAAAATATATCTGATACAAATATTTTGCTAAATCATTTTATTTAAGAAGAAAAGTAATCTTAGCATATTTTGCTATGGATTGGATATGTTGCTATGGATATGGATTGGAGTTCCCATGAAAGGTCAGTAGCGATAAGTCATAAAGTAGTGGACTCAGTAAGAGTAACTGAGAATGGACTCAGTAAGAGTAACTGAGAATGGACTCAGTGAGAGTAACTGAAAATGGACTCAGTAAGAGTAACTCAGAATGGACTCAATAAGAGTAACTGAGAATGGACTCAGTAAGAGTAACTGAGAATGGACTCAGTAAGAGTAACTGAGAATGGACTCAGTAAGAGTAACTGAGAATGGACTCAGTGAGAGTAACTGAAAATGGACTCAGTAAGAGTAACTCAGAATGGACTCAGTAAGAGTAACTCAGAATGGACTCAGTAAGAGTAACTGAGAATGGACTCAATAAGAGTAACTGAGAATGGACTCAGTAAGTAAGCTAAAATGTGTTAACTAAAAGTCTGGACAAAGTTTTATCAACTATAAAAATATGAAGGAATAATTTAGTATACTTAAAATCAATCCTGTTTAGTTACAAGTTCAACTCTTCATATGCATTAATAACAATATTTTTAATTAGTTATATTTAAAAATTAAAAAAAGGTGAATGCATTTTTGAATTTGCACCCAGATGAAAATAAAAGCTTTATTGTAAATAAAATTTTCAAATGGAAAACATACCAAAATTTACTCTGTATAATATACTAAAAAAAAAGGAGAACAATATAGGACCAAAAAGAAAAGTTGAAAGTGGTTGCAAAGCAAAAAAGACATATAAAAATCAGATAAAACATCTTGAAAAAATTACTAATCAAAAGGATAGTACTTCACAGCATGGCTTTGCAAAACAATTCAATGTATCACAACCATACATATGTAAAATTATTGATAAAAGCACCAGTATTCGTTTCACCTAAAAGAACACCGGCACAAAAAGCAGCTATTTGTTCGAAATGCTGTATATTATTTTTGATTTTTTGGAAAAAATTTAATTTTAAATTTAAAAATAATGTTTTAAAAATAATGCTATTTAATTAATAATGCTATTTGGAAGAAAAACAAAATTTAGTTGAGCACTTTTTTAATAGTTTAGAAAGAAAAGAGTTCTAGAAACACTTATGTAAGACTGTGATATCAGAGTTGTCTGAATCACAAGCTGTAGAAGAGTTTAAGTAAAAAATAACAACAGAAGCCATAGTAATGAGGATGTGTAACAATAGGTTGATTGATGGGTTGTAACAATGAATTGACTGATGGATGTGTAACAAATGGCTTGACTTGTTTATCTGAGGTGTCAGCAAGAATTTAGTCATTAGATTTGTGAAGTGAATAAAAGAAAAAGTTTTTTGCAAATTGTTTTGGCGCACCAAAAGCCCTAACAGTAACACCATCTACACATTACAGACAATATTAGTTCTATGATTTTTAATAGGTGTTGATAGAATCAGCATCTTTGAGAGCTACCAGAGTTCAGAAATCTTTGGAAACTCTGGTAGAGTTTTAGTGCTGTACCCTAGTTTGTATTGGATTACATCTTATCATTAGCAGGGTGATAATGACTCTGATTTGACTCTAATGACTTCTGCTATGTGATGATTAAAGCAACAATCAAGTTGAATAATAACAGTGTGTTTTTTCAAATTTCAAATTCTTTTCATAAAGTTGTCTTAAAAGAATAATACTTTGAATCCTGCTGTATTTAAAAGTACTGCTTGTGTCACTAGATTTAAGCTTGTGTCACTGGATTTAACTGAGCAGCTTTAATATAACTTAGTTAGTTTCAGTATTGCAAATGTTTGTAATTGTGTTATTAAAGAATTACAACTGCTGTTGCAACTAGTTACATGTCAAAATTTTTGTCAAAAAAGATACTCCCAATGTAATGACACTGTTTAAAATGAAAGCACCTATTTAAAATTAGCACACTTATTTTAATGGCTGCAAAATGTATAGACATTTTCTTCTGCTGGACTATATATTACAAAAATTTGTAACTGTTTAGAAGTGAAATTTGTGCTTTATGAAATCTGCTTTCAGTTATCGTATTTATAAATGCATCAATATAATGTATTTTATTAATTTAAAAGTTAATTTCTTCTGCAATACATTTCTTTACTGAGGATCTTTGTTTTTTAATTTTAGATTTATGTGAATGTTATATTGTATAATAATCTCAGAATTAAACAAATAATAAAAATAAATTTTAACAAACTAATTTTTTAGATCAATAATTTTACTTGCATTTGTCAAGAAAATTATCGTGGAAAATTTTGTTCTGAGAAAAAACCAATGTGCGACACGAAGATGTGCTTAAATGGTGGTACTTGTTTTGAGATCCCAGACGGCATAGAGTGCAGTTGTGCACCTGGGTTTACTGGAAAGTACTGTGAAGAAATTATTGATGTATGTTATTTTAGTTTTAAAAAAGACATAAAATCAAAATATTGTATATATATATATATATATATATATTAATTATTAAAAAACACTTATCTAACTTTTTTCTTCAACTTGAAGTTTCACCATTGCTGGATCATCAGGAAGAGGTCATTGAACTCTTCCTGATGAAACTTCAAGTTGAAGAAAAAAGTTAGATAAGTGTTTTTTAATAATTAATATATATATATATATATATATATATATATATATATATATATATATATATATATATATATATATATATATATATATATATATATATATATATACGTATATATTAGGGTGTCCCAAAAAACAATATTTTTGAAAACAATTTGCTCCCACCCCTTAAATGTGTTCTATCTAATACAAAAACACTAGGTTAAAAATTTTTTTGAGTAAAAAATATTTTAAGGGGTCCCTCAAGACCCTCAAATATTTAATGGGTCCCTAATATTTTCAAAAAAAAAGTTTTTCAAAAATATGTCAACCTGGTACTCAAATGATAAAACAAAAAATAACAATTTTTTTTCGAAATGAATATTATTTTTGAAATTTTTATATAATTAAATATTAGGGACCCATTAAATATATATATATATATATATATATATATATATATATATATATATATATATATATATATATATATATATATATATATATATGTATATATATATATATATATATATATATATATATATATATATATATATATATATATATATATATATATATATATATATATATACAGTCTTGGCCATAAGTTTGGAACCGATGAATTTTTTTCTCATAGGAACGTTTCTATGACGCGTACGGCATTTAACTGCTGCAGCATCGTGTTTATGCAGCATCAGTTGCATAGTTAAATGCCTTCGCGACTTCTTAATCGTTGCAAAACATGAATCGTGTAACTTTACACCGCAGCAGAGCATCGTGAACAAAATGACCCTCATTAAGCTGCATTATACACTGTTCAATGCCTAAACTATCGTTCCCTTGAACTAATGTTTACCTGAACTAATATTCGGTTGAACTAATGTTGAAATATACTTACTTATATTAACAAACTATACATTATATTTTAATCAATTAATTAGCTGATTTACATATATATTAACTGCATATCAGTGCGAAAGGTAAGGCTTAACTTCTTATAAGTATAAAATTAATTAATTTATCCTTTTATTGTTATATAAGAAGTAAAAATATGCAAATAAATCGCTTTATTTGTATAAATGTTTGCAAATTATCATTCAATAATATATACTATTCATAAAAATAGATCTATTAATTTATAATTGTTTATATTATTAGCAGTAAGTATTCTACATTAACATGTACAGTGCGTAAAATGACTAGAAGTATTGAATTGTCGAAGGAGAAAAGGGCACAGATGATGATCCTACACCAGCAGAATTATTCTCACAGTAAAATAGCTGGTATACTGCACATATCTAAGTCTGCTGTCACCAAAGGCATTGCAAGAGCAAAGCAGTTGGGCACTCTGGAATCCAGAAAGAGGTCTGGACAACCTCGCATAACTTCTGCCACAACGGATCGGGTGATACATCGGCTTGCTGCTGCAAATCCAACATGGTCATCTCTCCAGATAGCAGTAAATTCATCACTTCCTGCCAGTACAAGAACAATCAGAAGACGCCTTTTGAAGGAATTCAAGCTGCCATCATGTCGTCCAGCAAAGAAAGCCATGTTAAGTAAAAAGAATATCCGTGACCGCTTGACATTCTGTCGCAAGTACAAAGACTGGACTGCACAAGACTGGAAAAAAACTATGTTTTCAGATGAGTCAACTTTTTCTCAGTTTGCCTCATATATCAGACATGTCAGGAGACCTGCAAAACAAAGATACAACATCAGGTATGTTGTTCCCACTGTGAAGCAGGCGCCTACCGTTATGGTGTGGGCAAGTTTCTCGGCATCAGGTCGAGGTGGCATATGGTTCATGCCAAAGAATACAACCATCAATGCTCAAGTTTACCTTGGGATATTAAAGGAAAAGTTGAACACTCACATGAACATTCTGAAATGTAAGGTATTTCAGCATGATGGTGCACCCTGCCACAGAGCAGCAGTTGTAACCAACTGGCTAAGACAGAAACATATCGAAGTCTTGGGTCCATGGCCTGGCTCAAGTCCTGACCTAAACCCAATAGAAAACATGTGGACAATGATTAAGCAGAAGGTTGCTGCCACAAATCCAACGTCAGAGAAGTCTCTGATTGATGCCATCAAGCGTGTATGGACAACTGCCATAACCCCAGAATACTGCGCGAAATTGTCCGATTCAATGCCAGCGAGAATAGCAGCAGTACTGGGTGCCAAAGGACATTATTCAAAATACTGATACCATTTTTTACATGACAGAATATTTACTTGTATATAATATTTAAAATAAAAATGATTTCAAAAGTTTTTGTTGATATTTTGGGTATAAAAAGTGTAATTATATCAAAAAACCTAATCGGTTCCAAACTTATGGCCAAGACTGTATATATATATATATATATATATATTTTAAAGAAAAACACGACATTTTTTAATCTTGACATGTTTCTTATCAATAAGTCTGTTTCACTTCCCACATCAGTTTATCACAAAAAAACATATACTGGTCTTTTACAAAACTTTTCCAGTTTTGTTCCCTATTGTTATAAATTAGTCTTATACTTGTCTTGTTTAATTGATAGAACGTATAAAATCAACAACACATGGCTAGGATTTGATAAGGACATAAAAAATCTATTTAATGTTTTAAAAAATAACCAATATCCACCTAAAATAATTGACACTGAAATAAAGATATTTGTTGATAAAAAGTTAAATCCATCTGTGATAAATAGTATTGATAACCATAGTATAAGATATTATAAGCTTCCATTTATAGGATTTTACTCAAATTTTACTAAATCTACTAAATTTTAATAAATTTTAATAAATTTTAATAAAATCATTAAAAAATATTGTTAAGATGTTATAACTAATTTAATTTTCACTACCAACAAATTACAAAACAGTTTATGTATAAAAGATCCACTTCCTAAGCTGCTCAAATCCAATGTTGTTTACAAATTTTCTTGTGGTGGATGTAATGCCAGTTATATTGGAGAAACCTCCAGACACTTAACAACAAGAATTCACGAGCATCTTACAAAATTACAAAAAGTGAGAAACAATCTAATGTTTATAAGCATTTAATTTCATCTGTTAATTGTAAAAATCTAAGTAACTATAATTGTTTTAAAATTTTGGATACTGCTTCTAACAAAAACAAATTGAAAATTAAAGAAGCACTCCATATTAAATGGGAAAACCCATCTTTATATAAACAAACTGCTCATTATATTATAAATTTGTCTATATAGTTGTTTTTTTTTGTTTTTTTTTGTTGTTTTTTTGTATTTTGTTTACTTATAATTTTATTTTAATTTTTTTGCTATTTAGGGTATCATATTTGTATTATAATGTTTATTGATTTGTAACAATTCTATTTGTCTGTTAATATTTCTCTGTAATGTCTTCAAATTTTGATTTTATATTTATATCCAGAGTTTTTAAATTGTAATTTTATCTTTTGAAAATGTTAACTACAAAACATGTCAAGATTAAAAAATATCATGTTTTTCTTTAAAATATGTTTACATTTATTGCTATTGCGTTGCTCAAGAAATATATATATATATATATATATATATATATATATATATATATATATATATATATATATATATTATGTATATATATATATATATATATATATATATATATATATACATATATATATATATATATATATGTATATATATATATATATATATATATATGTATATATATATATAGTTGTTTATACTAAATCTGTTCAAAAGAAAGTAAACAATCAAGACACCTGTCCCCCCCCTCCTTCATTGTTATACCCCTAACCCCCATTCCCCCATTTCTTCCCTTCCGCCCCCTTGCCCTTCCTCTCCCTCAATCTAAACCCCTCCCCCCTCCCCACACACACACACACACACACCTGATCATGATATTTTCTGCCTAAAATAATGAATTTTTAGAACTATATTTTTTAATTATAACAAAATAGATTTATCATTAAAATTTATTTTTATGACAAACAAGCAAATAAATTGTTATAGTTTAAAAATATTTATGCTAAATGGGACTAAACTGGAAATATGTACAAAGAAATTCAAAATTAAAGTCATTTTTTTAAAACTATGACAACAAGATAAAAATATTTTAAAGGTATTAGTAATATAAATTAAAGCATTGTTTAAATTTTCAAATATTTGGTTTTTGATTTGCTTGTTTATTTATCTGTGGAAGAATTTTTTGGTAGTGTTCTACTGCATCTAAAATAAATTCTTTCTGCTCTTCATCTTTGGTTATAGATTTTGTATAGTCTTGAATTAGTTTGACATCTTGTTCTGCTGTATCATTTATAGATTTCAATGATTTAATATGCTCAAACATGTGTTGAAAATTTGTGTTAGCTTTCCAAAACTTTGAGTATTGGGTGAACCAACCACCATCTTTGTTTGAATATCCAAATAAATTTAGAATGTTGCTTGATTTTGGTCCAACTAAATCAGTTAAACAAGTACTTGGTTTTAAAAGAGGAAATTATGGAAAGTCTAAATCATGTTCCCAGTTTTCTTTTATATTTTAAGAATTATTTTAGCAATTTTAGCTTTATCATGACCAGACACTTTATCAAAAAATAGGTAGAAGAGACATTTCTTCAGTTAAATAACAAAGATTTAATTAATTTAATTAATAGTCGATTAAATGTTTCAAGGGCAACAATAGCAACATTGTTGTCAATTTTTTTTATAAAGAAGCATTTCTTTGTAGAATTCCAAGTCATTAAATGATGCATCAATTGTGTTTGTACATGTAAGCCACACTTTCACATAAAATGTTAGATGGATGTACACATCTAGCATGATAGAAAGCCCCAGGTTTGCGCCACTGTACATTTATTTGTTTTGCATACAGTAATTGCAAAGCAAGTTGGCAACATTCTTGATAATCATCTCTTAATATTTTTTGAGACTTCCAGTTAAGCAAACCAGACAAAAAAATTTTCTTTTCTGCTTGTTTGATCTTTAATACTGATTTCTCAATTTTAATTTTTCTAAAAGTGGTATCTGAACTTAATGAAAGTTTAGGTCATACACCATTTTTAAAGTGTAATTTGGAGATCGACATTCTCAAAAAATTGTTAAATAAGCAGATGACATAGCTCTTTCTAAGATATGGTATCTGCAGGCACACCAAAGTAATTTTTTATTGAAGTGTTCTTCGATTCGTTTTGCAGAACCATTTATCCATCCTAAATTTGATGGAGTTGTATCAAAAATCATTGCTACAAGTGTTTTTTCTAGTTTCCAGGTCTTTACAGCATCTATGGTTGCTGTTGCCTAACTTTTCCCAGTTGTATTGGGAATCCTGGACACTCACAACAATTTTCCTTCAGGTGCACTTGGTTACCTGTTACTACAATAGCTAAGTGGTCTATTTTACCATCTACCTCAGATACCAGCTTTGAATCCCAGAATGGAAGAGTACGTGGGTAAAATGAATGTTTTTTTAATGTTATCAGAAACTTGCTGTCAAATTTTATTGCCTGATCTGCTTGCTGTGCTTTTTGAGATAGATATTTCATCTAAATTGTGACCTAATTCTTCAGCTACAGCGAAAATGATCTCAGATCTTTCTCTGTTGGATAGATTTAACCTATCAGTCATTAAAGAAACTTTAGGGTTTTTTCAACTTTACATTTTCATATTTACCCTAAAATCACTGCTTAATGTTTAACAGTTTTTTAAAAGTGGGCAGCAGAGGGGTAATAGTATTATATAACCTTAATATATATATATATATATATATATATATATATATATATATATATATATATATATATATATATATATATTCATATATATACATATATATGTTGTTATGTTAAAATAAAATCATTATGCATTTTTTAAGATTATATTAAGTTAATATTATTTATTAGTGCTATTTTTAAACATACTATTTTTTTAGCATAACATGATAATTAATTTTATAATTAATTTATAATTAATTTATAATTAATACTATTTACTAATTTTATACATACTGTTTTTCTAATGTCACTATTATGACAGTTTACTTAAGTTTTTAGTGTTTTTATTTATATATTTTTATAATTTGTAATTATACATTTATGTGAAATTTTTTTTAGGAGTGTGCCTCTTCTCCATGCAAAAATGAAGGTACTTGCTTAGATTCTCATCGAGGCTATCAATGTTTATGCAAGTCTGGTTTTACAGGGGCTTTATGTCAAGATAATGTCGATGATTGTTACAACAATGCATGTTTAAATAAAGGTGTTTGTATTGATGGGGTTAATAGGTTTTCATGCTCATGTGTCAAGGGATATAGTGGAGAAAGGTATTATTTTATAGTTCACTTTAATAAAGTTAAAGAGCAAATTTTTTTAATTTTTTAATTTTATTTTAGATGTGAAATTAATGTGAATGATTGCTTTTCTTCTCCTTGTCGAAATGGTGGCTCATGCATAGACCAAGTAAATGGTTATAAATGTCAATGCCCTTCAACATTTTCTGGACCAACTTGCGAAACAAGTATTATACTATTGATATTATTATATTATTGAGATTTTTTTATTATTGACATCTTTGTTTCCTATTGTCATTATATTGTTTTAAAAGATCTTAAAAATAAATGCTAATTTGGTTAACAATTAATAAAGATCTGAGTTTAGAGTTACTAATGAATTGGCATGGCTGTTTTACTCAACAGTCAAGCTTTACTAAAAATTACCTTGGCTGAGTAAGTTGTTACTAATGAATTGGCATGGCTGTTTTATTCAACAGTCAAGCTTTACTAAAAATTACTTTGGCTGAGTTGTGTGTTCTGAATTGTAACTAAGAAAAGTGTCACTAACAAATTAAAGCAAAACTTAATAAAACTTAATAAAAATTGTTTTAATTATTTCACCAAAAAATAACTTCTGCAATATATACAGGAGTTACTTAAAAGGATCTACATTTCTGCAGGGATGAGGAAAAGAAGTGGTCGTCATTGAGGAAGCAGAAAAATTTTATTTGAGCAATAAATTAAAAAGTTCTTTATAAACAATTGAACTACATTGTTTGAAGAGTTTGACCAATGTAAAAGAAAAAGATGTTGGGTTTTGTTTACATTGTTTGGAGAAACTACATTGTTTGGAGAGTTTGACTATGTAAAAGAAACAAATAAACTAATTTGCTTTTATTAAAAGGATTCTAAAGTATTAAATAGTTTCCTTTATTTTTTAAGATCATTAAAAGCATAATAATAAATTAAATGTATAATATTATTATCAAACTGTAATGAAAGCCATATTAAAAATGTATATTCCTCAAAATGTCTAAATACCTATGATATTTGTCTTTATTTAAAAAAATAAATTTCTAAAAAGTTTTTAAAAGTTTTTGAGAAGACTATTTAGTAATCTGGTATAATTTTTTATGTTGGAAAAACTGTTATGAATAACTTTCTGGTCTTCTATTGGTTTGCTTTTATTAGGTTTTTATGTGATAAAGGTTATAACTATTTATACTCTGTTACAGTGAAAATAAGTATATATTGAGAAACAATAACAGAGTAGAATCAAAATTTTGAATTTTTAGAGGCGAGGAACTTATTAATGGAAGGGTATGCCATTTAGTGCCATTGTTAGTAGAACAAGGTATATAATATTAGCAGCAATAATTAGAAAAAAGTTACATGAATAATGTATCTACACTATTTGAAACAATATCAATGAAATCAGAAGCAAATCATTAAGAAAAGAACTATTGGGATAAGATAATATTTTATAAAAACAAGTTGCAGAGTGAGTTAGTGTTAAAACACATAAAATAAGATGATCCAACTTTTTTTTAATTATTTCTTACTAATAAAAGAACCTCAATATTCAAGAGTAATATTTCAAATTTAAACATTTTCATTGCTGAAAAAGCTGAATTATGCACAGTATATAAAAAATAAGGGCTTTTTGTAAAGAAATTTGTTTTGAAGATAATAGTAGAAGAATTTGCACATTTAACTAATAAATATAAATAGAATAGAGAATTGAGCAATTCTGTGGTACTTTTACAATTGGAGAATGATTCTAGCAAAAGGGTTGTGATTATGATAATAAAGTGGTAACTCTAGCAATTGGTTATTTGTTATTATTTGTTTGTTATTCTAATTTTTACTATTTTTTTTTTTTTTTGTTATTTTCATAATTATTTTTTTGTTAGTTATTATTTTTATTAAGATTATTACCTATACCTCTTCTTTTTATGATTTCGTTTAACATTTTTGAGAAAATAAATTTTAAGGAAACACAGCATCCAACTTCGACCTTCTTTTTGATAGAACAGTACAAGGTTATGCTAAATCTACTATTAGTGAATTAATTGATGAGTTTACAGTTGCATTCTGGCTAAAAACATCACCAACAGAGATAGAATCAGGCACAGTTTTGTCCTATGCAATTGGCGACGGTGGTATGCATCAAATTTGTCCAATTTAATTAAAATAATGTTCAAATAGTTAACTAAAAAGTATTTGCTCATTTTTAAATTTTAGTTTTATTTACAGGTGTAATAATATATATTTTTAGACAGTGTTGTAGATAATGCCTTAGTTTTGGGTAATATGAATCATGTTATGCTAAATATAATGGGAGAGGAAGCACCAACAAATATTTCAGTTGCTGATGGATCTTGGCATCATGTTGCAATAGTATGGTCTAGTAAAAGTGGAAAGTATCAAACATTTAAAGACGGGATTAAAATTGCTGAAGACATTAACTTCCAGAAAGGAAAGGTTAGTATGATAAATATCTTTGCTTAATTTTGTTGTTTGGCTAGTTTAGTTTAGTTTATGATTATTTTATATATTTTAGGCTATTCCAGCAGGTGGCGTTTTTATATTAGGACAAGAGCAAGATGAAGTTGGCAGAAACTTCAGTGCTTCTGAAGCATTTGATGGTCATCTTAGCCAGCTAAATATGTGGAACTACGTAATGACAGAAAATGAAATTTTGGAGATGTCTTCTTACAGATGTGATATGTTGTTTGGAAATATTATTGCTTGGGCAGATTTTAATAATCCATCTATTGATGTAAAAAAAGTGGTTGGCTTTTGCACCAGTATGTGTTTTTCATTTATTGTTAAACTTTTAAAAGTAGTTTGCACTTAGTTTGAGTCAGTAGTTTGAGGCTGGGTTATGAGGAGCTTACAAATGTTCCAAAGAAACGTATTTATTTAAAATAGGTATAGATAAAGAAAAAGAACTAAATCCTAATAATATATAGAACTAAATAGAAATAATCTTTAAATTTAAATTTAAATAAAATTTTTATTTAAATTTAAATTTAAAGATTATTTCTATTTAAGTTGCTTTTTAATGTTGGTAAACCAGTGTTAATTTTATAACTGGTAAACCTGGATTTAATATTAAAACTGAAACTTATATGGTGACCATATCTAAAATATTTCAAAACAGGCCCATACAAGACATAAATTAATGAAATTTGAATAACGGGTTTATCTTAACACTTTATTTATTTAAAAATAATATTTGCAAGAAACTAACTTATGAAAATAACATCAATCATTTGCATTTTTAAATCACATATTTTTTGTAAGAGTGAATTCTTTTCAACAAAATGTCATCTTTTTTAATTTTTTCTGCAAGTTCTGAGCAGTTATATTTTCTTAAATTAATTATAACAAACAAAATAGCTGCCAAAGTTGTCATTGTAAGTTGAGATTTCCCTTCAATTCAAATATTAATAGTAATTGAAAATGCTTGCTCTATTGAAGCAATTGTACCTGACAAATGTAATGCAGGTACCCACCAGTTTTGATAAATTGTTCAAAGGTGCATGATTGTTATTAAAATGAGGAAAATCAACCCATTCTTTGTCACATTTAGCAGACTGTAAGTTTTAAGAAGCAAACTTTTCCTTTGTGCCATTTAAGTTTCTTTCTTGATTTTCTTTAAACAATTCATTGTCATCAAAATAGAATTTAATTAATTTTTTCAAAAAAGTTAATAATTTCAGTCTGTTCAACGTATCAGTTAAGTAAATATCATTTAAAAAGTTGTATTGGCATTTCCATTCATTTACATACTCTAGACAGACACTTAAAAAATTTCATTCAGAAATTAGTTTTTCAAATGATAATCATTTTCTCCTGTAATGTGCAAACGTTATTTTACTATGAAATTTATAAATTTTCCTTCATTTCTAGATTTTATTTCAATTCTTGCAAACCCTTACAGCAATACTACAGCAATTTCAGTAGCAGAAATATCATCTTTTTCAATTTTTTTTTTACCATGTGTTTATCTTAGTGGCTGATATAACTTGAGCATTCTGTAACTTAAAGTAAGGCTTACCTATGAACATTTAAAAATCCTAACAATTTTTGATATTCTACACTAGTTATTAAAGCAAAACTTTAAAATTTTTTTACATACATGGGAGTTCAATTTTTTAAATGTAGTTTATTTAGATTTTTTCTCTTCAGAAATTTAAAAATTGTCAAAGAAATTTTTTTCACTGGTTTCACTTTTTTTCATTTAATTCTTACAGTGTCCTGTTGTTAATTTATAGTTGAGTGAATTCATTCATTAAATAACTTTTATTTAAGAAATGTTTATGTTTAAATTTTCTATACACAAATAAGTACAAATCACTAATGTGCAAAACTAACCTCAAATGCTTACTGTACGTGCCAAATGGGTACGCATGGTCATCTTACTTGTAAGCATGGGTTTAATTTTACAACTAGTAAACCTGAGTTTAAATAGATTATAGACAAATTTATGAAAATTGGAAAAATGAGGTTGGCAAAAAAAAGTTTGTCACAAAGGTTTTACCATAAAACATAGAAAACAATTCAGCAATATTTTACTGACCTCAAACACTTTTAGATGGGGAGTTGATTTGGCATTACCAAATGCAGATTCTAATTCCTAGGGCTGTATCAAGTGTAACCAAAACACCAATTCATACAAAGACAAGCTAAAAATTTAAATTAAAAGACATTTTAAATCAGTTGTTTGATATTTATCTCTAAAAGAAACAGATAGATATAAAATCTAGATTAGAATTTAAGTTTAACATTATATTTTATATAAATATAAAGGTATGAAACTTAAAACTTTTAAAGTTATTAAAATTTATTCTGAATCTTTTAATTTTTTATTTTTTAATTTCAGTTTTACTTGTAAGTTACTTTTTATTTTCAGATAGCCAATCAAAGTTTCATCCTTGGAGTACAAGTCAAGTAATACCTTGCCCTGGTCAAGTCATTAGTGCTCAGTGTCTTACCTTGGACAAAATGGGAATAAAAGAGCTTAACTTGTTTGGAGCAACATGCACAACTAAAGGGTTTTTTTGTTCTAACGCTGATCAAAAAAAATTTGATGTAAATAATAATGTTGTTTGTCCTTCACAGATGCAAGTTCGATTTGAATGCCCTTACACTGGTGGTAATTTGATTTTTGATATATTTTGTTTTGTAATTTTATTGTGATTTTTACTACTTTTTATATTTTAATTTTGTAAGATTATATTGTAAATAATAAAGATTAATAATTTTTTAGTCAATGATTGTTTGTTTAACAAGTGCAATGGAAATGGTCTGTGTATTGATACTCTACAAGGATATATCTGCAGATGCAATGATGGTTTTTATGGAAAGAATTGTGAAAATGGTAATTATCTATTAACTATAAATATTGTTGTCTCTATTATTAATAGTTATTGTGTATAACCTGTACCTGTAGTTGGTTACATAGTAAAATTATTAAATCAGCAAGTTTAACATTTTTAAATCAGCGAGTTAAACATTTTTATTTTCAGTAAATATTAAAATTCAAGTCACATTTAAAAAGTATAATTATCATTTATATATTCAATCTTTTTAGTAATTAAAACCAACAATTAAATACATTTATAGTATTCCCAAATTAAAAAAATAAAAACAAAAAAATGCATTGTTGTTGATGTTATAGGTTATTTTGATTTATTTTGATAGGAAAAAAATTGAAAAAAAGTATTTATGCGGAGGTAGGGGGATTTGGAAGGGCCTGAATGGTTTCATACCTTATTTCTCTTATCTAAGTGGCTATAGTAGGTAGGTATAGCTAGATACCTATGGTAGGTTATTTAAAATGGTAAAATTTTCTTTTTTAAAATCTTTTTTAAATAGGTTTAAAACTTATAAATTTTAAATATGCAAAATTATAATCCATTTTCATCTTGTTTAACAGAATACTTTCATTTTCTTCCTTTCATAAATATTGTTTTAACCAAAAGTAAAAAAACCTGTTGACATACATTTTTAAAATAAAAATATATATAACAATTGACAAAGAAAAAAAAATCATAAAATATTTTTCATTTTTTATGACAAATTTTTCAACAACTTTGTTCTTGAGAGGACATAAAATTCATTTGATTGTTTGAAAATTTTTGAAAAAAAATTTTATGGGTAACAAATTTACTCTAACTTTTGCTGGATATCTGGATATCTACTTAAATTTTCCTCAAAATGACTACCTCTAATATATATATATATATATATATATATATATATATATATATATATATATATATATATATATATATATATATATATATATATATATATATATATATATTAAATCAAAAACTCAAACATAAAGATTAAATATGTCTACAAGTTATAAATTTTATATTAGAAAAATATAAAGCAATTTGATTAGACCGTTTTTATTTTTAATTTAGAGTTGCCATGTACTTCTTTACAACCATTTGTTAATGGCATTGTTTCTCAAACTAATGGCCTTGTTACAATTAGCTGTAGACCAGGTTTTAAATTAATCGGATCAAGCTCATTGCATTGTGTTAAAGGAAAATATAATAAAGAAATTCCTGAGTGTGTAGGTAAGTTGTTTCATAGGCATTTAGTAAGATAAAGCAAAAAACTAATTTTATAGTAAATGCATAAGAATATACTATTATATTGTTATATTATATTGCTTTTGTTATTTTATATATAATGATAATAGCAATATAATAATAATAATAATAATAATAATAATATTATAATAGTAATGAAAACAATATAATAATAGTAAAGAGTTTTTCTCAATCTACATAAGAAGTGTTTCAAACATGTGTTTAATAGCTGTTAATTATAAAGCATTTATAATTCATTTAAATTAAGTGGTGTTTTTAGCCTTTTTATAGTAATTGTTCCTAATATCTTTTTAATATAATGTGTGTACATTCAGTGTAATGTGTGTACATTCAATGTAAAGCCATGTTTAAGTAACACAAAAATTTATGGTTTGTAAATTAAATTGACTATGTAATCATCATAAGTTTGTTTTTAAACAACCTTTAAGATATATATTTATTTATTTTGTTGTTTGATAGATTTAGATGAATGCTTATATTCAAATGGAAACTGCCAGCATAAGTGCTTGAACACTATAGGCTCATATTTATGTCAATGTAATGAAGGTTTTGAGATGCAAGGAAGTTCTTGCGTAGGTATAATGTTATACATCAGAATGAACCATACCCAGGATGTGGGAGTAAAGTTTTTTTTTTTTTCATGTTTTGTTAAAAACTACAAATAAATTATCTTAATTTAGATATCAATGAATGTTTAACTAACAATGGTAATTGTCAAGATAAGTGTTTTAATACATATGGGAGTTATTCATGTCAATGCAGAGCAGGATTCAAGATCAGTAGCAATCTTCGATCATGTCAAGGTTGATTGATTGTAAATTGATGTCACATCAATTGTTTTTGAATTTTTAAAATAATATATATATTTTTTAAATACATTTTAGATATTGATGAGTGTGTTGGCACACATGATTGCTCACAGCTATGTGTTAACACTCAGGGATCATATAAGTGTCAATGTAAACCTGGTTTTGTTTTGGCTGCTAACGGAAAAAGTTGTCAAAGTAAGTTTTTATTTTTCTAGCTACCTGAGAGTACCTGCTACGTGAGGATTTATTTGCTTCTGGTTTTTTTTTTGGTTTTTTTTATAACTTATTTTTCGATTGATTTTTCCAGTTAAATTTTGAAAATAATTTTACCTAGAAATTGTATGCCCACAATTAAATGCACCAATAAATGGTTATGTATCTCATAGTACTGGAGATTTTGGGTTAAAAGCAACTTTTACTTGTGAAGACAAGTATAGATTAGACGGTTCAAGTCAGACAGTATGTGGTGCAGATGGAAAATGGTCAGGCATACTTCCAAGCTGTAAAAGCAAGTAGTTACAGTTTTTATGAATATTTTATGGTGCAAAGATATCAGTTTGCTATACGAGTGAAGTGTGATAATAGCAGAATAAAACATAACTTCAGAGTTTGATACAATAGTAACAAAGTAGGAATGATATAAATTTTATTTTTTAGAAATAACATGTGGGACTTTACCTAGTCCTTACAATGGGCAGGCAACTTTGGTAGGAACCGGTTTAAATGCTGAATACAGATTTTTTTGCTTAAAAGGATTTCTGCTGTTCGGATCAGAAACAAGAACTTGTAGATATAATGGTTCCTGGAGTGGTGATCAGCCGAGATGTGTTCGTACGTTTTGATTGATTTTTAGATTTTTAGTATTTTAAACTCAGTTTTATGTTGTTTTTTTGTTAGCTTCTAAAATTGGTTTTAATTTGTTTATTAATTTTCTTAATATCCATAATTGTTTATTTTTAAGCCTATCATTGTTCTCCATTAATCAAACCTGAAAATGGTGTTATACTTGGTTCATCTTTAAATCAAGGAGCTACAGTTATGATAAAATGTGAAAAAGGTTTCATGCTGAGTAATAAAAATTTAAACTACAGAGTATGTCAGGTAGATGGCAAATGGTCTCATAATGATGCTCAATGTGTACGTAAGTAATTTTTTTTACTTTTGTTTCTATGTATACTTTCTGTTCATTATGGAATCAAATCAAATGCTGAGTTAAGTTAAATTTTTATATAAATATTATATTATTATGGTATTATATCATTGTGAATTTGAACTAAATTAACTCTTTTGATTATTACAGGTAAAAATATTTGATAACTTTTTTTAAACTTCTTTTGCATTGTTAATAATAACATTAATCAGCATAGTTAAAAATAGCTGCTGTATTGTAATAGGAAGGAAAAAAAATGTATATATATATATACACATATATCTTGTATGTTTGTATATATTAAGTGTGTGTATGCATATGTGTGTGTGTGGTAGTGATTTTTATTAGCTGTTCATTATATATTATTCTTTTAATTTTTAGCTGTGAGCTGTGGTAGGCCTGAGGCTCTTGATAATGGAACTGTTACTGGTAGTTCTTTTAAAATCGGTGATGTGATAACATATAAATGTAATGAAGGGTTTGGATTATCTGGTCCTTTTCAAAGAACTTGTCTGCTCAGTGGAGAGTGGAGTGGAATATCTCCTAAATGTTTATGTAGGTTTTTTTCTTAAAGTATTTTAAATGAATTTTTGAAAATAGAATTCATGCAAATTTCTATTCTTTTATTTTATTATTGTTAATTTTTAACGATAAAGTGCAGAGATAATTACAATATAACCTGTTGTAGTTACATTCTGTTCTTTTTTCAATAATTTTAAGTTGCATTTCTATTAATATTTTAAGCAATCAGTAACTATATAACTTGTTTTAATATTTTAAGCAATCAGTAACTATATAACTTGTTTTAATATTTTAAGCAATCAGTAACTATATAACT
>NC_088931.1:14552500-14585000 GCF_038396675.1 Hydra vulgaris
TATATATATATATATATATATATATATGTATATATATATATATATATATATATATATATATATATATATATATATATATATATATATATATGTATATGTACACACTAAAAGTTAAAGGTAGAAATTTTTAGTTAAGGTAGGATATGTGATATACCCTTAGTAAGGTATAATTTTCTACCTTATAAGGTAGAAAATTGTACCTTTAAGTTAGAAAAATGTATGACAAATAATTGCTTTTTAATATAATTTTCTACCTTAAAAGGTAGAAAATTATACCTTACTAAGGGTATATCACATATCCTACCCTAAGGTAGAAATTTCTACCTTTTTTTTTTAGTGTGTATATATATATATATATATATACATATATATATATATATATTTTTTGTTTTTCACCTCCTCAAGGCCGATAAAGCCACTACAGATGAGGAGGCTACTTTATAGTGGTTATAACCCTCTCTCAACTCTATTACTCCGAAACACGAACCTTGAGGAACAAGGTCGCTGCGCGGAGAAACAAGTTGAGCGCTGTACTACCAGGGACGTGGTGGGGATCAAACTCGGAACCTCTCGCTTATGAAGCGAGCGCTTTACCACTACACCACTACCGCATTATATATATATATATATATATATACATATATATATATATATATATATATATATATATATATATATATATATATATATATATATATATATATATATATATGTATATATATATATGTGTATATATATATATATATATATACATTTATATATATATATATAATCTCAAAAAACTAATATATATATACATATATATATATATATATATATACATATATATATATATATATATATATATATATATATATATATATATATATATATATATATATATATATGTATATATATATTAGTTTTTTGAGATTATCATTTCTTTCTAAACACTTTATTAAAGTTATCTTCGAACACTTGTCTTCATTTCCATTAACTTCTGGGTGCCTCAATGTTCTATCCCTGATCCTGTTTTGTTTCTTATCTACATTAATGATCTTCCTGACAATCTTACATCAAAAGTAGCTCTTTTTGCTGATAACTCAACTTTATACTCCTGCCGTGACAAAAACTCTTATCTTTTCGATTGTTTAGATCAGGCAGCTGATCTTGAATCTGATCTCACTTCTGTAACAGATTGGGACTTGTATTGTTTTGTGAACCTTAACTCCAACAAAACTAAGTTAATTACTGCAAATAACTTTTGCAATACTATTCCTATATTAATGAATGGCAACCCTCTCACTGAGTTCTCTTTTTTATTTCTTGTTTAATTGTCATTCAATACTGACCTTTCATTGAAACCATATATTCAATCAATTGCTAAATTAGCACTTACTAAGGTTGCTTCTGTTTATTGTGCTTGCTATTTTCTTACTCTTGATTCCATTCTCCTCCTCTACAAATTTTTTATTCATCCCTTCTAATGATGCTCTTTCTCTTCTAGACTAAGTCCAAAAATGCATTATGAATGTAGTTGGACCCACTCTATTTGCCAAGCATGAGCCTCTCTCCCATTGTCGTAAAGTTGCATCTTTTTCTCTATTCTACAAATATTATCATCATCGCTGCTCAAAAGAGCTATCATCTCTAGTTCCACTAACTTAAGCTCATTCCTGCTTGACTCACCATTCAGCAAAGTCTCATTCTTTTACTGTATCTGTCCCTGCATGCTCTAAAAACTTTTATTCCTCTAGTTTTTTTCCCCACACTTCAACCCTTTGAAACTCTCTCCCAACTTTATGTTTTCCTGATTTATACAACCTACAAGTTTTCAAGTCTTCTGTCAACAGTTTCCTTGCCCTAACTTCTTAAATCTATAACTTCTTTTTTTTCTTCTAGTAACTCTAAACTCAATAGTGGTTGCTTGCAGCTTTTTTGGAAGTGAATTAAAATAGAAAAAAAACCTCTAAACTGATGACTGAAGCTGCTATCTATGGCTATTTTAGTAAGATGTCATCAGTGACTCTTTTTCATCAGTGTCATCAGTGATGTCTTACTAAGATAGCTCTAGATTCTTACATTTAGCTTACACTAAATCTTTATTATTAGAAGAGACATTAAGTTCTTTACATTTCATTATATTGTATTAAAACTTTCTTTTTCTTTTACCATTTTTAGAAATAACTTGTGGAGACCCAGGTTTTCCTGAAAATGGCTTACGCCTTGGAAATAGTTTTTCAATTAATGGTACAGTTCTATTTGATTGCAATGCTGGATACTCACTAAAAGGTGCTCGGTCTATTGTTTGTGGTTTGAATGGTGTATGGAGTGATTTGTTACCACAATGTAAAGGTATATGCAGATTTAGTTAATCAGTTCATAAAATTATCATAACTAGTAGGATGGATTGAAAAACAAAGTTTTTAATTTTTTTTATTTTAATATTATTTTAATTTTTGATTGTCTTTTTATCTTTAATTATTTGACTGTTAATGATAGTTGTTGAATTTTGTTTATTTATTTGACTGTTAATGATAACTTTTGTTTAATTGAATTCAGTTGGCTTATGTGGTTCACAAAAATTAGTTGGTCCATCAGGAACTATAACATCACCAAATTATCCGAATTCATATTCTAATCAAGAGTACTGTCGCTGGAACATTGTAATGCCATTAAATAAAAAAGCTGTGCTTGATGTGCGCACATTAAAAACTGTTGGTCCAAATGACAGGCTTGAAATTTTTGATGGAGTATCACAAAATTTACTTACAGTACTGCATGGTGCAATCCCACAATCGATTCGCATTACTTCATCATCAAATGTAATTGATGCAAGATTTGTAACAACTGGTGAAAACTCTGCAGATGGTTTTATAGCTGATTATACATTCTCAGGTTTATTTTGATACTTTGATACTTTACTTTAATACTTTGAAACTTTACTTTGATACTTTAATACTTTACTTTGAAACTTTACTTTGATACTTTGATACTTTACTTTGATACTTTGATACTTTACTTTGATACTTTGATGCTTTACTTTGGTACTTTGATATTTATTTTGATATTTTTTATATGATAATCTGGAATTGTTTTTCAAATTTCAGATTTTTGTAAATTAAAGATTGTTTACAATTTTTAATAATTAATATATATATATATATATATATTAAAATTGCTTGTTCTATATGATTTGGTTGTTCTCTAGAATGTGGAGGTCACATCACCACTATTGGACAAGTTATTACAACGCCTAACTATCCTTCTAATTACCCAAATGGAATTATTTGCACATGGCAAGTGGTGCTGCCTAACAATAATATTGTGTTGGCTTTTGAACAATTTAATACAGATCAACGCGATGAATTAGAAGCATGGAGCTCTGTGACTAGTTTGTCAGGTTTGAATTTTTTTGAATATTTGAATAAAAATTATCTCTTTCAAAAGTTGAAATTACATTTTTAAAATTCTCTTTTAATGGGAACATAAATCTATAATGAGCTAACGTTCTCTTTTTAAGGAGCATAAACCAAGAAGCAATAAAGAATAAAAAGAATATATCTTTTTATTTAATGTTGTTTTTAATAATAGTTAACATAACCGCCATAATATAAATTTTGTATTTAGGATTTAGAAGTATTTTGCATAAAAGGAAAAATGTATTTCAAGACAATGATATGAATGTTGTCTAACCCATAGGCTGGTGATTTTTGTAAATTAGAAAGACCTTAAGTCACAGAAGCATGAGTAATTAAAATGTCTGATAAGAACTCACCTATCTATTAAAGGGGTCAGAAAGAGTCTCCTTCTTAGAATTAAGAGATGAGTTAGAGGATATAAGATGAGGTAAACAGATTCTATCTGTTGACCACCCTTGGACCCCTTCTTTATCTATTAGGCTGGCGCAGACAAACTCATAATACATTGTTTCCAGTTTAGAATGTTGAATGCTCTGTGTAGGTAAGGCGGTTTACAAATTATTCGAATTCTTTTATTTGTAATTAGCATGGTTTTATCAGCGTATTATGTTCAAACAAGAGCTTTAGATGGTATAATTTTTTTTACTTCAGGTTTTTTTAATTTAAAGAAATTTTTCTTTTTTTAATATAATTTTTAAAACCTTTCTACAACCCGTAATAGTGAATCTAAATTCACAGATCAATTCTGCTCATCGGCGTTAACTTGAATTTAGTTAAAATCTTTTGAAAAAGTTCCTTAATTTACTATCAATCCTAGTTCTAATCAGTTCTGACGTATACCAGCTATATATAGTTGTCAAAACACAATATTTCTATTAATTTTCACAAAAAATACTTGAATTCCAACTAAAAAAGAGCTCATAACTAAGAAAAATTGCCAATAAACGGTCAGAACAGATCATATTGTTAAACTATAATGTTCATTTCACCTAAAAAACGTATTTATTTAAAATCTTATTAAAATTTGGACAAGCGATTGTGATTTTAAGAAGATTTTTTTTTAAAAAAAGAATCTTTGGTATGGATTTTTTTGCAATAAACTTTTATATTTTATGATACCGCAAAATTTATCAACTTATCGTCTTTTAATAATTCACAGACCTGATCATTTAACGGAATATGTTGAAGTCTACAAAATATCATACAGACACTATAATATTTTAAAATTGCCTTAACTACACCGAGTGCTGGATCTTCTTGACTCAATGCATGGGTTTTGCTTGTGTTTATGACTAGTTAACTCATTCTATTATCTCCTAATGAGGGTACAGCTCTAAAACTCAGTTTTATGGTTTTGAGGCTGGCTGTTAGTCAGGTTTCTTGAACTCTGTGGTAGCTCTTAGAGAGGCTGATTCCATCAACAAAAAATATTAGAGTACTAACAGTGCCATGTTGCGCATGGATGGTGTCCATGTTTGTACTTTAGGTGTGCATTGTCGAGGGCACATTCCAAATGTGCCCTCGACAATGCACACCAAAAGTGCAAACAGGGACACCATCCATGCCCTTTGTTATGGCTTAGGGTTTATTAATAGTAATGAGGCAATTGCTTGGGCTATTAAATAGTCTATGCTTTGAGTCAAGTTTTTTAACAAATTTAAAAATGACTAAAATACCAAAAACTGTAAAAAACAAAAAACCATCGTCATCACCAAGTTCTCTAAACCTATCATTCACTAATATTCATGGTCTTCGAAGTAACTTTTCTTCTATTGAGTCTTATTTCTTGCAAAGTTCACCAGACCTACTTGCTCTTTGTGAGACTAGTTTGAGTTTAGCTGTCTCATCTTGTAATCTTAGTGCTGATGGTTATCTTCATAAAGACTTCAGCAGCCACATGCTTGGCCTGGGCATTTACATTCGTAAGAATTCATCCATTTGTTGGTAAACTAGGTTTAAATCCACCGACTATTCTTTTATATGCTTTCGCTTAGCATCTTTCTCTTTGTTCTATATCACTCCCTTCATCTCAAGATTACTCTTTTCCATATTATTTCTGATCGAATTGACCGAGCCCTCTCTTGTTATCTTCTCCTTAATTTACCTCACATTGTGCTGCTGGTATTTTCAATCGAATCCATTACTTCCATATCTATCAGCAAAAAACAGCTGTCTGTTTACTTTTGCTTGTAACCATTGTAAAGAGGTTTTTTCTAATGCCAAACCCCGCTATTCTCAGGTTATGAAATCTTGTATTTCATCTCAAAAATTAGGGTCTTTTGACTTCTGGAGAATATTTAACAGTATCAATAATAAAGTCAAATCTGTTATTTCACCTCTCTTGTATGGTTCAGATTTTGTCACCTCACATAAAGACATAAAGCTGAATTGTTTGCTAAGAACTTTTCATGAATATCATCGCTTGATTTCACTAGTTGCGTTCTACCTGATATAGCAGACAAACAGGTTGAATTATTGCTTGACATTGGTATCACTCCAGACTACCTGTTGTAGTCTTGCAGAAGTTTACTCCATAGTTGTCGTCTATACTTTCAAAAGTATTTTACAAGTGCTTATTGGAGTCTTGTTTTCTGGCATGCTGGAAAGCGGCATTTGTTATCCCTATTTTCAAAAATTCTGGAGAGGGATCTGACTTGTCTAACTACCGTCCCATTAGTTTTCTTCCTGTCATAGGCAAGATTTTCGAATCTTTAATTAACAAACACTTAATCTCTCATCTTGAATCTAATATTTTTCTGATCATCAATATGGATTTCGATCTTCTTGTTCTACAGCCGATTTTCTAAATTAATAACCAATAGGTTTTATCATACATTTGATAGAGGTGGAGAGGTTAAGGCAATTGCACTTGCCATTTCTAAAGCTTGGCATGATAAAGTTTGGCATGCTGGTCATCTTCATAAGCTTTCTTCTTATAGTGTATAAGGTAACATCTTTAAGATTATTGAATCCTTTCTTTCCAATCATAGTATAAAAGTTGTCAACGATGGACAGCACTCTTCTTCATATCCTGTAATTTCAAGAGTTCCTCAAGGCTCTATCCTTGGCCCTATACCCTTTTTAATATACATTAACAATCTTCCAGATATTCTCATATCTAAGATGGAATTGTTTGCTGATGATACTACCATTTATTCTTGTCATGGTAAGTAGCCAACACTCTCTGATTGCTTGAAGGGCGTTGAGCTTAAAAAAGGATTTTACTTCTGCTACAGCATGGGCCTCACAGTGGCTGGTGAACTTTAATTCAGATAAAACACAATTTTTTTCAGCTAATCATTACTGCAATAATTTAGATCTTCTTATATTTATGAATGGTAATGTACTCGATGAGTCATCTACTCCTCATCTTCTAGGATTAACTCGTGCTTGGAAACCATATATCAAATCCATTGCAAAATTAGCATCTGCTAAGGTTGCATCTCTTTATCATGCTCAACAGTTTCTTACTCCAGATTCTATTCTTTATCTCTATAAATCACAAATTCGTCTTTGCATGGAATACTGTTGCCATATCTGGAGCGGATCTTCCAATGACGCCCTTTCTCTTTTAGACAAGGTGCAAAAATGTATTGTAAACATAGTTGGACCTGCTCTTGCAGCCAACCTCCAGCCATTATCACATCATCGTAATGTTGCTTTTTTTTCTCTTTTATACAAATACTATTATGGGCACTGCTCTAAAGAGCTAGCGTCTCTTGTGCCATCTACTAAAATTCATTCTTGTGTTACCTGTCATTCTATTAAGTAACATCCTTTTTCTGTGACTGTTCCTAAGTGCTCCAAAAACACTTATTTGTCTAGTTTTTTTCCTCGAACATCAGTTCTTTGGAATTCGCTTCCTTCATCTTGTTTTCCTGATTCATATAATTTGCAATATTTTAAGTTCCATTTTTATCTTTCTCTATAAACTTCATCTTTTCTCTTGCAGTAACTTCCAACTCTAATAGTGGTTGCTTGCAACCTTATTGGAAGCGAAGATGTTGGAGAAAAAAAAAAGACATTTTAAGTTTTTTTTTCATTTATATTCTTTAGAGTTAATATCTTACAAGAAAATTAAATATTAGGTTGATAATGCTATTTTTAAATGTCTCTGGAGCTTTCGAGATAAAATATGATTAAAGAATTTAAGAATAATAATAAGCTTTAGTGTTGATATGGCAAAAAAAAAAACCTTTCAGAAGTAAAAATGTAAGTAGTGGATTGAGATTAAGAAAAAAACTTCTAAGCAGTTAAAAAAAAACTTCCATGCTTTCTTGAGCAAAGTTAAAGTGATTAGGATTTGTTGGAAATAAGTTTTAAAATTATCTGTGTAAAAAAGAAGGTGAAAGTTAGAGGGACCAGCAAAATTATATGTATTTGAACCGAAGTCATAAAAAAAAACTGTATTTAATGGATAATAATACAAATGGATAAGGAAAAAGAGATTGATCAATTATTTATTAAAGACAATATTGACACTAGAAAATTTTTAGGAAAATAAAGAATGTTAAAGAAAAAAAAAGTATATGTAAAGATTTTTTATAAAATTAACAACCTTGCATCATTTCATAATAATTTTATAGGCATATTAGTAATTAATATTTGTTAACATTGAAAACAGCAAGTTTGACTTTTACAGGCCATCAAGTTGTCATTTTTTTTTTAATTTTGTTTTCACATCTGTTGGCTTTTTCTTTTGTGGTATTCCTAATTTTTTATGAGGAGAGGTCAAGATTTTTGAATGGTGCCATCGGAATATAAACATGGAGATTAAATATTTATTTGAAAGTACACAAAAGAAACTATTTATTTAAATCAAATTATTCAAAAGTTAAATGGTTTATTTATTAAACATTTATAACATATAAACCAATAAACTAAAAACAAACTATATTTAGATCAATTATTAATAATATATCAAATTCATTTTAATTGTTGCAGGTGTTATAGTTGAAAATTGAAAAAAATATTTAATCCCTGTCAATATCTTTTCAGAACAATTCCTAAACATTGCCCAATTGAATTTTATAGAATTTTATTTATTGTACCACCTTTACTTGTTGAAACTAAATAATAAAAATGAACAAAAATATTTCTGATACTAGGGAGTGCTGTAAAAAAATAGTTAACCAAAAACAGTAGAACTTCATTTTTCATTAAAGAAATCCTTTTCAGATTATTGGTTTACATTTTTTGCAAATCATTACTCTGTCTCATACGAAAATAAGATTTATGCAGAAGGTTGGCAAAGGTTTGAAAATAAAAATATTGAAGTTACTTCAACATTCTAGATTTGAGCTTGTAAATCATGTGAGATGTCGATTATTATCATATTTAATGTGTACAACAACATATATACATAATGTTACTAAATTGTCACCACGTGAAAGTCTTGCGAGTGTGTAACTTAATGAAAAGTAGCAACTGTTACTAATTACTTTATGAACAGTAGAAACTGTATAGCTGAAGAAACAGTAGCAACTGTTACTATAGCTGTAGGAACTTTCATAGTATCTATATGAGCAAAAGTGAACATATTAGAAAGGGCATAAATAGAAGGTCAGTCGTCTTTTACAGAGTATTCATCATTTTTAACTTAAAATTTTTCCATAAAGCTTTTTAAAACTTTCAGATTTTCCGATTTTATTATTCATCGTTTGTGCATACGTGCACAATTTCTTTAGAGACGGAAATTCATTAACAATTTGTTATGTACGAAAATCGGTGGCTTTTTTGTTCGTTGTTGTTGTTTTTTTGTGTTTTTTTTTTGTTTTGTTTTTTACGCTTTTTAATTTAAGAAAAAATGTTAATTAAAATTGAAAATCATTCAAAAAATTAACAATTATTTTTAAAAAAATATATTTTTATTTATGTTCTGTCTGCTCATTTTTGTTTTGAGTGGTAAACCTTTTTTTTTCGCTTTAAACCCTTTCTTAATCTTCTTTTAATCTACATTTTGGGAATATACAAAAAATTATTTTTTTTTTGCCAATAGTTGTTATTTTTATAAAAGAATAATAAGTTTTTTTAAATAAATTATTTTTATCTCACCTACAATCATCATTAACCCTCTCCCTCTTCTTTCTTTGAAATACAACAATTAATACAACCCCCGGAATTAAAAGTTAAATGTTTTTTCTCTCTTTTTTTTTTTGTAGCGCACGCCAAAATAGGAACATGGTCAGGTAATCGTGGCAGTTTTTTAACTATTGATTCAACCGGAATCATGTACTTGAAATTCTCGTCTGATGATTTTCACTCAAATGTTGGGTTTAAAGCTGTTGTCAAAAAAAGAACTGGAACAATGAATGCTTAAAATGAGTTTTCAATCTTTATTAATATAAATTATCTTTGCACTTTTGAGTTTATTTACTTTTATCGTTTCATGTTTATTAACGTGTATTTAGTTTGGCATTTTCAATTTTAATGTAAAAACGAATACTTAAATGCAGGTTGTCAATAGAAATGTTCTAATTTGTAAATAAGGATGCGTCTGGAGAGTGAAATAAGGACGTTTTAGAATAAAATAATTGAATTGATAAAAAATGTAAAAAGATGAATTTTGGTGACTGAACTTGTATTCAACCAACAAAAACAACTCACATTGCATAGTTTTAAAAATGAGAGCTTAATCCAAATAAAACTTTAATAGCCGCGCATTGGTAGATCGCTAAAACATAATATTCTGCTGCATAGATTAGAAGGTTGGAACCCATAACGCTATTCCTTTGTTGTAAATGAAAAGTTTAATCTTAATACTGGCGTAAAATGTTTATTTTGGTCATCGTATTATTTTTACGTTCCGTAAAAAAATAAGACGATGACCAAAATAAAAAAGTTTCCGTAAATCAAATTTTTATTTCTTCAAATAATATTTGCTGTGACGAAAGTGATATAGAAAAATATGTTTATTTGCAATCTGCTAAAATAATTTTGCTGCAGCTTTGAAATTTTTCATTAAATTGAAATCTAAAATAAGCAAGATATGGAATGAAATGATCGAAATTAACATTAATATTATTAAGGACAACCAAATTAACTAAAGAAAAATGGGGTCAAATGAGCTTTTTTTTTTATTATTCGGTAGGAAACAGATTTTTTTTCTCTAAGTTGTAGAAAATTTTATGCTGTATTTAAATATATACAAATCAAATAAAACTTATTTTTAAGAAACTTTATTAAATTTAAAAGAAAAAAAATTATTTTAGCCTTAAATTTGGAAAGAATGAATTGAACGCAAGAATTATGTGATGGTTAATTGAAAGAACACTTAAAAAAAGTAACCAGTTATGACAACTAAAAAAACTACCATTAATAAAAATTAAAACGATCAATATAGTAATAAAATTTATTCTTGTGACAAGTTGAGTCTTTGTGAGGTTTTGAGGGTTGAGTTGAGTTGTAACATGTGAGGCACTTTGATATGGCAAACTTCGTACTTTAAATTTTTGAACTGATACTACTCACTATTTTGTTAAAGCTTCGCCTAAACTTCACGACACTTATTGCACTGTTTGTTTCCATTGGTATTGTTGGAGTCTCTGTTGTTGTTTGATTTATTTTCTGCTCACCTTGTTTTCTGCTCACCACGTGTTGCTAAATTAAATGATTTAGCAACACGTATGTAAACAATCCATTACTTCCTTGATAACCAGAGAAGCCAATTTTATCAAAGTTCCATTAATGATTTGAAGTGTTTTTGCTGATATCGATTCGTGTCGCAGTGTGTTGTAATACTTAGCGACTATTTCTAAATAGCAATGAGCGATTCTGAGTAATAAATATTACTTACTGCTCTCATGAGTCTAACTTATGATTCCATCGGCCTATAAAAAGCTTAAACCAATCTTTCTCTGGTGTACCATTGTAACAGATAAGATTGACCTTGGTGAAAATAGTTAAATATTCAGTAACTAGTGCAGCGGTCCTGAACCTGTGAGTTGCGATCTCAACGGGGACTGCCTAATAATATGCACTTCTCCACGGACGCTTTTTGAGATTGCAACTCTAGTATTTTCTTAGTTAAAATTGATCTTAACAAATTACCGGTTTTGCATCCATTTAAAACAAACATGACATCCATTTAAAACAACCATGACATTCATTTAAAACATTGTGACAATCGTGATTTTAATTAAAGCAATCCTAATTTTCAATTAAAACAATTAACGCATGCGCAATCTCAAAATTCTATATTTTTTTAAAAAAAAAGTTTTATATATCTATTTAAATTTTCTTTTTTAATATTATATTAATTTATTTTAATTTAATGGAATTTATTTTAATTTTAAATGGATGTCGTATTTGATTTAAATGGATGCAAAACCCGGTATATGTGTCTACACCTTACTTAGAAAATACACTGAGGTGCTTGATGTTGAGAGATGTGTATTCTATAACAGGAATGGCCAAATAGCGGCTCTTAGAACGTGATTGCAGCTCTCGAGCCGAATGCAGCTCTTTTCAAAAGTTTTATTGATTGACTAATAATAAAAACTTTTAATAAAATATAACCGGAAGCAATGATATTTTATAACTAGATGTCTAACTTCCGGGATTTTATTGGACAAAAAATGAAGCCGTTTTTTTGTTTATAACAATAGTCCGCCATTTGTAAAAAGGGCAAAAGCTGAAGCCGAAGTGTGGAATAAAAGTTAAAAATGCAAGTCAAAAGTTCCCAATAAATTAAAGATAATTTAAAAACAAATTTTAATAATTGTAAAATTCTTTTATAAGTTTTTTTTATGAGCCTATGTTTATTAAAAAGTATTTTAATTCATAAAAATGCTTCAAAAGCGTCTGTCGTTTTACTTTTCTATTCAAAACTTTAATCCCTTTTTAATCGAAAATAAATTAAGGAATCATAAATTATTAATTTACAAGTATTATAATTTTCGCTTAACATTTTTACGTAAATAGTATTTAAGTTTAAAATATATTTACTTCATTTAAGAAAAGAAAAGTTAAAAATATTTGTTTACAAGTTTAATCCACCATTTGTAAAAAGGGCAAAAAGCGGATCGAAGTTAGACATCTAGTTATATAATATATCATTGGCCGGAAGACATATCGTTTGAAAAATGGAAATAGCAAAAATGGCGATTATAGTAAGGAAAGAAAAATTGAAAATGAGAACAGATTATTTCATGGTCACAATAAAAGTAAGGAAAGAAAAAAATAAAAGGTCACAATAAAAATAAGAAAAGAAAAATTGAAGGTGAGAACAGATTATTTCATGGTGATTGGACAGAAAAATACGCATTTATTGAAAAAAAAAATAACCCTATGTGTTTAATTTGCAATACTGAACTTGCTCATAATAAGACATGTAATGTTAAACGTCACTATGAAACAAAACATGTTTTTCTGCGGCCGTATTCTCTTCTCTCCGTTAAGCATAACGGAGCTTTTGTTTGAAATTTCATTACAATATTTTTAAGTAAAGAAATGACGAAAATTTATATAAATTCGTTAAAATAAAACTTATACCAAAATAAAACATTTATGTTTAAAAAATCATAATTTTAAATAAATTTTTTATTAATGTAATTAAAAAGAAACTTTTGACTAACGCTCCATTAAGCTTAACGGAGAGATGAGAACACGGCTGCTGACAAATACCCATTAAATTCATGTCATAGAAAAAATAAAATCGAGTTGCTTAAAACAATATTTAAAAATCAACAAATGAATATTTCATCTTCCAGTAAAGAATCAAATATTACAACAGAAGCAAGTTTTATTATAGCTTAGAACGTTGCAAAAAGTAAACATCCTTACACCGATGGAGAGTTTGTAAAACAAAACCTTTTTGATGTGATCTCAGTTTTAGATCCTAATAATAGCAAATTCAAAGGCTAATTTCAAGTATTTCTGTTTCTCGACATACAACTGAAAGATGCATATCTGAGATTAGTGTCGAAGTTGAACAGCATTTGTTAAATAACTTATAAAATTGTGAAGTATTCAGTTTAGCATTGGACGAATCAACAGATATTCAAGATAAACCTCAAATGGCAGTATTTGTTAGATATGTAACTTGTGTATGATGTACTTGTGAAAAAAGAGTTGCTAGATTTAGTAGAGCTAAAAGACATAACTCATGGAATTGATTTAAAGGAAGCCCTTGAATTGTTCTGGTGAAAGCCAATGCTCCTAATAACAAGCTTGTTAGTGTTGCTACAGATGGTGCAACAGCAATGGTTGGAAAACACATTGGGCTTATGGGGTTTACTAAATAGTGATCCTACGTATCCAGAGTTTATCCCAGTTCATTGTGTGATTCAACGAGAACATTTAGCAGCAAAATATTTTAATTTTCCAATTGTTTTTAAATCAGTGCAGGAGATTGTAAATTATATTCGATCAAATGCAAAAAATCACAGACTGTTTAAAAATTTCATTAGTAAACTAATCTTGCTGACAAACCAAGTAATTTGTCGTTTTACTGTGCTGTAAGATGGCTTTCAAGTAGTGACGTTCTTTATATGTTTGTAGAACTATTAGAACCAATTAAATGTTATTTGCTTGAAAAGCAGAAAACATTTGAAATTTTTAACGATGTGAATTTTTTGAAAGAACTTTTATTTTTAACTGATTTAATGCAAATTTTGCTAAATCTGAGTTTGTTGCTTCAGGTTAAAGAAAAATATATATTTGATCTTGCTCAGACTATATTTAGTTTTCAAAAAAAAATTTCAGAAAGATCTTGCCATAAAAACTTTTAATCATTTTCCTCAAATGAAGAAGATGATTCATAATCCTAATCCTACAATTCAGTATGATGATCATAAGACTGAATAATACCGGGAAAAACTGCAGAATTTATTTCGAAGACTTTCAAAGCAGGTTTAAAGATTTGTATGCTCTTAAGTCATTATTAGCATTTTTAGTAAACCCTTTTTTAATTGATATTGTTAGTGATGGTTGTCCAATACCAGAAAATATACTTGAAGAAACATCTCAATTTGAAATGGAATTACTAGATCTCCAAAAAGATCAAAATCTTCAAATGCTGCATAAAGCACTAACTTTATTGGACTTTTGGAAAATGGTTCCTGAAGTTAAGTATCCTCGACCAAAAAGGATTAGTATTAAACTTATTTCAATTTTTGGTTCAACATATACATTTGAATCTTTATTTTTGACTATGAAATTTGTTAAATCCAAGTATAGTTCCAATCTAACTAGTGCTCAGTAAACATTGAACAATTGGTAAGTAGTTGGCCCGATCCTAATAACCAACTGTTAGCTACAGTTGGGTCAACAGTCGGCTATTTAGTTGGTACCGTGAAAAAAACGTAACGCTTTTACCAACACTTAGCCAACTGTTTCATAAACTGTTGGTAACATTAACGGCCAACAGGAATAAAACAGTTGGCTAACAGTTGGTACCATTATCGGCCCAACTATATGATTTTTTTCGCGATTTTTAAATTCGCTTTTGCAATTTTATTGAAAGTGCAAATGTTATAAATGTTTACAACTATCTTTACAACTTAACGTGATTGTGAAAACTGGGTTGCATATTTGAAATTAAAATGAGGAATGCTATACAAAAAACAAATTGTTTGCTCGGCACCAGGAAAAAAAATTTTTTGTTGACCTGTGTAATAATACAGTAATAATCATTGTAATAATAATAGTAGTAATAACAATAACAACTACAATTATAATAACAGTAGAAATTTACAACAGTAGCAATAATAAAAAACTAGAAGTAAGCAACCCTTAATACGGGTTATGAGTAATTAAATCATTAATAACAAAAACACATTAATAACTTGATATATTATCTAGAAAATTAAATAAAAATTTATCTATAAATAATATTTTAACTTTGACTCCCTATCAGCAGAGTCATTGCTTATAGTTAACGACATAAAGACGATAAATTAACATCAGTTAAGTTCTTTTTAAAATCCATCACAATACAGGTACCAGAAAAAGAAATTCTAGTATAGCCTGCAAATACCTAAAAAATAAATAAAAAATTACAATTTTGAATTAAAAAAGTATTACTTGCATTTTATTGTTAGTAGAATTAGGATGATAATATAGCAGAAAATACATAGAATAAAAAAATAGCTATAACAGCCTAGGTCTATCACACAAAACACAGTAACAATAGCGCATAGCATAAAATATTTGTAAGCACACATTACTGTCTTCAGAGTAATTAAAAAAGAAAAGGTTTTAAAAAGACCAGACAACACAATGTAGTAACACTGGTAAATAACACCACGACTTAATAAAATATTTTATCAAACAAAATACTCAAACTAAGAAGATTTTATTTATTACAATATTTAAACAATCGAGGGACAATTATAGTATAAATGGTCATTATCAATTGTGGTATTAAGAAATACGTAAGAGCTCAGTAATTACATAAGTTTTATTAATTCTCCCTCTCATCTAAAAGAGAGAGGGAGAGAAAGAGAGAGGGAGAGAAAGAAAGTGTTTCCAAAGCAGCATGTTAAAAAAAGAAAAAAAAAACACAATAAATAGTAGTAACTGGTTTTATTATGTTACCAGTAAACAAAATTATTTTTACCTTGATTTAATTTCCAGCATTTCTTAATTAAGCTCCAGCTTCTCTCTAACTGTTGACTAATGATTAATAGAGTAAATTTCACATCATATTAAATTTACAAAATTAAAACCATGTTTCAACAGTGGGGGAGAGGGGGCAGTTTAGGACAGGGGTAGTTTAGGACAATGCGAATAATCCAAAAAATACTAACTCTTCAACAAAGTTAAATTTATTCGTCGACTGAAAGTACTTTCACACATAAGTGTCATAGAATTTCTTTCACAAAGGCAGTCAGGTAGCTTTCCTACAAACGTTTTGTGGTTTTTGATATTTTTTCTAATTTTTTTAATTCTTAAGTGTAAGGATTTACAAAGAAACTTACTCCACCCAAGGAATTATTTTTTGCATTTTATGTGAAAGGTATATGTTCTGTGACATAAATAAAAAAATTCAACGATAAAACATAAATTCTTCACAAAAAAATTGTGGAATGTTTCCTGAGATCAGGGTTGAGGCAGCATTGGACGATTTTCACGGGGCACATTAGGACGTGTTGCGTGGATCATAACAAACTTATCTTCAAATAAAATTATACTTAGTTTAAAAATGGTGCGCAACTATAAAAAAAAATGTGAAAGATTTATAAACGAGGAAAATTTAAAAACTGCAGTTAAACATGTTTTTGATAAAACAATGAAGTTAAGAGAAGCTGCAGGTGTATTTGGGTTCTCTAAAAGTACATTAGCTTACAGAATAAAAATGCTCAGAAATAATAGAAAATCGAAAAGTGATAACTTTTCAACCAAATATTCTGTGAATCAAGTATTTACTAATGCAGAAGATGCATTGTTAGAAAATTATGTTGAAATCATCAAAAATAAATTATGGTTTAACTTATTACCAAGCTAGAGTTTTAGCATATGAATATAGTTATGCTTTGAAAAAATGTCCTGAACTATGGAGCCAAAATAAAATTGCTGGCATTGAATGGATGAAAAGGTTTATGATAAGACACAAAAAGCTTTCTCTGCACAAACCAGAAAATAAAAGTCTATCAAGAGCAACAAGTTTTAACCTACAAAATGTGAATGAATTTCAACTCAATTTAGAGAGAGTACTCTGTAAGTCAAAATATTCTCGCATATTTAACATAGACGAAACAAGTGTCATGACTGTTGTACAGGCACCTAATGTCATAGCTCAGCGAGGTCAAAAGCAAAATGGTTAAAACGTCTCAGCTGAAAGAGGGCAGCTTGTAACTATGTGTGCTATTATTAATGCAGTTAGAAACACTATACCACCAGTTTTTATTTATCCTAGAGCAAGATTTCAAGAGCGTATGCTAACAGGAGGACCTAATGGTTGTGTTGGATTTGCTAACAACCCTAGTAGTGGATGGATGACAGGAGAACTTTTTATACGAGTGCTCAAACATTTAAAGCTCCATTCAAAGTGCAATAAAGAAAACAAGATTTTGTTATTACTAGATAACCATGAAAGCCATTGTACTATTAATGCAATCAATTTTTGCAGAGAAAATGGAATTGTTTTACTTACATTCCCACCACATTGTACACATAGACTTCAACCTCTTGATGTTTCAGTATTGGGTCCTTTTAAACAAAAACTTTCTGTATCTCAAAATGACTGGTTGTTAAATCACCCAGGAAGAACTATAACAATTCATGATTTAGCCAGTATAGTAACCCCTGCATATAATAGCTCATTTACACCAAATAATATTACTGCAGGGTTCAAAAAATGTGGTATTTTTCCTTTTCAAGAAATGCATTCACAAATGAAGATTTTGACTGTTCAGAGGCAACAAACCAAAGCCTTAATTACATCTCTTATCAATCTAGTATTAATGACAATAATAAAAAAAGCTACATAGGCACAGTAGCTTCATAAGTTTTTACTATAGAATGATCACTAACATTTGAAATTTTAAAATCTATCTGTGTTTATTTAATATCCAAGAGCACATCCAAGAAAGAAAACATCAAGAGGCAGAGAAAAAGGAAGATCAATAATTTTAACAGACACACCAGAAAGACCACCAAAAACAGAATCTTTAACTTACACAAAACAGAAAATATTTAACAAGCATATCCCCCCCCCCCCAAAAAAAAAAAATTAATGCAATAGTCTCTGGCTCTACCTGTATGCACAATAAAAGTAATTCTTGTTTGCAAAATAAAACAAGTTTAAATTTTAAAGACAAGCCTGTTGTATACACAAAAAAATTGAAAACAGAAGCATTAAATCAAGGAGATTTTTATTTAGTCCAATGTGCTTCAACAGTTAACAATGCAACGTTAGCTTTTGTTTGCAGAATTGAAGAAATAAATGGAAACTTTTTGGTTGTTAATTTGTTGAATAAAAAAGTAGGATTTAATATATTTTACTTTCCTAATATACAAAATAAGTGGTCGGTGCCAATTGCAGAAGTCTTAGCTAAACTTCCTATGCCAAACAATGCAGGAAGCATTTCAAGAGGTTCTGGTATAATATTTAAATTTGATTTTTCTACATTTAAACTTAGTTGAATGTTATGAATTCTCTCAATTCGAACAAAAAGAAAAATTTTATGTTTATCTACATCCATTTTATATTCAAACTTTTTGTTTTTTTTATTATCTTTTTATTAATAAGAGTGATGCGTGATTGAATAGCATTTTCATTTTAGTTTATTTGAATATACAAAAAAACTCATTAATGGTTTGAGATCTTTATAAGAATAATTATGTTACTCCTAATAATTCTGTTGATTCTGTTATTGTTAATAATTACTGCTAAACGAAAAAATTAAGTTTTAATAAACATTTCTTGTCTTTTTATTATATTTCCTAAACTGCCTTAACATTGTCCTAAACTACCCCCTCTTGTGGGGTAGTTTTGGACTATTGGTAGCTTCAATTTTAAGAAAAAAAACAACCATAATTTATTTGAACTAGCTCGACTTTGCTTTGAACGAATACATAAACTACCTTTTTCAGCAAAAAATTTAATTTTTTGTCAAACAATACGAAATCTGTAATATCTTTTTAAAAAAGTGTCCTAATGTGCCCCCCTCTCCCCTAAGCAAACTAATCAAGTGATGAAAAAGGCAACTAAAAAAAAAAAAAGAACATAATTTTGTCTGAAATTATAAAAAAATTTAAAATCATTTAAATTTAAAACTGTTATTGTTACTATAAATGGTAAAATGTATATTTTGCTTTGTTCTAAATTGCCTAAAGTAAAATCAAATTAACAGACATTAACACTGCTTGACACTGAATTCTGACAAGTAAGTTTTCTGCTCGCTGAGTAGCATTTCTTACATTTCAACAATGATTAATTTCATCTTGCCTAGATCTATCAAAAATATTAAACAATATTTATTTGCATCAATTATTTTTAATTTAACAAAGAATCTAGACTACAATGCACAAATTATTCAAGTAAGTGATCAACAAATTACAGTCAGTTTTCCATGTTAAATACATAAAATATATATCTAATATAAAATAAATCCAATATAAAATAAATAAAAAAATAGTAAACTTACTCAAATCAGTACCAGTTATACTGTGACTAAAAAGCACTTCAGTTCTTTCCAATTGCACTAAAAGATAAAACAAAACTTGCTTAGCTAAGTTGCCTAGTACTTAAGAATCTGAAAACAAAGAAGTAAAAAACCAAGAACAAACAAACATTTATTTATTAAAACTAATATATTTAAACAAATTAAATTAAACAAAGAACAACATCAATTCTCCTTAAAGGCTAAGAAAAAATTTTCAGCTCAAATTTGCTTGTAGACCTTGCTTTTAAAACCATGTGAATAAGAAACGCATTTAGAAAAGCCTAGAAACTACTTAAAAATGACATTTGCAACGTTGAAGTTTAGACGTTGACTAGACTAATTAATAGTGGATTTTTTTAAGAAATTCATAAAAATTTACAATACTTTGTTCTTCTATATCGCATAAATCCATTATGTGATAAATCCGAAATGAAAAAACAAATAAGTAAATACAAAGAAAAACATCATATATGAATTGAAAATTAATATATCGATAGATTATTGTCAATAACAATAAGGGCATAGAAGTAGTCGTTTAGGGAAGTGCTAAAAATAATACTATATAAGCTATACCTACATTTATAGATTCAGCCGCTCTCAAACACAAAATGCATACATATAAATTATTATATTATAACATATATATATATATATATATATATATATATATATATATATATATATATATATATATATACATATACATATATATATATATATATGTATATATATATACATATATATGTATATATATACATATATTATATATATATATATACATATATTATATATATATACATATATTATATATATATACATATATTATATATATATACATATATTATATATATATACATATATTATATATATATATATACATATATTATATATATATATATATATATATATATATATATATACATATATATATATATATATATATTATATATATATATATATATATATATATATATATATATATATATATATATATATATATATATATATATATATATATATATATATATATATATATATATATATATATATATATATATATATATATATATATATATATATATATATATATATATATATATATATATATATATATATATATATATATATATATATATATATATATATATATATATATATATATATATATATATATATATATATATATATATATATATATATATATATATATATATATATATATAAAGCACGTTGCTAAAGTGGCGGTAAATACCGCCGTACTAAGCTTTAAAATAAGCTAAAGTGGCGGTAAAATGTAAATCAAAACAAACCATGACAAATAGCGGATATTTTACTTAAGTGGCGGTAAATACCGCCACAGAATTATTTATCTTGCTCACAATACAGTTTCACTAATCTTAAAACATCGATGAGTGTCAATAAAATCTAAGTATAAAAATGATCAAAATACAAAAAATGGTGCACTTTAAGTTTTTTATAATTTTTTTTTGAATTTATAAACATAAGGTAGAAAAAGTTCTTTGTTAAAAGAAATTGTAAAATGAAAATCATATTTTAAACTGACTTGGGTCAACATGTGTTATTTTTGCAATTTAAACATTATTATCCTTGATTGATGGAAGAATTGCTCCTTGATGGCTTATACAATTGCTCCTTGATCTACTTTCCCTGAATAAGTACTTTGAATACTTACTTAACATAAATACTAAACGTGCGTTGCCCGAAAAAATAGACTTGACTTTAAATTTTTTTTCGCTCAAAGCCAGTTAAGTAAGAAAAACTCTTCTGGTTCTTATTTTTGGTGAGTAGGAAGACAATAAGTTCTTTTATAATATAATGCCTAATATCGAACTAGCAAATTTGGTCGCTCCCTATAAAAGTATTGTTATTATGGCAAAAGTATTGTTAATATGTTATTGCATATTTTAATACTAAATGAGGAGCTTATTTAGCAAACGCGCTGAGTCCGAGTAAATTGATTTTGATTAACCAACGAAAAAGGACTATTAGTAGTTGCATAGCAACCAATATTTTCTCAAACTATTTTTACGACTTTAATGTCTAATAGATTTTAAGAGTCTTTTAATGTCTAATAGATTTCAATATAGGGTTAAGTGACCAAGTTCCAGCCTCATCTTTACAATTTTGTTTGAAAAAAAAAAGTGTTTACAAATAGGCCTATGCGACAATCATAAACTGTTAGAAAATTAATACTTTCAGCATTGAGGGCATAATTTTATTTCTTATAAGTAAAAACTGCACAGACAAAGATGAAAGAAGGTAAACGAATTTGACAAAAACTCAGCAACTTTGACCAAATTTCAACCGTGAAGTTATTATTTATAGATTCTGGAATATTGCAAATCGGAAAGAATTATCTATATTATAAATTTAAACTTTGATTACAAGGTTAATTCTTAAGTCAATTTAAAAGCCACAATTCAAATATTGTAAAGCATAAAATATTTTAAGTCAATTTGTATTAAATGATGTAAACCATTTAATATAAATATCTTACATTTCTGGGTGTATGAATTACATGGCCAGAATAAGATCTTACTACCATGTGCAGTTAAGTAAAAAATACAATAAATAAAAGTGACTCAGCATTATCTCGAAGCTAAAATAATAATTTTTAGAAGTATATTAATAACTTAAAAAACATAACATTATCCTAGGTACTTAAGATTTTATATTTTTACATCTAATCGCTTTCTTTATTTTAAAATTATTTATGTTATATTAGCAGTAAGCAACCCGTAATACGAGCTTGTAATAATTAAATAACAATTTAACTTGATATATTATATGAAAAATATAAAATACAAATTTATCTATATATAGGGCTGCCATTGTCCCGGATTTTCAGTTATTTTTAATAACAGCATGCACCAGAGAAGGAAAGCTAAGTACAACTTACCATACCTAAACTAAAAAAAAAAGATCATTTTGAACTACAAAAGCATTATTTTACATATTTATTATTGTATTTTAGAATAAGTAAGCTTATTAATAAAGGGAGCATTATTTTACATATTATTGTGATCATGAATTAGTGACTCGTAAAACATTTCTTAAACATGGTCATAATTATGGTACCAAAAACTACATAAGAGCTTAGTAATAATAGTGTTCCAATAATACTCTCCTTTATTAATAAACTTTCGTTAAATCGAGAGGAGACAGACTGTGTTTCAAAGGCACTGTGTTAAAAAAAAAGTTACAACAAATTATTATATTCATAACTTAAGTTGTTTTTAATGACAATGACAAAAAAATATATTAGCACAAAATAGCTATAGCACAATTAACCATTAAAAAAAGACTTTTAATGTTACCTCAATAGTTTAGAATCTTGATTTTTTCATAACTGTGAATAATGATTAACACAGTAAATTTCATATCATATAAATTTACTAAATTAAAACCATGTTTCAACAGTAAGCAAACTAATAAAGCAATGGCAACTAAAAAAAAACAAAAAAACAATTATGTTTGAATATCAAAAAAAAAAAAAATCATTTAATTTTAGGATAATTATAATCAGTTATATGAAAGTTTAACAAAATTTGATTCGTAAAAAAATGCGGTGACTAATATTAGAACTAAAATATATACAACAAATCTGATAATAATCTAATTAATTACATTCATAAAAACTAAGTTATTATAATAATCTTTAACTTTTCAGTCGCGATATCGAAGAATATCTGAAAGTAATGAGAAACAAAAAGTTGAGTATAATAAAAAGTAGATAATACATAAGGTTGAATTTTAATTCAATTATAAATATTAGCACTTATCTGATGGGTCCAAAAAATTATAATCGGTAACTTTGAAAGAAAAAAAAGAAGAAAAAAAAAAGACATGCAGCTTAACAAATTCTAGTATTTATATTTTGATACTGATTATAGTAAGATTTATATTTGGTCTTAGTTCTAAAGTGTCTTAAGTAAAAAATAATTAACACAAATTAAGACCACCTGGCACTGTGACCACTGGGATAACAATCTTGCTTTACACACTGCTAAGTAACACCGCTTTTAAAACATAAAAATAAAAAAAAACTGAATATAAACATATATAAACTTTGAACATATATTTTATAAACTATTAACATTTACTTTATTACACATGAAAACATACTTATTCATAAACTATTAATTAACAACATTTGAAAATAAATTTGTGTATTTTTTTTAAAACACACCACTATATTGGGTTGCAGATAAAAAGTAATAAAAAGAATTGGTTTACCAGATCTTTTTTATCACTTTAACTTTATAATTATAACTATAGTACTTTCATAGTTTTTTTTAAGACTTCCTAAGTGAATAGAAAACTATAACACACCCTGGTTTAACATTATGATTGTTACCAAGGTTGCTTACATCTTCATGTAAGGCATCATATTGCATGCTTCTCAGTTTGCTTTGGTTATTTTTATGAAAGACACTACTCTTCAATTTTAACATATGCATCAGCAGCATATCGCTGAAATAGTTTCTTGCCATGATTTCTAACAATGTTGCATGTTCAGGTTTGCAAACCAATTATGTCATTTCTTGGAAAAAAAAGTGAATAAGCTGTAGGATCTAAGTTAGCTGACATACTCAATATAACTTCTAAATTACCTTTTGGGTAAATAACTTCCCTGGAAGCAAATTCAATTTGCAGCGCCCTAATTCCATTGATATATATTGATATATCGCTGGAATGTAAAAACAATGGAAAAAAGTTAGTATTTTGTTAGTAACAAATATAATCGCATTGAATCCAAGGAATTGTTTTAGTTCTTTTTTTGAGAAGATCATCAAAACCACATTCCTTGCAACTGTCATTTTGTTGAACTTGGATTACACTACTTTCCATTGTAATATCTTGCAGAGATTCAGAGGTCTTAGGCAATAAGGATGAAGGCTTACTTGTTTTAGTACCAAATATTTTGAATGCACGCTGTCTGGTTGCAGCTGGTCTGCCACAGACTTTTGGTATTGTGCCAAAAAATAATTCTTCAGTAAAAGGTTTTGAAAATGGACACCGCTCATTAGATTGAGTTAATGCAACACCATTTGTTGAAGCCTCAGTTGTTTTAACAGTTGATGCAACATCAGTTATTGTAACATCAGTTATTGCAAAATCAGTTGATGAACATCAGTTGATGCAACATCAGTTGATGCAACATCAGTTGATGCAACAATGGCAGTGTCAAGACTGCAATTAACAGTTAGTTGTTTATCTAAGACATCAACATATTTTTGAGGAACCTGAAACAACTGCATTTTTGTTTATTTCAAAATGAATTGACTCAATGTTCTCTAAAGCTTTAAAAGCTTCTTCTGGAGATTTAATAATACTCCAGAAAGTCTTTCATAATATAATGGAAATGTTTTCTGCGGCTGATCAGCTACGTAAGATGCAATTTCTTTCATTAACAACATTATAGAATTGAACCTTTAGGAATGTGACAAATTTGGAGTAACACGCGGAATAGAGATGGTAGTGTTGTTCATGGCCAAGTTTGGAGTATTAGTAGACAAGAGCCACCTGCATTATTAATACTTAACGATTGTTGATAATATTAAATGTAATATTTAAAATGATAATATAAATGCAAATTCAAGTTACCAAGATGGTCAAAAAAAAGAACCTACCTGGAAGCAATTGTTTCTGGACTAAATAAGTCTATTTCACAAGCAATCCATACCACAAACAAATGACGACAAGGTAGCCCCATTTCTTTTTGAAAATTGCATGAACAATAAAAATCAAGATCTATATAATATGCATTATGAATAAAAGGGCTGGTTACCACAAACCCTGATGTGCTACGATTCTAGTGTATTAAAAGAAATGTAATTAAATAAAAAACAAGCTATAGGAAAGTTTATTATAATACAAGCATTACTTATATCAATAAATGACAATTTAATTACTTCGCTAACAGTATACCCATTACAACAAGCCATCTCTACTTCATTATGTAATAAATTAGAAGAATAACGAGTACATATCATAAAATACTTTTCTAATAAAGGAGAAGATTTGTTGAGTGTAACATTTTTTAATCTATTTTCAAAATCCCGATGATTCCATAGATCGGAGAGATGACATACCCAGTAAATTGTTCACTAAAACATCTATATCAATTTTTGAAGAAGAAATTAATTTCTTTAGAGTACCATGAAAGCTAAAATAATGTCAACAATATGTATTGCTACGATGACCTTTTTCAAAAAAAAAGTTTTAGAACCGTGTTTCCACACTAGTGTGGTTTAGATGGTTCTCCAAAATGCCATTTAAATGCCATTATGGAAGAGTTAAAGCAATTTTTTACTATGAAATGCCCCTTCTGAATTAAGTTGTACTGGATAACAAGTTACCAGTAGCAGCATACAACTTGACGAAACTAGTATATTAACATAGTATAACAAACATTTATTTTAAGTATATAGACAAGTATAATAAACTTTTGCACACAAGAAAGAAACAAAAAACATTTCTAGAAAACACAAGTTTTTAAAAAACTAAATCTCACTATTCGATTATTAGTACGATCGCTAACGTGACGTACATTTTTGCGACCAAAAGCTGTTATAGATTCTTTATATGGTATCCAATTTTCCTCAATATATTGGTAAAAACATGGTATATCTTTTAAATTTTCAATAGTTGAATTAAACTCCAATTCAGTATTGGCGTTTAGCATCTTTTGTGTATACTAAAAAAGGTAAATGATAGAAAAAATCAATATACAAACAATAATTTCTATTAAAATCAGTTATCAGATCAATCATTAATATGCTAATTCATCAACAAAAAATCTTGAAAATTTTTATAAAAATCTATAAAAAAGCTTTAAACTCTTATTCATTTTGAAGCAAAATTATAAAGACTTACAAGAAAACAAAACTCATTCTGTGTCTGATCTAGGCGTAATAGATTTAAATGCCTGTCTATTGTCAAAATTGTCAATCTGTCAATCAGCAGTGCTTTATCTACTTGTCTCTATTCAAAATGTCTTGCTTATTAAAAACTTTAGGAAGGCATTAATAAGGCTTAGAGAGTGAGATTTTTTTAGTTCATTTTTTTAAATTTTTATAAAATTTGGAAAATTTATACAATTACTATTATTAAATCTTTAAATCTGTTTGATTTGTTCGTGATTATAAAAAATCATTTTTTTTTCAACAAATCATTTTGTTAATTTATTTATAATTTGGTTTAAACCAAGATTATTTCAAACCTATCAATCCTGTTTTTAAATTTTAACATACTAAGTTACATGCCATAAGAAGTAAAATACAGTGTATGATACAGAGATATTTAAATTAATATTTTTGAACCTTATAAGTGGCACCCATCTGAATCATTTCTCCATATTTGTAGAACAATTTTCTTTGCATATCTGTTTGAAAAAACAAACCTTGAAATTGATGATCTTCTGTTTCTAAAAGGCGGAAATGAACATTTGGTAATGCAAGTGTAGAGCGCATACTTGCAGTCATCGTTGAACCTAATAATACAAAAAATACTAAATAGAATGCATTACAAATAAAATAGTAACATGTAAGCATTAAACTTCATTTATTAACCTAATTTTACAAGGACTTGCTTTCGATTGTGCATATCTTTAACACGCACAGCTAAACCTTCCTTGTGTAATACTTGTGAAACAAGACTAGGATTTCCATTTACGGATAACATGTTATCAACATCTTCAGCCAGCTTCCCGAAGGGCAACGATGTTCTGGATATAACCTTATCAATTCTAGAGAAACATCATGATTGTGGTTTAGTTGACATGTTGATACAACAAAGTTACCCATGACACGATTGAATCTGTAATCATATAAATAAACTGATTCATGAAAACATAAAATGAAACTTTTTGTAACAAAGTTTTTTTCTAGTTTCAAAAAGTACTTTTGTAAGCAAAGTGTTTGTTTTCTTTTTGTTTTAAATTGTAACAGTTATGGCCCTACACTTGTGTTATTTAGACGGCTTTAAATGTTACAGAGCAGGAGTAATATATTTATTGTGACAATCAATAGATTACCATCCAAGTTATAAAAGCTCTTCCTACACATAATATATGTCCCATGGTCAGATAGCTTAGTTGCCACTGTACCTTTCCTCAGTCAACAATGTCTTTGGATATAATTTATGGTTTATAACAAAATATAGCATAAAATAAATAAATAATAACAAAATAAAAATTTATCCTAAATGACCTATGGTGTTTATTTATTCTGAATCACATATGGTGTTCATTTATTTTAAATGTCCTATGGTGTTTATTTATTCTAAATGATCTATGGTGTTCAGTCTTCTCCATTTAAAATTTACTGACAGCGCACAAAAAAGCGCTGGCCGGAAAGTCACTATTTGTCTACCGTGCGCGATTTTAAAAAATATCTGTTTTTTGTACTTCTTAATATAGAAAAAAAGAACCTTTAAATGAAAAAAAAAAAGATTTGTTGCAATTTATAAACACACTTGAAAATTATTGGAGAGCGCTAGAAAAAACATTGACCAAAGTTTGGGCAGACATGTGGGTGAGCGCAAAACTGCTCGCTAAACGGAGAAGACTGGGTGTTTAATCATTCTAAATGACTTATGGTGTTTATTTATTTTAAATAACATATAGTGTTTATTTATTCTAAATGACCTATGGTGTTTATTTATTCCCATAAATGACTCATGTAGTTAGTATGTATTCTAACATGAAATTCAATAATAACATTTATAAATCAAAATTCTTACACAATGGTTATTTGCACAGAACATCCATTAGCAAAGGTATGAGTCTAAAAAAAAAGTAACAAAAAAAAACAGACATTAACACTAGAAGCCCCAAGGTGGATCAATTGATCCAATCACGACTTTGATAATTTGCTAAAGCTAAAATTTTAATGTTGATAAAATGATATTTTATGACTTTTATTACTTAGATATAATTTACTGAAAAGCGGAAAAACTACATAAAAAACCCATTCAGAGATGCGACTATAAATATTTATACCTAATAAACCTAAGCTGGATCAATTGATCCACCTTATAGAAAATGTGCATATACATAACAATTTTAGTCAAATAATTAAGGTTATTTGCAATGTTTGCATATATTTGACAAGAACTTTTTACAAACAGCTTTCTTACAATTTGCACATACTGTTGATGTCAGATTACGTTTGAAGTTTGATTTTATCTGACATCTCAAACGAGTTGATTATTGTGTATTACTGTTGGTAGCTATTGTGGTATTACTGTTGGCAGCAAGTAATTTTCGGTGAGTAATATTTGCTTCTCTTAACTGTTCAGATAAAGTGTAAAGAAACTTTTGTCTCAAAATTTTTTGTTGTGTAACTTTTTTTTAAATAATCCAAGCGTTTACACCGGTTAAGTCCATAATATTGAAGAAAACAGCTAGCGGCCAGCGTCGGCACTTAGAATTTGTTGACATTTGTCAACACATATAATCTAACATATCAATTACACATTTATTTGCATTGTAATAAAGTATTCCCTCTGGTTTCTTCTTCCCATCACTTTGCTTAGTTGCCCCTCTATGAAGTGTTGATAATAAAATTACAGTTTTTTTTTCTTTGTCTGGTCAAACTAAGTTCAATGGTCCATTTATGTAGAAATTCGAATCGTAAAGTGGAAGTGGATTAAATGCTGGAATTTCTTTTCTACTATGTTTAACAATTGACGTTTTCTTTTGCAAAAGTTTTGAGTAAGTTATTTTTAGTAACATTATACCCACGGCAAAAATAAGGTTCCATTAGTGACATGACCTCATGAGTACCCAAATTTTCTACACGGCTTTCATCTTTACCTACATATGGTTTGATATTGAGACAATATTTATTCTTTAGATCAGCTAAAGTCCAGAATTTGATTACAAACTTGTTCGGTTTATTAGGCATTTAATGTGTAAAGCGACATCGAGCTTTAGTTGGGAACAACTGTTCATTAATTGTTAAAGACTCCACAGGTATATAGCGTTTTTGACTGTTTTCTACAAATCTTGTCAGCACCCATGACATAAGAACAAATTTATCACTTTAGGGGAGCTCTCTACGTTCTGAACGTATATCAAATCTAATGTTTTTCATGATGTCTTCAAATTGAGAATGCGGCATAGTTTCTATAAAAGCTTTGTTGCCATTTTTTTCAGACCATGCATCCGCGAAGATGTATTAACCCTATGAAAGCATCAAGTTCAATGTCACTAATATTCCATCCTTCATTTGATAAATTGGCATAAATAGTGCATTTTTTGATAAAGCGTGTAAACCCTTCATCCATAATTAGTCTAAATGCATCAATAGGTGTCAAAACATCACGACAACAAGAAGTTGTTCCGCTCTTGGCAGTAAACACATTCTGAGTTTGAAATCTTCCAGTTACCTCAACTTTTGACACAATAGTCCATTTTACATCATCTCTTTGAGTTATAACAGTTAAATCATTACTTCCACCGCATGAGTTTTCTTCTACGTCATCATTGCTCCTACTTTCTGAATTGTAAATAAAAGTATTAATTTTATCGCCATCAGAAATATTATCTTCAACAACATCTGCCTCATCATTTTCTTTTGTTGAATCTGATTCATCACCATTGTCAATTTCTAAGTGTTCTTGTAACATGAACAAACACTGTTGCGCCGACACACAATTTGGACGTTGATATGTAACTAATTGGTCAATTGAAAGAGGATGTGCTACAACAGAGGTTTTTGATGATGAAGCACCATCAGCGTTTGCTGATCTTAGGCGTTTCATTATAATATCATTAGCTTCTACGATATTTTTTTCCAGGGCAATATAGTAGTAAGTTTCATAGTGTAAAACAGTAATATTAGTGTACTGTGGTGGCAGTATATATATAATATATATGCGGGAACAATGTTTTATTTTATTTGCTAATATTTTCATTTTATTTCGTGTTTTTTTTCCGTTTAAATAATCTGTTTGAATAATTTAAATAATATGCTAGTAATCCAGATTTATGCAAATCATGCTACTAAACTTTTACTTAGAGTAAAATGCGCTGTAATTTGAGCATAAAACCTATGTATATATATGTAGGGTGAAAGAAATTTATATATTTTGTATAATTTACATCAAAATTAACAGTTTTAACTGTTAGTTTCATACATTTAAACAAGGAAATAAGTCTAAATGCATATAAATATTAAGTTGGATCAATTGATCCACTTTGGGGTTTCTAGGTATATAAAAAAACCTGGGGCTTCTAGTGTTAAAACTTACAGCTAAAGTTTGGAATAAATAAAAACTAAATAAATCACTGGTAGGTAGGATTCATACACAAATAGGCTAGGTTATATAACATTGTGAAATAACTAAATATAAAAAAATATTAACTATAAACATTGTTTTGTTATTACAACTACCTGACGCTTTTTTTTTCCTCGAGATTTAATTGCTCCAGAATGTTTACACTCCCAGTTTAATGACTGATACTGAATTTCTAATGGGAGCTGACTATTAGGGGAAACCTAAGAAAAGCAAAGAAAAAGCATATTCTAATTATATTATAAATCAAATAAATTTAAATGATCTTAATTAATGATCACCTAATATAAATCTAAAAAAATGTAAAATTTTATTATTTTATTAATCAGATATAAAAATATATATGTTCTTGGTGATGTTTATAACCCACTATTTAAAAAAATCAAGAACATATCTAAAATTTTATTTTTTCAAGAGCCATAAATTGTTCTTGTTAAATTACAGAAAGTGTGGGCCTACTGCTACAGTATTACAATATCAAAAAGTAAGTGCCTGCATAAAACAACTTCCTTGGATATGCAATATATATATATATATATATATATATATATATATATATATATATATATATATATATATATATATATTGCAATTATTATAGTAGGGGGATATACCTGATATAAAATAATATCTCACTAATAGATAATATGTTAACTGCATATACCAGTAACAAAAATAATTACAGAAAACTCATGGTTATTCATACCTCCACAGGGAATAAGAATTTACTTTGTATAACCCAAACTTCAAATAAGTGCATGAGTCTATTAAAGAAAGTTCGAAAATGAAAACTGTTTCAAATAACCGGGAACTTCAATAAATGACCATTCCAATAAATGGAAGTCTACTGTAGTTTCATTAAGTGTGACAAATAAAAAGATATAATTTAAAACTTTGATTAAATTTTTCTGCTACCTGGCTATGATTTGAATACTTTGTTTTTTCACAGTCAACATGTTGATGTTTATAAACAATGCATGCATCTGTCCTAAATCAATAAAATCATTAACTTTTACATTCCATAGAAGCATTAGAAGTACAATGCATATACAAGATGCATATAGAAGCACTAGCTTGTGATGACACAAATAAAGGAACTTTTAAATTTATAACATAATTTCATCATTGTGTTATCACGAGTATTTAGACAACCAAAATAGAGAAAACATTTAACTGTATACTAGCACAACCTAAAGTTTTATTTCAAAAAAGATAACATTTCAATTACCTCATATCAAATTAAAAATCATATCATATAAAAAAAAATCATATCTTATCATATTTAACTGTATACTAGCACAACCTAAAGTTTCATTTCAAAAAAGATAACATTTCAAATACCTCATATCAAATTAAAAATCATATCATATAAAAAAAAATCATATCTTATCTGAAATTTCAAAAGACATGTTTTTAGAATGGTTTATGTTATTGGTTATGTTAAAAGTTTACAGTTTCCTTAACAACTCTGTGTGATTTACAATTTGGTTTCAGTACAAACTATTCTACAACCATTTGCCCTATTAAGTCTGACTGAAAATATTAGAAGTGCTCTAGATAAAGGATTGTTTGGCAGTGGTATCTTTATAGACCTTCGAAAGCCTTTGATATTGTGGATATTAAAATTCTATTTAAAAAACTAGCTTTCTATGGCATAAAAGGAGT
>NC_088931.1:14590000-14612500 GCF_038396675.1 Hydra vulgaris
CTTGCTCAAAAAACACTTTACTATACCTATGTAAATAAAAAAGATTGGATATTAAAAATTTAAATGCGAGTGTAAAATCAATTTTGCTAAAAGTTTTAGCAATTTTAACAAGCCTCCTTGCAAAAACCTTATGGTAAGTTTTGATTTTTAGTATTGAATTATGGAAAAAAGTTGATATTGGTATACAAGTTAAAGAAAATTAAAAAGTACATAGAAATTTTGTTTATGGACCTTAAAAACCACACACGCTAACAAACATGTTTTTTTATCGAACTTTTAGTTAGTTTTTCAAAATTTTTAACGCTAATTTTTTAATTTCAAGTTCATGATTTATTAATTCAATTAATTTAATAATTCAGCTAATTCAAGATTTCTTGACTTGATAACCCAAACTTTGTTCAAAATGTTTTGGTAACCGTCGCCGGGTTTTACTTGAAGAAAACAAAAAAATTATTTTGGATTTAAAAGGAAATATTGCTTTCAAGATTTTATATAATTTTATGCAATTTTTATTATTTAATGTTTAAATTTACGCCTTTAAGCAATTTTTACTCGGCACGATGTGTAGCTGTTATAAAATGTTACTACTACTACTAATACCATAAACTAAACATAAAGTTTTGATGATTAAAAAAGTTAAAGTTTTGATGATTAAAAAGCTACTCTTAAGAGAAGTTTTTTATTCATCAAAACTTAAATTTGAACTTTAATTTTGAAATTTAATTGATATAAAAAAAACATCGTTTGAATTATGATAATCTTTTTTTTTCTTAGTATTAAATTTGGAACTGTTATATAATAATACTTTGTTCATTTGCGGATTACCATGTTTTGGTACACATACACAAAACGCAAACACACACAGTCACACACACACACACACACACACACACACACACACACACACACACACACACACACACACACACACACACACACACACACACACACATATATGCATACACACATAAACTATAAAGTACAAATATACATGTATATATATATATATATATATATATACATATATGTATAAATATATATATATCTATATATATAAATTGTAGAAAATATTTTTAGCTCAAAATGGCTGATGAGTCTGAACCTCAAGATTATAAGGGCAGTCCTGTTGGTTTATCTTATATGAATAACTTTGTTATGATGGAAGATTTTATCGAAAAATTAAAACTTATTGAATATGAAAAAGAGTTTTGTCAACAATGGGGTTTTAAACAGTTTTCTCGACATTATTTTGCAATACCAACAAACCCAGGTGAACAATTTCATAAGTTTACAAATATTGTTGCTTGGCTTTTAAATAAATGTGGGATATCATTTACAAGACCTCAAGAGTATGATGATCCAAATGCTACTGTCTCTGAAATTCTTACACAAGCACGCACGCTAGGTATTACAGTTGATTTTCCACCAGCTAAATTAAAATCAGGATGCGGAGAACAAGTTATATATTTATTAAATAAACTTTCTGATGAAGCTTTAAAATATCAGCAATTTAAATGGAGTCGACCAGAATATGTTCAAGAAGAAGAGCCTGAGGAGCAAATGATTGAAGGTGATTCTGAGTTAACCATTGAAAAATTAAATGATGAGTTGGCGGATGAAATAGAAGAAGAGGTTGAAGAAGAAGATAACTATCTTGATCTTTCAGGACTAAAACACCAATCCTTATTGAATGGATTTTCTAGTGCAAAACCAGAATCTGTATTAGAATCCCAAACAAATATCGATGAATGGAAGCTTGAGATTGAAAGAGTATTACCACTACTTAAAGTACACATTCGTGCTGATAATAAGGACTGGCGTAGTCATTATGAACAAATGCAGCAATACAGTAAAGGTATTAATGAAACTTTGCATGATACACAATCTCAACTAGATAAACTTCACCAAGAAATTAGTAAAACTCTTGAAAAAGTTACCAGTAGAGAAAAATATATTAATAGTCAATTAGAATCTTTAGTACAAGAGTATCGAAATAGTCAGGACAAGTTAGCAGTGATTAAAGAAAAGTATAACCAAAGCAGTGGTGGGGTAACTGAGTTAACACAAACATTATCACAACTTACAGAGGAGCTAGAACTAGTTAAAATACAAATGGATGAACGAGGTACTAACATGACAGATTCAGGGCCTCTTGTTAGAATTAAGCAAGCCCTAGTAAAATTGCAACAAGAAAGCATAGAAATGGAAGTACAAATTGGAGTGCTGGAACATTCTTTGTTACAAGGTCGACTTCGGGAAAAATTAGGCCTCGAATCTAAGTTTAATCAAATTAAGTCAATTTAATAAATCTCTTGTTTTTTCTGTTCTTTTGATTTTAAAAAGTAATTTTTATAAATGAAAAGAGGTTTGATTTAAAAAAAAAATGGATCAATATATTTAAAATACTTTTTCATATGTTTAATACATTAGATATGTATATGTAATACAATTTAATATTTTAAAAATATTACAGTTGACTGTTCTTTATTAATATTTTATGGACACATTAACCATAAAGCATATTTAAGTATATGTTATTAACTTTTTTCAATGGCTGTGTGTGTATATATGGGTGTGTATCTGTGTAGAAATGTTTGCGACATTCAAAATATAAATTGAATTGTTATCATAATTATCATCTTTTTAACAACCAAGTTTCTCTGTATACAGCAAAAAAACTTTTTGAACAACCAAGTTTCTTTGTTTACATCAGAAAAACTTTTTGAACAACCAAGTTTTTCTGCATACATCAGAAAAACTTTTGGAACAATCAAGTTTCTCTGCATACATCAGAAAAGCTTTTTGATGCTATCTTATATTCATATATATAACTTTTAAATGTTCAAGGTATCTTTTTTTAAGTTCACACATCCATCTTCAAATTATTTTCTATGTTCTTTCCAGACTGAAAAACCTCCATATTTTGAGACATCAAAACACATATGATATATCAAAATAGCATATGAATATATAGTTTCCTATGTTTTCAAATAAGTACTCCACAATATTTCGATAGTTTATAGTTCTTAATGTCTCCTCAGTTCCTTCTTCCAAACCTTTTATAACTTTTTTTTTTTTTTTCACCTCTATTTCATTTCCTTTTTATATGTTTAGCAAATTAGGAGGAAATTACACCTCACAGCATAGGTGTTTATTTTCTACAATTAAAATGAACAATATACTGTTAAAACCACTCTACCTCTAGTAAACAAATGTTTGAAATAAAAGATAGTTAAAACTGTTGTCTATTTTAAATTTTCATCAAGTAACTCAGACTGTACAAGTTTTTTGCGTATTTAGTCATTTTACATTGTTTATACTTTGAATTATTTGTTTCATTTAAGTTTTTAAGATACTCTCTTTGAAAATGTACTTTTAACTATCTGTTTATCTATTATTTACCTGTTGAGAACAACTCACGTAAATAGATACTTTTTTTTTTAGGTTTTTAAAAGTTATAAAGAATAGAGAAAATTTTACAAATTTAAATTTTTATGACAAAGTATATAAAAATATAAATATAGTTTTGAGTGCATTAATTAAATTTTCTTATGTATTAATTTTGATATTCAAATCAATGTGAAACATTTGATTTTGTAATAAAAAGTTATTATAAAAAAGGAGCTTAATTTGAATATGGATTTTTTTTTCAATATTGTTGATAAATAATAAAAGAAAAATTAATAATTAAAAACTTGAATCTAATTGTTCAATAAAACTTTCTAGTATACCAAATTTTTTTGCTACTAAAAAACTTCTTTTTTTGTAGATGAACAATAATTTAAATATCTTTTTTTATTGTGGTACAAAAAAAATCTTTTCACAAATGTTTAATATATGTTTCCTTAATTTTTTTTATAAAAAAAAGAAAAAAAAGTTTACTTATGTTTGATAAAATACTTTTAGAGAGGTGGAAATTAATGGTTCACTAATAACTTTGGTTAAAAAGAAAAAAAAATATGGTAATGGTTTTTAACAGTTATTCACAGATTTTTTTATGGAATATCTAATTAACAGAGTATAGTATACTAGTTATTATAATATTTGTATAAAAGCATTTTTAGTAGATTAAAAAGGGCATGATAAACTGATTGAAGAGTATTGTTTGACCACATTCAGTTATAACCTCATTCAAGTAGTTATATGGTAGTTATAACCACATTGTAAATAGCTTAAAGAGTATAAATAGTAGACTGAAGAATCTTCCCAGTTGGAAAAATTGTATTTACTAACTTAATTATTAGCAAATACAACTCAGTGGGCACAAGGTGTCTAAAACACATATTAAAACATACTAATATATTTTTTAGATGTCTAAAACACTTGTGCATACTGGGAAGTGTATCATTCGTAGATAAGAGGTATTAATAGTGGTATAGGTATATTAAAGAGTAGCATTAGTATTCTAAAAAGTATTCTTAGTAGGTTAAAGAATACCATTAGTAAAAAGAATTCCCATTAGTAAATATTGGTTCATATTTGTTTAATTAAATCATGTATCAAGTTTTATCTCTCAATGTTTTTTCATTTTGTTTTAATTTAGTTTGGCTTTTTTATAAATGGCTTTGAGAAATTTATTACATCCAAATATGGGGAAGATTGTTGGGTGAATATAAGGTTAACTTTTTTTTGACTAATGCATGTTTTAATAAATTATTTTATTCAATACACTTAATGAAAAAATGATTATTTTGCAGAATGGAGGCTGGTGTTTTTGAAGATAGCTTTGATGAAAAAATGGTTTATGATGATAATATGATTTTTGAAATTATTGATGCAGCTTGTGAAATATTAGGTATGTGTAAATGTTAATAAAGTGAATTTTTTTTACTTAGTGTTGAGGTATTAAGTCATTGATTTTAAACATTTTAGATATTTTTATTGTATATTTGTAATATACATTTATACTTTTTTTCTATATGTATGTATGTAAGCTTTTAAAATTTATTAAAAAAACTAATTTATCAAAAATCATAATAGTACTTTACTGCATAATGTTAAAATGTAATGATGTTTTAGTGCATGATGGATCTTTAGTGCATGATGGGTCTTTAGTGTATGATGGATCAAGTCACAAAGTTATTACAAAACTATTTTTAAAATTTTTTTGTGAAAATGAAGTTATAAAGTTTACCAGTGATTAAGGATGTAATTTTTTGGTCTTTAAGTTATTAAGGTGCTCTAAGAAGATCTAAAAATTTTCTTACAGCACCACGAAATAACATTTGACTAGGTAGTTCATGTCACCTTAATGATGCCACAAAATATAGTAAAAGCCTTGGACCTTGGGTCTCTTGATCTTGAAGTAAGCTAGCCACTGCACTACGGCTGCAGTTGAATGTATAAGTTATTTTAAACTCATCAATCTTTAAAAATAGTTTTTTAGAAAACTACAAAGCAACTTTAATGGTTAAAAAGTTTTTTGTTTTTTAAAAATCTTTTTATACTGTATTATACTATTGTTTTATACTGTTTTTAACAATTTCTTTTTTTAATTTTAATTTTTGTTTGAAAAATAAATTGAACTAATGTATATGGAACAGCCACTTCAGTTGCTAATATAAACCTGATTGAATTGTTGTTCAATATGAGTTAGGACTGAGAGAAAAATGCTACACACCAATCAAAAACACCTCAGGGCATTTATACAAACTTGCTGAAATCAAATCTTAACTGAGTTATTACAAAAACTGATTGAAAGGATTCACAGAGTGCTGCTGTTATAAAAGCAACAATGATACTTTGAAGACAAAAAATAAAAATAAAAATACTCCAATATCTTTGTAAATTTCATCCTGTTATATATAAACAATATGAATAAAACATTTTCCAGAAAAATGTGCATGGAAAAGTTATATAAAAATTATTTTCAATGTTTTTCAAAATTTTATTTGTAATATATATCATTCAATGATTTTGAAAAAAAAGTTATAATTTTTAATTGGTTGATACTGAGACATAAGCAAATTTTGTTTTTGGCATTCAGTGCTTGCACAATTTTATTGCTAACAGATTTGTGGATTGAGAACTTTGGCCACAAAATTAATTTTTTGAAAATTAATAATTGTGATATTTTTTTTGACACCATATCTTTTGAATTATGGCAAGTTGATTAGGCCAAAAAAATTTTTAATTTTCCTATGTGATCTTAATAAAAAAAAGTCTCTTTTGCAAGCACTCTATGTAAATTTTTTTATTTACAATTTAAAGTGCCTGTAGTGAAAAAAGATGTACTTTGTTGACCACAGCAAATAACTTGCCAAACAAATTTTTTTTTTCCAAGTTTTTCAAAATCTAATGTTGAAAATTAAAGAAAGCACCAAAGAGCACCAGAAAAAGAAATAATATGCATTGAAATAGTTAACAAAACATACTGGGCTGGTTTTTTTTAAAGCATAACTTAGACATCATTTCTACTCTGCAATTTATAGAGCCAGCATTCACTCAAAATTTAAGTCATTGAGTTTTGAAAAATTTGAAAGTAGATTTGGCAAATAGATTCTAAGAATCTTTAACCATGTGATTTCTTAATTCTTGCAATCATAATTTTGTGTTAAATTTTTGATCTAAATTTTGTAGTAAGAGCTCTGGATTTTGCAGTGAGTGCTCTGAATTTCGCTTTGGTGCTTTCTTTATTTTCAACATCATTTTTTTTAATAGAAAATCTTTTTTTTTTTTATCACTTCTAGATTTTTTTTTTGATCCCTTCCAGTTAATAGTTTTATTATTTCTGTACATTTTGATAACATGTTGAGCATTTTTTAGTGAAATTCCCAACTGAACAAAAAAATTTTATTGGACACCTTGATTTTACATTTAAAAAATGCAAGATGTTTTCTCTACAGATTTTTTGTTTTAAGCAAATTTTTTATAAACACATAAAAGACTCAAACTTGATTAAGTACAAAATCACGTAACAGAGTTTTTGAGGCAACAAAACAAAAGAACTGTTGTATTCTTTATATATATTCAGTATGTGAGCATGTGCAAAAATTTTGGAGGCACTTTATATAAAGATTAACAAATCTGTTTTTTTTAATTTTTTTAATATTGAAATTATTAATTGAAATCAAACCTAATCTGTTGAATGAACCTTTTGACCACCACGTCCCTGGTAGTACCGCGCTCAACTTGTTTCATTATAACCCTCTCCAAACTCTATAACTCCAAAACACGAATTTTGGCCTTGTTAGCCAAGGTTCGTGTTTTGGAGTTAAAGAGTTTGGAGAGGGTTATAACCACAAATAGCCTTCTCATCTGTAGTGACCTTCTTGGCCTTGGGGAGGTGAATTACAAAAAATATATATATATATGTGCCATACCCAGCCATTGTTTGGGCGGTACCATTCACAAAAAAAAGCTTCTTTAGAAAAAAAGGGGCCTCTAGCCTTAAATTAAGTATGGCTTAAAACATTAAAAATTTTAATTTAACTTTGAAGGAATTTAAAATGGTTTTGCAATATTTTTTAAAGAAATAATTTCTTCCTTTCTATTCATTTGCAAACTAATTCTTTACGCAAAATTGTGAAGGTTTTACAAAAGTCTCCATCATAGATTCATTGTGTAAAAGCAACCATCAAACATAATTTTTTGTTGTAAGAAAGTAGAAGTGTTTTAAAAGTTCGTACGACAAAAGTTTTATTTATGAACACAGAATTATGTTTTCTAAATATAGTTCATTTAATACATAAAAAAAACAGAAACTAAATTGTGATAAAATGAACAAAAGATTATTATGTTATGTTACCAAAAAAAACAAAGAAAGAAAAAAAAAACGTTTACTTGAAGTTTTTAACAAAACTAAGTAAAATAAGTATAAGGAAAAAAAAAAGTCAAGAAAAGAAGAAGAAAGACAAAAAAAGAGATAAGATGTTAATGTTGGTCATATATTTTTAAAAATGTATATCTATATGTGTATGTATATATTTGTATGTGAGTGTATGTAGGTGTGTATGTGTATTTCTTTTATATGTCCCGGCAAAATTTATCGGAAAATTGTTTTTTTTTTCTCAAAAAATATTTACAATAAAAAACATTAAAAAAATGTCCTCAAAATTTTAATTTGGGCAATGCCCAAGTACAGTTGGCGCTGTCGAAAATGGTCTAGAATAGCCCCTGGTAAATATATATGCAGGGGTTGAAATAGGTGTCAAACATTTCCAGGGGGGGGCAGCCAGTCATCTTTCATTTTTTAGTAAAAATGAACAATCATGGGTTTTCCCTGTCAAACAGATCTTGAAAACGATACCGATGTCTGACATAATGTCTGGACATCAATGTCTGACACTTATCTTAACCCCCGTATATATATATATATACATATATATATATATATATATATATATATATATATATATATATATATATATATATATATATATATATATATATATATATATATATATATATATATATACACACATACATACAGGGGTGAGTAGGTGTTATGTGGAGGTAGGGGGGTGCCATTATAATTTTTGCCAAATGAAAGAAAAAAAAGGGTCTCATTTTTTGAAATTTGCTGACCAACTGTCTATATTTGCCTAAACTAACTAAGTTCCAACAACCAATACTATAAAAAGTTTTGGTTGTTGGAACTATAGATAATTGTTTAACTTGTATTGTTGATATGGTTTCCATTAGAAGTTAGTAGTGAACGATAATCCAAGAAGAGGTAAAAAGAGGATTCAGTGAGAGAGTTGCCATTTATTAATATAGGAATGTCAATAGGATTGCAATAGTTGTTTGTAGTAAATAACTGACTTTTGTTGGAGTTAAAAATCACAAGATACTGCAAGCCCCAATCTGTTACAGATTTGAAATCAGATTTATCAACTGTTATTGTTTTTGCTGTTTTCATCTTTTTTTCTTCATCAAGTTTTTGTTTTTTAAGTAGATTCTGATTTAGATCAAATGTTCCTTCAAAGAAGTTCCTTCATGTTTGGTTTATACATGGCTAGTAGTTATTAAAATACTGCCACAGTTTAGCTTGTATGATATAAAGTGAATTTCGCACTTAGCTTCAAACTTTTTTAGCTTTTTAAATAATTTCCAATTATCATCTTCTTTTTGTATCCTCAATCTGATAGCATAAACTAAAAATTGTGTTACATTTCAAAAACAGAGCGTTAAGAAAGTATCCATCTATTAAAAAGTCATAAATTCATTCAATGAAATTTGAAAGAAAGAAAGAATCAAAAAGATAGTTTACAAAAAAATGGCAAATATTATTTATAAACATTTTATAAATAGTATTATAATTAATGAAAAATGTTGAAAATATAGTAAGATAAAAAGGAAGAAATTTAGATTAGCCTAATTTCTCTTGAATATTAATAGTACTTTTTGCAAAACCTTGATGTTATAACAAAACAACAAGCGTCTTTTTAGGGTGAGAAATGTGGTATTTATACGTGTCATAAAGGACACATACATAAGTTTAAATAAGATAATAATATTATCACTTTTTTGGTAAGAAATAACTATGCATAATTACACTTAGCATAACTTAATAACAAGTTTTTAGAAACTTCATATGATCATTTGTTTTTTTCAGTCCTCATAGTCCACAGTATTTTCTGAAATAAAACTAGACAAATTTTTTCTAAAAAGTTTTTTAAAAACAAATGATTAATTTGCTGACTTATGCTCAGATGTTGCTATTGCTTATTTTAACTTCATTGTAGTTTAAAGTTGTAAAGTATTATTATTTAAATTTAAGACAACCATTTTTTGAAAAGTCTGCATAATAATTTTTTGACTAGTTTATTTTATTCTCGTAACAAACAGAATTATAAAATAGAAACATCATCAATATAAATATTGTATAAATATTGCAAAATTTGCACAGCACAATGAAAAAATTTGGGAGAAAAACAAACAAACTTGAAATAAAAATAAGATGTTGAAATTCAAATAAGAGAAAACTTAAGTAAAAAATTAAAAACTGCAACATTAAAACTGGCAGAATCAACCACATTGAAATCAAAATGTGATAGCGGATAGATTTTTATGAGAAAAATTTGTTAGCATTTGGATTTTGTTAACAAATTTTTATTTGTTCAATAAAATATAAAAAATATTTAAAACTTTTACATAATTTTTTATTTTATAACTTGCAAAAACATTTCTTGGGATTTTTATTAACATTATCAGTGTTTGAAAATCACTGATAATGTTAATAAAAATTGATGTTCTAAAATTTACCTTGTAATCTTTATGTCTTGCGATGGTAAAAGTATTGCAATGTTGCATATCAACAAGATATTGCAAACTTTGCATAACCTAACAAATATCTTGTTAAGTCTTGCAATGGTAATGTTGACGGTTCTTGCAAAAAAATTTTTGTTTTATATCATATGCATAAGAATAAAATAGATCTTTTTTAGTTTTATATCTTAATATAAGCACTTCACTTTGTCAGTCCTATATTTTTATATGATTCTTAATTAGCATAAAATTCTTAGGTTTCCCTTAACCACTTTGAATTAGTCATACTACATTATATTTTTTGCTTTAAAAGAAAAATCTTAAATTTTGTCAATTTAGATTTGGAAGAAGAAGAATTGCATGAAGAGTTTGGAGAATGTTATTTCTCCCATTGTTTAGCTTCTAGTCATGGTAAACTCTTAAAAGCTCTTGGTGGAAGTCTTTATGACTTTTTATCCAATATTGATTCTCTGCATGATCATTTGTGCGCATCCTATGCAGGCATTAAGATTCCGACCTTTCGTGTAAAACCTGATGCAAGCAGCCGCAGTATTAGTGTTAATTATTATAGTGATAGGAATGATTTCGAGTATGTTACAAAAGGAATAATTAAAGCAGCAGCAAAAATTCTGTTTAAACTTGAAGTTGATATTGAAACTGTTTATGATGCTGATAGCATCAAGTTTTTAATTACCACCAACGATTTTGATGAATGTCACCTTATGTTTCCTAAGTTAATTGAATCATCCAGAGATTTAATACCACGTGCAAATGAGGCAAAAGTTTCTCCCTTTGAGTTTTCTAAAGTATTTCCATTTCATATGCTGTTTGACCGGAACATGACGTTGTTGCAAGTTGGATCAACTTTAAAACGGATATTAAAAGATATTAATACAACTAAAGATGCAAAGATTACAAGCTTCTTTCAATTGACAAGGCCTCAGATTAAATTTGATTTTGAATCTATATACTCACGAATCAATAATGCATTTGTATTGACTTTCCAGAACAATGTAGTGAAGCAATCTGTTGCTACTCTTCAAGCAAATAATGAAATAAATACTCGCAGAGCTAATCTTCGTTTGAAAGGAGAGATGATTTACCTAGAGGAGAGAGATCAAATGTTATATTTGTGCTCTCCCAGTGTTAGTAACATAGAAGACATGAGAAATAAAGGATTGTGTTTAAGTGACATACCTATACATGATGCCACAAGAGATCTAGTTTTATTATCAGAAAATTTACAGAAACAACGCGAACTAATGCAACAACTTCATATTGTCAGTGATCACCTTTTTAAAATCAATACAGAACTTGAAGAAGAAATGCATTTATATGATAGACTTCTGTTTTCTGTGTTGCCACCATCTATTGCAAAAGATTTGCAAGAATCTCGACCAGTTTCAACTGAAAGATTTTCTTCTGTCACATTAATGTTCAGTGGGATTGTTAATTTTTCAGATTTATGTGAAGAAATGGAGTGTTTAGACATAGTTAATATGTTAAACTCTTTATATGTGAAGTTTGATACACTGGTAGATTTCATGACCAGCTATGTTTACAAGGTACTTAAATTATTTTTATATTTTCTCTGATTTTAATTAATTGAAATTCTACTTTTTCTACGTTAAAATTGCTCATACAAAAATGAGGAGTTTAAGTTATTCACATGGGAAATTTTGATAAATGCCCAAAGCATTATTTAATGTAGGTAGAAACAGTTGGAGATAAATATATGACAGCTAGTGGACTTCCTGAAAAATGTTCGAACCATCCTCAAGTGATATGTACTCTTGCTTTAGATATGCTGGATGTCAGCAAAGAGATTAGAATTAAAGAGAAAAGGATTCAGGTTAGTTTGTTAAAACCGTATAGTAAGTCACTACCAAAACATACTATTTTTCTCATATTATATTGACTTACTTTGATATTTGTTATACATATAGTTTTAAGACTATCCCACACATTTAAAGTTGGTCTGGAAAAGATAATTTTAGGAAACAGTTTTTAAGTTTTTAGTATATAATCATGCTTTTCTTAAATAAATGATTTTTCTTACGTTTTTTATATTTATAAATTTTAATACAAGTATTTATTCCCAGATGAAACCTTTATTATTATTTATATTGAAAATATTTTATTTATGGAAGGGCACATAAAATTTATAGCCTAATCCATTTTGAATCTCCTCCTCCCATTCTCTCATTCCCTCTTCAAAAATATGAATCAAAACTTAAACGAAAATACTTATTACTCTATTGGGGGTACAATGTTGTTGGTGGATTGCGATTTAAGGTTCCAAGTAACCAATAAAAAAAAGACATTGAATTTTTTGCTCTCCAGACTTGATTTTTTTTTTAAATTTTGTAATTAACGTGAATTTATCATTAGGGTTTTCCTCTCACATATTTTTATAACTAAAGTTAGTCATTTGGCATGGCAGACAAGACAAGGTTATTTGTTTAAATATTTTAGGGAATAAAAACTTTAATAATATAAACATTAATACGATATAAACAAGTTTAATAATAAGTATAAATTAGATCATTAATTTTGCCATTTATTTCAGATATTATAATGTGAATTAGTAACTCATTTTGGTAAGATGGTCCATTACATGAATTTCTTGATTTCGAAGCCTTTTTTATTTTAATTTTATTATCATTATTATTATTATTATTATTATTATTATTATTATTATTATTATTTTCAATATCTTCACTTCCAGCAATACTGCAAGCAACCACTATTTTAGTTAGAATAGAAAAGATGAAGTTTATATAGCAAGATAATGATTAACAGGCAACTTAAAAGATTGCAAATTATATGAATTAGGAAAACAAGATGAAGGAAGTGAATTCAAAAGGACTGATGGTAGAGGAAAAAAACCAAACAAATAAGAATTTTTGGACCACTTAGAAACAGTCACAGTAAAAGGATGATACTTAACTAAATGACAAATAACACAAAAATGAATTTTAGTAGTTGGCACAAGAGACACTAGCTCTTTAGAACAGTACCCATTATAGTATTTATAGAAAAGAGAAAGAGAAGCAACATTACAATGATGTGATAATGGTTGAAGGTTGGCTGCAAGATCAGATCCAACTATGTTTACAATGCGTTATTGCACCTTGTCTAAAAGGAAAAGAACATCATTGAAAAATCTGTCTTAGATATGACAACAGTATTCCATACAAGGATGGATTTGAGATTTATAGAGATGAAGAATAGAATCAAGAGTAAGAAAGTGTTGAGCAAGATAAAGAGATGCTATCTAAGCAGATGCTAATTTTGCAGTAGATTTGAAATAAAGAAAGGATATAAAGAAAAATGGTATCCATCGAGAACAACTTTTATATTATGATTGGTAAAGAAGGATTCAATAATCTTAAAGATATTACCTGATACACTGTAAGGAGAGAGCTTATGGAGAATTAATGTCAAGAGCGATAGCCTTAACCTGGTAGTCAGGTTTCCAGAACTCTGTGGTAGCTCTCTCAGAGAGCTACCACAGAGTTTAGGAAACCTGACTACCAGCTGGCCTTAAAACCATAAAACTGAGTTTTACTCTCATTAGGAGATTACTGAGCTGTACTCTCATTAGGAGATAATAGAATGAGTTGCCTAATCATAAAAACAGAGACACAAGCAAAACCCATGCATTGAATCAAGAAGATCCAGCATTCAACATCTTAAACTGGAAACTATGTAATATAAATACATCTGCGCCAGTCTAATTAAAGAATGGTGTGCGAGGCTGGTCAACCACTAGAACCTGTTTACCCCTTGAGCCTTTGCCTCAGATGCCTTTTCCTCATACTGATCTTCTACAAGACAGTAGCTGGATGCATTTAATATCTGCCTAAGATGGGTATTTTTATCAAGACACTATCTCTAGCCTTTTCTCAACCAAGAGCCCCAAAGCAGGAGGTGTTTTAAGTCTGAGTTGGCTTCTCCTAGCCTTTGCCTTAAAAAGTTTATCTTACAAGGCAGCAGGACATGAGCAGGTTGTACTGGGTTACATGTTACTAGTAACAGGATAACCTGACCTGATGCTCACATTTATAATGTGACTGCTTATCCTCACCAATATTAGCAGAAGTATATAAATTTCAATTGGTCAAATATTTCTTAGAAATAGGTTTCAGCTTTAAAAGTAAATAATGTTCATTCTTTATATTTTTATGAACTTACTTATATTATAGTTTGTGTTTTAAATAATTTCTTTATTAGAAAAAAGATATTATAATTTTTTCCCTACTTAAAGGAGGGGGGGGGGGAGAGAGAATTCAAAATAATTTTTTCTTGCACCTTTTTAATGTTATCCTTTTTACCTTTCTTTCTCTTGACACTAGACTGTATTTCATTTAGATATAAAAATACAAAAACATGTCATTGATATTGAGTTGGAGGTTTCCATAATCACCACCTAAAGCCAAACTGACATCATTTCAATCTTTTCAAACATTTCCAAACTGACATCATCCAATCTTTTCAATAGTTTAATTTCACTTTTTAATAGTTTAAATAAAATTTGTTTATTTATTAAACAATCGTTAGAAGTAATTTGTAAAAGCTTTTTGCGCAACTTTAATAAAGCGTTGTTTAAAAATAATTTATTTCAAACACAATTAAAAACGTAACAAACAGTTTTTTCGCTTTGATTTTGAGTTTTTTGAGTTTTATTTTAAAGTTTTATTTTAAATTTTTTAAGTTTGGCTCAGCTCTTCTTTTATCAGCATATTTTTGAAATGTTCAAATCATCAAAACATCTAAACAGTTGTGGTCAAGTTGTCAACAAAAAAAATCATTTGCCTGGTCAGCAATAGTGTTCAATTGCATGCCATTTCTGTCCAAGCCTGTTGAGTAACTTTATTACCAAGATCAAAGTTGTTTTTTTTAATTAGTTCTAGCAAATCAGGGAAATTGAAAAATGGGCATTCTTTTTTGGCCAAGTAGTAAATTGCATTGAATTTCTTTTTAAGTGAGTCACAATCTTTTTCATCCGTTTTAAGAAGTTCCAGGACGAATCCATGAAATAGAAAATTTGTTAATGTTTTTAATACGAGATTCATTTTGCTTGAAAATCTAGCAATCTAATCTTACAGAATCATTTCATAATCTTACAGAATCATTTCCCTTGATATCATATTCAAGCTTTAAATTAAATTCTCTTTCCTATTTCAAAACAGTATCTAATTACAATGGTTATCTTTAGTTTTAGATAAGAATAAGGATGCAATTTTTTTTAAATAGTTCACCTTATTCATTGCACTTTCAATTTAATATATTGGAATTTCTTCTAAGTTTTTAAGCCTTTTAAATTTGCTCAAAATGATTGTAAATTGGAACATCATTTTGCAAATTAAAGTCTCAAAGTCATAGTTATGCAACAGTTTCTTTTATTTTTTAACCCTTTACTACCGTCATAAAAATGCAGACTAATTATTACTAACCGCCACTGACAATAAAAAATGTTGGAATATTTTGGCAGTGTTATGTATTATAAGCATTATAAACAATATTATATGTTGTTTTTTTAATATCTTTTTCTTTTGCTATGATTTTATAATTTTTGCATAATTTTGTATAATTTTTACAACATTTTATTTAACTTGCTTTCTTGTTGGTTTGTTCATTTTTGGTGTCTGCACAAAACAAACATGAAGTTAGCGGTAATAATAAAAGAAATCGTTTGAAAAAGTAATTAAAACAAACAACGCAAAACAGACTTTAAATAAAAGAAATCGTTTAGAAAAGTAATTAAAACAAACAATAAACAAAAGTAATTAAAACAAACAATAAGGTAAATAGAATCATCTATTGAATAGTAAAAAAATATATATTTAAATATAAAATATAAAAAACTAAATATAAATAAAAATAAATATAAAAAACTAGAATCATCTATTGAATAGTAAAAAAATATATTTAAATATAAAATATAAAAACTAAATATAAATAAATATAAATAAATATAAAAAACTTTTTAAAAACAACATTTTTAAAATGGACTAAAAAGTAAAAAATTAACTATTTCACGGGACCCAAGGACAATCTGAAATATCCATTAAAGTCAATGACTGAAAATTTTGGGTAACTAAAGTCAACTCGTTCCTATTGGCACAATCTTATCAAGTTTTTGCAATCTTATTAATAATGTTTCGTTTTTCTATTTTTTACTTTTTAAAAAATGCGCATTAATTTTAAAACCAACTAATGAAAGTTATATTAAAGTTTAAGTTGCCATACTGTTAGTATTAATGTTTTCATATATTTGTAAAAACTTTAGAAGTCGGTAGTGTGATAAAGTTGGTGGTTTGATGTACCTTTAATGTAGTTGATATTTGATGGACTTTGTCTAAGAAATATTTATATTTTCTTAATTTTTGTCATATAGCATTAGGTATTTGAATCTTGCATTTGTATTTTTTTTTTCTATTTTGTATTTACCTAGATAGATAAATACAAAACATTTTATAACTTTTCTTATGCATGGGGAAACCTTTAGACATATCTTTTGGAACTCTTCATGCCTCAGAAATGATTGTTTTTGATGTGATAAAAAAAATGTTTGCATAGTGATCTTGACCATTATTGTGTTTTCATACTCACGTTTGAAGAAGCTGGTGATCTTGGCTATTGTTGTAATTTTATATAAAAAAACGTTGTTGCATTTTATATAAAAGTCTTGAAAGTGTTATATCTTGAAGTGTCAATCCCAGTATCATTGTTACTTAGTATTTTTTTTAAAGTATTTTGTTTTTCATAGGTAACTTTTGGTATACATTCAGGTGAAGTAGTTGCTGGAGTAATTGGTCAGCGTACACCACGGTATTGTTTATTTGGCAATGCTGTAAATTTAACAAGTCGAACAGAGTCTACAGGCATTAAAGGAAAAATCAATGTAACAGAAGAGACTTACAAGTATAAAATTACAATATTATTTTTCCATTTTCTAGTAGTTCTTGTTTTTTGATTAGTAGTGTTTTGCAATAGACTTAATTTAGGTGTGTAAGGAAAAAAAAATCTGAAAAATTTATAATTAACTTAAAACATACGTTTATTTATACAAGTTTCTATTATTGAACATATTCAAAATACCAGTAAAAAGCATTCAACACTATATATGTAATAGTACTATTTACAATTCAGCTCTTGAAATTTTTGCAAAATCTGTGAAATAACAATTTTGCTTGCAATAATGTAAATTACTTACCTTATATAAAATCACCATTTTGTATCTAAAATGTGATAGCATGATGTTTCTTAACAAGGACTATTTTATATTTACATAATAAAATTATTATATTTACACATATTTAAAAAGTATAATTTATGCTAAGTAAATCCAATTTTAAAGTTTTATATTCAGCCGCATGAACCAATTCATAATATATATGTAAGCTGGTCAGTATCAGAGTGGTTATATTTTTTAAAGTCAATTTTTAGGTTATAAAATTTCAAGGACTATATAAATAAAATCATTTATATTCTGAAACAAAAATTCATGAGTCTTTATTGTGAGTATAAATTATGCTCATGTTATTGTTAATTGCACTTATAAAGCTTACATATTTAAATATAATAATTTGTCTATACAAAAAAAAATAGAAAAAAATAAGTTTTTTTTTTATTTTGCAATATAAAATGATTTTATACTATAAAGCTCCTAAATGTTTTACATTCGATTCTAACCTGAGACTTCAGCCATCACTAGATTCTAACCTAAGATTCTAACCATCACTAGATGCTATCCTAATTATATGTAAATTATTTACAATATTTACTTATTTTAATATTAATAATATCATGTGGCATTTCAAAGCTTTTAATTTTTAACAGTGGTTTTAGATTAAAAATTGTCCATAGCAGGGTTTTGTGCAGGTTTTTATATAGAGTTGGGGTCAAATACACATTAGTATTTGGTAATAATATGCTGTATTATCATATTTGTATTTGTAATGTATTAAAAACTTTATTAATTATTTGTGTTTGTTTTTGCATTTGTTAAAAATAAATTTTTTAGTTCCATAAACGAGGGTGGTTTTTTTGGGAATAATGAAGGGCTTTGTTTTTTTTTAGTTTTTAACACTAGAATAAATTAAAATTTTGTTTTTAAGTGGTATTTGTTATGGTTATCCATAAATTATGTTATGCAATTTTTGACAATTTTGGTCCCCTATCCTCCTCTCCTCCAGTAACAAATCGACACATTTCACTGACCTCCCCCCTCCTCTAAAATTATGCAACAAATTTGGTCCCTCCCCCTATCCTCAAAAATTTTTTTTCATTATTAAAATACAATATTAATTTTTATAGTTGCTTATAGTTATCTAATGAATGCATATTAATATGTATAAATTTTAATTATTATTATTTGATATTTCTTTGAAATATCAAATAATAATAATTAAATTTTATTATTTGTATGTGCATACAAGTAAACAACCCACAAAAATGCTAATACAAAAAAGTGTTTAAGTATTTAATTTGTTGCTATCACAATATGTTGATGCAGAGCCGTGGATGATCAATTCCTCGTAATTCAAGGTGCGGCTAACAAAGGTTAAGAGAATGATTCTCTATAACGCTGCAGAGTTTTTGGATTTTAATGCTTTTAGTGTTTTAAGAGAACATATTTTTGTATTTAGTGTTTTGATGTATCTGAAAGTTATTTTATATGTTTTAACTATTATTCTCAGTTAATTATAACTATATTTATATATTATTTGTATTTTTTAAAGTTTCATACAATAATAATAATCAATTTGTACATAAATTGACTAATATGGCCCTAGTCACAGTGTAGTTTCATACATCAACTGACTTAAATATATATGGAGGAAGTGAGATGTACATATATTCTTTCTTTCACTCGTATAGTTCGATATTTTATTGTATAAATTAACAGTGATTAAATGAGAAAGTAATTTCTGAAGATATATTTAATTTTTGATAAATATATTATCTAAATAACTTCTTTAGCAATAAGTTAGTGTCACGGTGCAGGTCGTATCAACATTATAATATTTTATGCTAATGCGTGTTAACTATTGTTGTTTAATAATTATTTTGTTATTATTTTTATTTGATAATTATATTATTACTAATTACAATAATCAGAACATTTATAGTTTATTGTCTTTTATGGGAATGTTTTCAGATAGACTATATTGTATAACTGACGATAGTTGTCTTTTGTATGAATGAAGATTGTTGTCTTACAGGAGATTGAAAGATATTTGAAAGAGATTCTTCAGCAATAGATTGATTTTGAGAGTTTAGTATCATTTTTTTTGGTGATACCACAAAATCTACATAATCATTTGCAACATCTTGATCACCAAGTTGTTTCAATCTATCTAGCTGAAATTAGGCATAATGGAGATGATGGATCAGTTTCTTTTTAAATCAGATAAAAAACCAACTTGTCAAGAGTTGGATATGTCAATAATTTGCAGCGTTGAATTGTAAGCTCAAAATTTTTATCATTAAAAAGAATAGTCTAACTATAAGGTTAAGTTTACTTCTTAAAAGATTGGCAGTTTAACAAAGTTCACAAAATGAAATCTAAAAAAATGTTAATATAACGTAAAAAAAGGTGCATTTTTTGATGTGACATGACTCGTGGTCTGTAACACTTGAGCTAAAGCATTATGCATGACTTTTTTCTTATGATAATAAATTCTTTAATGGTGTAATGACTATTTTCTTATGTTAATAAAATATTTTCTTATGATAATCAAATCTTCAATAGTGTAATGAGATAAAATAATAAAATGTTTATAGTTTTTACACAATAATATTTGAAAAAATTTTGATACTATATCAGATTTTATAGTTAACTTTTTTTTGCTTTTAAATCTTTACTTTGAAAACTTTATTTTTAAACCAAAATGTGCATCATTGCAATGATATTTGGTTGATATAGATGATATAGATGCTGTCATGTGACAAATGTATCAGTAAAAATAACAGCAAACAACACCTAATCATAAATAAAATTTTCTTCTAGGAAGTTGGCATGTATTAATGTTTTTGCTGAATTTGTTGAAGTTTTTAAAAGATTTTTAAAAATCTTTTTGCAAGTATAGCTCTTGAAGTTTAAATGCAATTAAGGAAACAGATTATCACGAAACTAAAAGATCTGATGCTACCCAAGCATGCATTAAAATTATAAAACAACATTCTTAGAATCATGATCATTGAGTAGTTACCTCTAGTACAAGAAGAAAAATTACCAGTTGAAGTTAGGAAAAGTGTTGCTAAGAAACTTTTTAACTATAAGTCTTCTAGAGATATTAAAAAACCATAATGACCAGAGGTAATGCAAAGATCTGAACACTTTTAATCTGAAACCATTTTTAATCTGATTCCATTGACGCCTTAGACTTCTAAAGAATAATCTTGAGCTGTGACAGTTGTGTGGTTAAGATCTTTGAAAGGTGGTGTTTTTGTGGTGTAAGATCTTTGAAAAGTTTATTTTGTGCAGAAGATTTAAGGGCTGCGTTTATAATTTTTATGAAGTGAATAATTTTGCCAAAACTGTAATATGATTTTATCAAAATTGTTTTTTGAGTTAACAAACGATCGAAACAAAATGTTTTTTCTTTTACAGTTTTTCAATTTTTTTTTCTATTCTATATTATATTTAGGTTTTTATAAATGGTTTCATAAAAAATTTCATTTTTAGATAATATATTAATTTAATAGAATGGATATTATTATTATTTTCTTTTATTTGATCATGTTAAATGATTCTGCATGTTTGACATGATGTTATGTATACTGTTGAAATGAAAGTATTTTTTTGATTCTAATTATCTTTCTTTTTAAACAAACAATTGGTGAAATGGAGGCAAGTTTCCACAAAAGAATAAGTTTCAGTAAAAAAAAGCAAAAAGGATAAATATTGATTTATAAAAATAGTTATATGCTTTTCTCATTCTATTAATAGTGTGTTAAAATTTGAATTAGAATTCAAATTTTAACACACTAGAAATCAAAAAAAATTATAATTTTGTTTAAATGACAGGGTCTGATACATATTTTGATTACTACATGTCCTTTCATTTTATGTAGACTTTTGCAACAAGCTGGCACACTTGATATGTACGATTTTGAAAGACGTGGCCAAGTTTCAATGAAAGGAAAGTCTGAACCAATGACAACCTATATTCTATCTCGTCAGGAATGTCTTGGATCCAATAACCCTATGGTATTTATGGTAGAATCAGCTTCAATGCAGTCTTCTACATCATTATTAACATCATCAGGTGCTGGTGGAGGTGCCTTTACTTTAAATCGAACTGGTGTAACTAATGGACGAAAAAGTCGTAACTCCTCAGTAATTTCTTCACGTTTTAATACTCCAGGTAAGTTTTTTTTTAGTCATGTAACTAAATTGATAGTTTATGATTATAGAGCTGATATTATAGTTGACAAAAAATTTTTATAATTTTATTTATATAGGCGTTAGTAGAACTGTTAGTCGGTTTGCTACTCCTTTTCGAAGTCGCTGTAATTCTGCTATGTCAAGCGTTGCAAATTTAAATCCAAATCATTTACCATCTCCTGCAAATTCAGAGTTTGAATTTGATGAAGAAGTTGGTTTTCCATCTTTTGGATCAAACTCTTCACATCTTTCAGTTCCTCACTCTCTTTGTCCACAAATAAGGAGCCCAAGAATGAGATCTCAGAATATTGAAACTACTCTGCAAGAATAAAAAATTTGTCAAATTATAATAAAAGCTGTTAAAGCAAAAACGCATTTTTACGGGGAATGACAAGCTTGGGATGTTTTGTAACATAATTAACAAATGTTGAAATTTTTGTATAGTTTTTACCATAAATGGTTTTTTGTGTTATACATTTATATAGTGTAGAAAGGTATTCTAGGTTGCTTTAAAATATAACTTGTAGTTGTTTATTTCTTCAAAATAGTTTTAGCATTAACAGTTCTAAATCTAAAGTAACATTTGATCTTATTAATACTTTTTTTGTCGACAGAAGTTTTTCCTTAGTGTTGTGTAAACTATGCTTTAGTAATTTATTTAGAATTTTTATATTTATATTTTTATATAGAGTTTATAATTTTAATATATAAATATATAATTTTTTTATTTTAATAGAGATAAGTAACATTTTGTAAACTTTTTACAATTCTAAAATACTTGCAATTATGTGTATATATAATACTTGTATGAGAATTTTCTATTTGTATTTTTCTTTTAATGTTTTAACCTGATATATAATATATATATATATATATATATATATATATAT
>NC_088931.1:14617500-14642500 GCF_038396675.1 Hydra vulgaris
TATACAGATGCGCATGTATTTAACATACATATACGCCTGCCGAATAAACATGTGGGGGAGGGGTCCTTAAAAACGGGAGGGTTGGAGATTTTTCTAAAATCTAATAAACGAAGGAGGGGGGGGCGGGGTGTGTGGGTGGTCTTAATAAACGCGAGGGTTGGAATTTTTAAAAAGCTAAAAACACGAAAACACTAGAAGAAAATTTAAAAACTCAGAAGAACAACCTAATCTTTTTTTGAAATTAAAAAAAAGTCTAATAAAAATATCAAAAAATAAAAAATAATAAAATAAGTTTTGAATTTTCAAAAGGGGTTGGAAAAATAAAGAAAAATTAATGAGCGTTCCTCAACGAGGGTTAATGCAGTTAACCCTCGTTAAGTTTACATCATTGGACTTCCAGCCTTTTAACATTCACAGATTCAATTTCTTTTCTTAAAGTCACGGTAGTGAAGTTTGATTGGTTGATTTATCAAGTCAAGGCAGCGAAATCTGATTGGTAGATACTTAAATTTGTGGAACTGTTGATTTAAATATTCTCATTAAAAACATATCGTTGCTTTATATTTTTTGTTAACATAACGGTACCATCTCACTAATTATTTTGATAACATTTTAAATCAATATACAGGTAGTTAGTTAAAAAAATCTTTATATTTAACTAATTACTAATTAATTTACTTAAATAATTTTTTTTTTTTTTTTTTTTTTTTTAGTTTACGTTGTTTACATGTCGTGTAATATAAGCATTTACACATCGAATCTGGAAAAAGATCATATCGATCTTGTCGCCAGAACCATATAAAAATTACAATATAAATATAATATAAAATTACACAGGTAGTTTATAACAAAATAACAATTCAAAAGGTTTGAAATAATAAATGGTTAAAATGATATCTCAAAAATATTTCAATATATTATCCGTTGAAAAAATAATATTCTTTAACTTGTCTTTAAAAACAGAACAAGAGATAGATGAATCTATATTAGGCTGGATAATTTTATTCCAGAGATAAGGTGCTCGATAATCTATTCAAAATCGATTAAACTTTGTTTGAGAAAAGGGTTCTTTTAAATAATTATTTCGCAAACTATATTTATTTTTTACTTTAAAGGTAAATAGCTTTTTTAAAACATTTAATAATGGGTCGTTCATACAACAAAACGTAAAACAAAAAGTATTATACAAGTTAAGTTCATAATTTATAAATTCTTTTAATAAATTCGTATTTTTGAATAAAAGTTTTGTGTTTGAAAAACGATTTAAAAAATATATTTTCGCATGGCATGTTTCTGATAGCGGTAAAGACGTTGCAACTTACTTTTACCTATACTTCCCCAGGCAATATTTGCATAGTTTATATAGCTATGAATAAATGAGTAGCAGAGTTGTTTTAAATTATCGATATGAGTTTTCCATGTCATATTTTCGTCAAGACAAATACCTAGGAACTTTAAAACGGAATCTTTTTTTTATTTCTACTTTATCAATATTAAGTTTAGGTAAATTATTAGGCTATAAAATGTTTTTTTGTTGAGAAGTGGAAAAGAATCCACTTTGTTTATACAAGAATTTCATAGAGATTTCAGAAATAAAAATGGTTTCAAATAAAAATGAATTGCTTAAATTTTATGTACAAAAAGCAACAATTTTTAACTAAAAATTGAAAATGTCGTTTTTTATGACATTTTGCTTGCAATATTTTTCTTTAAAATGTTTCAGTAGAAAAGATTATGAATTTTGAAATCACTATAAAATTCTGGTTCTATTGAGACCCAGGTTGATATTATTTGAAGAAAAATAAAGTTCACTGATATATGGAGCTAGTGTGTAATCAAGGGTCACCTTTTTCAAAAATTAAATAAAACCAATGACTTTTCAGTTGCTTTCAAACCAAAGTTTATCTGTTAATTATATTGGAAACTGGAGATACCAAAAATTTACCAAAAAGTTATAGACCTAGTCTTAAGAATAATACAACTTACGATGCAATGCTTAGTCTTCGACTTTTAGACTTAAACTAATGCAACCTTGAATGCAGCAGTACTTTACTTCATAATAAACAAAAAATTCTTTGACCTCTTTTGAAAGTCTTTTTTTAGTTGCTAATATTTTTCTGGAATCTCTTTTCCATAATTGAACAAAATTCTGATTTTCATATTCCTTTGTAAAATTTTGCAGTGATGCAAATGAGTCAAATTTTTAATTTAAATAAAAAAATGCTGAATTGATAGCCTCCATTTTTCATATGTACAGTATGAATAAATGTTAAGTTTGCAATTAACTTATAATAAATTTGCAACTTATGTCAACTTATGTAATTCAACGTTTTCACTACTGTAACTTTATGAGTTTTATGAGTTTACCAATGTGTCTAGCATCATTTTAAAAATCAACCAATCAAACTTCGTAGCTGTGATATCATAAATCAACCAATCAGACTTCGATAACTTACTTTATAAATCAACCAATCAGAGCTCACTTCCGTGACTTAAGGAAAAGAAATTAAAGCAACGGTACCGTTGCAAGAGCAAAAGCGTTTTCCTAATTTAATAGAAAATTCCTCTAAAAGCAGTTTTAACAGAAGGGTATCGCATGGTTAGATTTTGGCGTTAACAGCTTTTCGATAACTAAATTTACTCATGCCGTTAACTAAATGGAGACATTAGAGACGACAATACGAGACAGTACGAGTTTATTTTATCTAAGCTGCGGCGTCCCGGTTTAAAAAAATAACGTTATGTGACATTACGTGGCAGCAACTTTTGTCCCGATTGAACCAAGATGTTACCACACTTTTAAAAAAATTGTCCCGATTGACACGTTACGTTCCAGGAATAACGCGACGTTCCGATTGAATAACCTCACTCAAAATTTGGTGCGGTTATGAACCAAGACGAACCAAGAATAACGTGACAAACCGTGACGTTTGCCCGGGTACCCGTTGACAGCCTTAGTTATGATATGAGCCAAAGGTATGTAAATGTATGTATGTATGTATGTATCACTGATCTTAAAATATAATATGTTATATTTTGAGATCAGTGGTATGTATGTATGTATGTAATTAAAACTTGGGATTCTATTATGCGCATGCGTTAGCTGCAAATATATAAATATCATTATTTTGATTAACTGTGTTAAACTTTCATTATACAGTGCTTACCAATTTGCCCGTTTGCTTGTGTTTTTTTGTTGTTGGTAAACTTGATCTTGTAAAATAAAGCAAAATTGATCACAAATGAACTTGATTGAGTATTGTAATTATTAGAATTTAAAGTAGTAAAATTGCTTTACTGGGATCAACAAAGCTTTGTTTTTAGCGAAGTTAACACATTTTATTCATTTATATTTTAGGAGAACTGAAATTTTTGTAAGATTTTGGTAAGTTGTTAACAATGCTTCTTTTTATCTTTTCAAAAAAAATAGTCTCTATTACCAGTCATTTTTTTATTAGAACATATGTTTTTAAATTGGGTAGGTTTCACGAAAAAAACTCCGTAAAATATGCCGAGTAATCACCAACAAAAACTATCCAGAATATGTAGAATATGTGGAAACCTTTTAGGAAAAGTCAGTTTAAAAACTGACAGTAAAATAAATCGAATTTATAAAGTTTTTGGAATAAATGTATCAGAAGTAGGGATTGCAATCCCGGGCATGAATTACGATCCCGGGATTTCGGGATTGAAGTAAATAAAATCCTGGGATCCCGGGATTTTATATAATGTGAGATATTTGCTAAAAAACAGAACTTAATACTGCATATATGAATATACTTTTTGATGTTATCAATTTTTTATTTAATTTCATTATGCCTTAATGACTTAAATTAATTTTCTATGGCGCCTTAAATTGTTTTAATTGTGTAACAGGCAGCAGGTGTATATAAAGATCTTAAAATAATGCAGAAATATATATACGGTACCTTCCATATTATGTTTTAAGATAACAGACTTTACAGAATAACCTTCATCAAATAATTGGATATGTAAATAACATTTGAACATTTAAAGTGTATTTGACTAAAGTAACTAAACAATCAAAATTTCAAAATAAATTTGTAAACATAAATTTTCTTAAATTTGCCTACCGATGTAGCTGCTGTAGCAACAAGCTACTTTGTAAAAAATAACATAATAAGTTGTTTGTTAATATTGAGAGACAAAAATTAAAGAAAATCTTTATTTTATATTTATAAATAAATGGTAGCTAAATAATAAATGTAAAACAAAAAAACAATTCATATTAAATGCATATTTTATTTACAAACTTTCTTTTTTTGTCTGAAAATATGCCCGGAGGAATAGAAGAGCATTTAAGGTTTGGTCATTTAGCCTACTCCTTATTTTACTTCCCAAATACCCAGCTGCAGAAAAAGCCCGCTCAGGTTCGATGCTTCTCGGTGGAATAGATAACAAATATTGGTATACTAATTCCAAATTATGCCCCCGGTTTCCACCATTTTCAAACAGATGCATTTCTTTCTTTATGATTGACATTAAATTTGAAGTTTGTGTTTCTGGTTGAATGGCTTTCATGCTTTGTGCAATTTGCTCTTGTAACTTTTCTCTTAAAGACAGGGAGGCTCGAACTTGTGATTCTTCATTTCTAACGACAGCCATTATATTTTCATCAACATCGATACTTGATTTTTCTAAATTATCATTTTTAAAAGCAGCTAGTCTCTCAATAAGTTTTTTTATCTGCTTCCTAATAAGGGTTTTAGGAGGAACTCCAAAAATTTTGCAGACATTTGTTTCATCATTCACAGCATCATATTTTGGATTTTGAAGGTATTTTAAAACACCAGAAATTTCTTCACATCGTCTTTTTTCCATTCTTGTTTTTATAGCTTGGAACATTTTATTAGCAAAGGGAGATTGTTTTTGAGCAATCTGCTGGAATAAAAATATAAGTACTGGATCTGCAGTGCATAGATTAGCATCTCTTCTGCATAACGCATCTACTGCTAATTTGACAGGTACTTCTATTATTTCCAAAAGAACCACAAAATCACTTTCGTTTAAGGAAACTGGGTGGTTTAAGTCAATTAAAGCTTTCTGTATACATGTTTTTAAAGCAAGGAAACGCTCTAGCATCGATAGAAGAGAGTTCCATCTTGTTTTGCAATCCAAAATGAGCAAAAGCTCGCTGCCTTTCTCTTCTTTGACATATTTTTGCAAGACTGCATTATTTTTTGTCGGGGATCGTTTAAAAAGAACAACTACCTTACGGGTTTTTTTCACTAGTTCATTGATATTTTGTTCATTGGTGAGTAAATCCATATTTGCTATCCCATCATTTGTTGGGGGAAGAAAGCCTAATCCCATTTCCTCGTCGATATTTTCTTCATCTTCGTGATCATCTGTTTCATCAACAATATCTTGAGTTTCCTTCAATGGTGCTTCGGTGTCGGACATTGGCGTAGAACTTTTTTTATAAAGAACATCACTAACTGCAAGGTGAATTCCATGGACTAAACACAACTGGTGTTCAGCCTCAATAATTTTTCCCACACGAACCATTACATTTTGACCATCCGTAACAATAGCAACAATGTCTGTATCAATATTAACATTATGCTCCTTTAGACGTGTTTTTAAAACATCGATACATTTCTTAGCATTCATAGACCCATATACACGAATAAGACCCAAACTCCAGTGCTTATTTGGGATATGCACATTAATATTCATGTATCTTTTATTTGTTGTAGAGGTCCATTCATCAAAGCTCAGAGAAAATCGTGTTCCCAAAGCTTTATATTGATAAATTTCTTTGGAAATTAACTGTCTAATATTTAAGCTGTAACTCACCACTATCCTTTTAATTGAGTTTGCTGACTTGGGCAAATTTTTGAAACCACTGGTAATCAGTAATTGCCTTAAATCTTTTGATGTTATAAATACATTAAATGTTAGCCCATCTAAAGCTGTCATTCGAGCCAGTGTTTCGTCTAAGGTTTTTTTTTTTTTTGGATGCAAAGTAACTCGTTATTCTTCGTTTCGTAGGAGGCTTCTCGTCGGTTCTGGTATCATTCAACTGTTGACTCGAACTAGGTAAATTTTTGTCGGCTGAAGTTACTTTCAAATTATGCTTAGTTGATAAGTGCGTATGAAGGTCTTTTGTAGAACCACCCAATGTTTTCAAAATAACACCACATTTCTTACATTTTGCTGCCAAATTATCCGCAGACTTCAAATAATGTGACCACACTGAAGTTGGGTCTTTATCTTTTTTGTGTAGAAAAAATGATGTTCCCTTTTCACTGTTTTCATTCATGTTTAGAAGGATATTTTTTTTAAGGTGGTCCTATACTAATAAAATCAAAATTTTAAAAATACACTCATATTTTATAATTTTCATATAAGAAATAGTATTTTATACTTAAAGCACAGCAAAGGAAAAAAAAATTAAAAAAATTTTTTTTTTTTTGGTCAAAATTTTGGGACACTAAAAATGGACACTAAAAATGAACTACGCGCTGCGATAAACAGCCTGTAAACTATTAATGGTATGATCATAATATTTTCACAGCTTTTTAATATCAGATGATTTCACTCACCCTGCCAAAATTAAATAATTTAAAAAAATATTGAAGCTTTTGTAAGAAAACCGGTTTAAGGCCTAAAAAAAATGCCCCGAAAAGGCTTAGAACCTAGACCTTATTATGAGAACCAGTTAACTAACATGAATTCTTTTAATAAGGTGAATGTGCATATATATAATAAACAACTCCTGAAAATTTCAACACAATCAGACAAACCAATCTCATGATATTTATCACAGCGTGCAAAAAACTCATATATTGAGAAAAACAATAATAAAGATTTTTGATGAAATAAATTTTTTTAATATATAAAAAGGTAAAAAAATTATTGAAAAATAAACGACTTGAGCATTATTGGAAACACAGAAAAAAGAAAAATGTGAAAACTCTAATATTTGAAAAACATTTAACCAAAATAGAATTATTCAATCAATGAAAAAAAGCTTGAATATAAAAAGGTAATATACAATAACATATGTTACAAAATACAATAACAGCCTTAACATAAATTTAACTTAAAAAATAACAAAAAACCAATATCTAAAACACTCCTGCTTCATAAGATGCACCTTCACTTTCATTTACTATATCTGTAAAACCTTTTCGTTGTGCACGAAGCAGCTTACTTCTTTGTTTTATTGGGTCAAGCGACTTCTTTTTCATCATCTTTATTCTTTCTGCAAAGCAGCATTATATTAAAATTAATTTCTTCAGTTATTCCAAAGTCATTGCAAAAAAATGATGCCTCAAGCATTAGTAAACATTATTATTAACATATATTGCGGTAAACATTATTGCGGTAAACAACAAAAGCAATAAAAAAGTTATTATTTCAAAACGTTCAAGCGACTTAATAAACTCAAGCAATCACTTAACCACAAATTCGCTCAACAATTTTACAATTTATCTTTTTAACGCGAGAAGTCTTGCCAACAAACTTAACGATTGTTTTTTATACAATAGTCAAACAAACCAGCCTTAATTTGTGCTTGTGAAACTTTTTTCAATTATAAACTCCCGAACTCCATGGTCTATTCAAAAATTTATTCCATTTATCGTAAAGATAAAGCATAAACAGGATAAACCTGCAAAGCAGCATTATATAACTCGTTATAATTCAGTATAGTTACCAGCTTTGAACATTTTGTTTTACAAAATAATTTAATTAAGTTCAATCCACTGATCTATATTATAACTGGATAGCGCATCTCCTAATAAAATATCGTAATTTTTGAAGCCAAAATATTTTCGCCAGCGCCATATTGGGAGGACCCACGGAGAAATATTATTTAGTTAAAATATTGTTAGGTGAACAAGCTATTTCTTTATTTTGGTGGTTTAACTTTATGTTTTTTTATCTAACATAGATAGAATGTATGGAAAATTATTATTATTTTTTTTCAAATAATGATAAATATTTTTCAGAAAAATAATTACAATGTTCATTCTATAAATGTCTGGAGAAAATTCCCAAAAGCGAGGGACACAGTGTATTGCATTTGGTTGCCATAAAAGAAAACATTGTGACAGTAAAAGAAGTGATAGTGATGGAATTTCTTATGATGAATCATCTTTAAAACGAAAGTTTCCTAGAACATTTCATAGGTGACTTTCTTAATTATTTTTAAAAATAAAAACATTTTAAAGTTTATTGACCTCTGTTAGTTTGCTTGCAATGTGAACAAATGGATTTAAATAAAAGTATAACAAACTTAATAAAATATTAAACGTTATTTTTGCTACCAATTTTATTCAGATTTCCTTCAAACACTGAAAAAAAAAAAGAATGGACCAAAATACACCGTCAAGAATGAAGTCCAAGTAGTAGCAGTTTGATATGTTCTGATCATTTTTTAGAAAAAGATATCGACAGAACTGGACAAACTGTTAGGTTAAGGGAAAATTCTTTTCCTAAAAGATTTTAAAAATTCCCAGACCACTTAAAAAAGGTATATAAATCAAATCAAATCAAATCAAATCAATATATTTTCACTTTAATAATATCTGTATATATACAATCGTGCGGGACATTTACAAACAGTTATAAACTGATGACGCGTAAAGACCTATGATGGTATAAATATAGCATAATAATAATGATAATAATAATAAGTAATAAAAAATAAATAAAAATAAATAGTAATAATAATAGTAATAAATAGTAATAATAATATTAAATACAGTAATATAATAAGTACTATCTATATATTTTACTATATATAGGTATATATTTTACTATATATTTATCTATATATATTATAGTGATTATCATACGGATAATGCAAAAAAAAAATATATATATATATATATAAAATATAAAAATCATAACAATATCAATAACAAAAAATATAACAGTAAAAAGAAGGAAAGAAAGGAAGAAGAGTCAAAGAAGTAGAAGTCATAGGAGTTTTGTTGTGATCCAGCATTTTTTAAGCATAGAAAAATTGAATATGAATTAAAGAAAAAGAAAAAAAAAAAATTGTTATAGAGAATTAAGCGGGACGATTGCATAAAAAATAGTTAATTGTTTATTTATTACATGTTATATGGTTTAGTAGTGCCACAAATTTTAGAGCCATATAACTTTACAGGATGATGAAAATAAGGGTACTTGATTGTGACTAAATGAACATTTATATATTTTTATGTTTTATTTTTATGTTTTTATTTTTATTTTATGAGTTTTATATTTTTATTTCTATTTTATGGGTTTTATATTTTTATTTCTATTTTTGGTTTTATATTTTTATTCTTATTTTTATTTTTATTTATATTTTATATAATCAATTATGTTTTTATTTATTGTACAGGTTTGTTCAATATGTACCTTTTAGTTCTTAGTTACCCTATGCAGTGTGCTAGAGGGTTTATAACACAACTGTATGGTAAGCAGCTGAAACATATAATAACCATATTGCTATTGTATGCTTTAATTTTATAAATGCTGCATGAACTATTAGCTAAGCTCTGTGAGTAAACACAACTTAGAGGTTCCTTCTAGTTTGATATCAAATTTGAAAATTTTATAACTATATATATGTATATATATATTTTTGTTTCTTTCAATATTAGAAAATGAAATAGAGAAAAGTTCCTGTTAATAGATCAACTTTTGAAAATTTTGAAATAAGTGATTTTAAAACTAGTGTTATACCTATCTCCATGAAAGTTGGCTCCCCCAAAAAAATATATAATTGCAGTTTAACTCCAGAAAAAAAACAGATCGTAGAAACAAGATAATTGTGTCTTTGAAAAAGAAGGTATAAGCAGAACAGCAAAAATCTCAAATGAAAAAAAAGATAACATCTCTTAAATCAGTTGTAAAAAGTCAAAAACAAAAAACATCATCAAATTGTGAAGAAATGCTATTAAAAACATTTTCAGAAGTTCTCAAGCTCTAACCAGAAGAATGATAATGTGTAAAAATCATGGTAAAGGATTTAAATATTCAGAAGAAACCATATCCTTTGCACTTACCCTGCAGTTTTATTCAAGCAAAGCTTATGATTATGCGCAAAAAATATTTAACTTTAATTTACCACATCAAGCACAAATTAGGAAATGGTATGGAAAAGTTTCAGCAGAACCAGGTTTTACAAAGCCAGCGTTTGCAGCGCTTAAATACAAGGTTATAGAAGCTGAAAAGTTAGGATCTAAAGTTGTTTTGTTTGATAGCGAAAACAATGCAATATCATGGAAATATATAGTTTATCTTCAAAAACTGCAAAAAGATGAAGGATTACGCTTTGGAAATAAATTAAGACTAGCCCATATTAATTGGAGGCAGCAAAAATTAAAAGTAAATCTTGCTGCTCAGGCAATTAGTTCAAGTGTAGCTAATGCAATAGAGTTCTGTTGCAAAGACCTTAAATTAATGCAGTTTCAAGGTGATGCAACAGTTAAATTTATTAGAATATTTGATAGATTGTTTGACATTTTGAACTCAAGAAATCCTTTTGCTAAAGGTTATAAATCCGCACTAAAAATGAGTAATAAGCATATATGGGATAAATTTCTTGATGAAGCATATGATTATATTTCAAACTTACAAGACTCATCTCATAGATTGTTGCATACGACAAGAAAAACTGGGTTCATTGGATTTTTAATAGCTATAAAAAGTATTAAGCAGGTTAAAATATTTTGTAAAGTTATATTTATATCTGAAACTTTTAAACTTGGTTCTAAAAAACATGCTCCAGAATCCAATTTTCTTAAAGTAAAGGACAATGGTGGTCTTATGAAACCAAAAAATATTATTACTGTTTGTGAAGAAACAGAAAAAAAAATTACAAGAATGCTAGCAACAATTCCTGGAAAACTGCCACAGTCCAAAAATATCCCAGAAGTTATATCTATTTCAGTTTTAGAAAGTTTAGGATCTGTTATATTTAGAGACTTGCATGAACATATGTTTGATACTGTATTAATGAAAACCATGTTTTTAAATTAATCAAAATAATTTCTCAATGTTATTGCAAAGTCAGACTTAATGATCTGGGAAAAAAAGCCACTGAGAAAATGTCACAGAAAAATAATAGAAAAATATTAAGTAAATTGGTATTATTTAATCATCAATAACTACAACTTTTACAAACACAAACTATCTTATATCATAAATAGTAACATTATATATATATATATATATATATATATATATATATATATATATATATATATATATATATATATATATATATATATATATATATATATATATATATATATATATATATATATCAATCAATCAATCAATCAAAATTTATTGACAGGCTCAAGGCCCAATACAATAAATATACAATGGGTAAAATAAAGTGGATTAGAATAAAACAAAATATTTAAATAAAATAAAGATAAGAAATTAAAGTGTTATATATACAACTCAGCTCTCCATTTAAACATCAGTGGAGACTGCAGGAACCTGTCTGAGTTAACAAACATATATATATATATATAATCTATTATTAACAACAATAAATAGAGTGCTGTTCAACTTATATACTTTAATAAAAAAGTTGAAAAGATTATTTACTTACTTTTAGGAGTATTATATTTTCAACTTGTACTTATAATCATAGTTTTTGAATATCAACATAAGAATCTAGATAAATTATCTAAAGAATACGATCATTCGTTAGACATTTTACAACAGATTTTTACTATTTTGTTGATATTGCCTTTTTTCCTTCTAATTAGTAGGTACTTTCAATCATTTTCTTTTCTTCTTCTTTCTTTTGGTTTCTTTTCTTAGAATTTCAAGCGCATCATAACAAATCGTGGGTCCTCACAATATGGCCGCCAAAATATTTTTTCGGCTTCAATTTCGATATCAGAGATGCGCTATCCAGTTATAATATAGATCAGTGGTTCAATCCTGCTATAATCCCGAAAATCCCGGGATTTTGTGTTTAGAATCCCGGGATTTTCGGGACCCAAAAACGTCCGGGATACGGGATTGCAATCCCTAATCAGAAGATTCTCAGTGAAGTCATCCAGAGAAAATGTGCATGAAGTGTTACACTTCTCTTAGAAACATCGAAAATAGAGGCTGTAAAGTTTTCAAAGCTCTAAAAATTTGGTAAAATGTCTAACAGTCGAATGCAAATGTGTTTTTGGTATTCCTGGTCGAAAACCTCTATCTAATGTTAGGCGACCAGGAAAAGTTAAAAAATGGACAAAAATTCATATAAAATCATTTCTTGATTCATTGCCTATACAAGAAGATAAAGAAATTTTAACAGGACTAAACTAAATCCACATATACTTTTACACATTTATCAGATTTGTGGGGAAGTTATGAATCAGCCTGTCATGCTAAAGAACTGTCAACACACATTCTGTAACTTGTGCATTTTATCAAATATTAAAGATAAATTAGAAAATGATTCAAATTGTCCATTATGTAAAACTAACATCACAATTGACAGCCTATCATATTCTGTCCATATATCTGAAATTATATAACATTTAACTATTATATGCAAGATTTGTGACAAAAAGTATTTTTAAAAGACATAAATTTTTAAAATCACGACTGCAGAAAAATATCAAATAACACCATAAATGAAAACGACCAATAAAAGAAATAAATGAATAAATGAATAAACCAATAAATGAAATAACCAATAAATGAATAAACCAATAAATGAATAAACCAATAAATGAATAAACCAATAAATGAAAACGACCAATAAAGTATAAACAGTTTTTACCAAATCACTGACACAAGTGAAATCTCACGAGAAGTCAATAATGCTGTTTTACATATTATTAAAATAAGTTGAATTAGTCTAAAACATCTGCAATAGAGTTTTCATCAGGTGGGCCTAGGGTAAGAAATATGTTTTAACTTTATAGCAAGTTAAATAGTGTTTTCTTTTCTATTACACTAGATATAATTGTAATTATTAAAATAGTAGTAGTATTTAAACTTTATTATATCATTTTAATGTAATTTATATTTTAAGCAAGAATAAATCAGTTTGATTTAATATAAAATATAATTTATAAATATAATAATAAAATATAACTTATAAAAAATAAAAAATATTATTTTATTTTCTATTTAAAGTAATGTTTTGTTTAATTTACAGTCACTTTGTTTCGTTTCTGCTCCCAAAGCTTATAAAGATAGCGCAAACTGTAGTAATAGCTCTCTAAGAAAAAGAATTATTATTGGAACAATTCAACCATACAGCTGGTAGTTCTCAGGACTCTAAAATATGTCAAACAGCTGTAATGTTAAAGTCATATGATAATGATGAAGCAAATAAAATTTTAAATAAAGCCAATATTGCAGTGGTTCCCAACCTTTTCTAACTCGTTCCCCAAATTATATATCATAAGATCTCCATGGACCCCTTTACTTTTAAAAATTATTACAAGGCGAACATTTTAATAATGTAATTTTTATTCATCAGGACAACATTTTATTCAAGGTATTTTTTAATAGAATAGACTATCTATGACCCAAAAATATTTTATCTTAGTTAATATATGATACAAAAACTGGTCAATGTGAATTCTGGCACTGCTTACCAGCAATTAATATCTGAAAATCTGGTTTAGTTTTTGATAGAACACATCTAATATCTGCATCAATTTCAAGTCTATTTCTTTTTTTGATTTTTATAGATAACATGGCTGAAAATCCTGCTTCACACAAATATGATGTTGAAAAAGGAATAAGGGCTTTAAGTGCAATTGTTGAACACGATGGATATGAATTCCTCATTTTCAACCAGAAGTTATTTAATGGTGTTATTTTGAAGTGATCCTTAGCAGTGGTATCATTCTTTAACTCTATAAATTCTTCTTGTGCTTCCTCATTCACATTTTTCACATCACAAGAAAATGGTGATATAATTACTTCACTGCTCAAAAGGTTCACATCGGGAAAATAGTTACCAAATTCATTAATCAAATTATCTAGGTGACAAAGTATTTCTATCTTTAAAACTTCGGGAAGCATGTTATTTCCAATTACGCTATTTAAATTTTGAAACATTATCAAATTTCCATTATTGATTCTAGTCTTATACAGTTTGAGCTTTTCAATAAATGCCTTCAGTTTATCCGAGTGTGTAATGACATTAGCATTTTTGCCTTGAAGTTGCAAATTTAACTTGTTAAAATGACCCACAATGTCCACAAGATAAGCAGTTGTTATTTCAAAATTGTCAAATTCAAAATATTCTACCAGTCCACTTTTCATTTGACATAAAAATTCTTTCACTTCGTTTCTAAGCTTGAAAAATCTTTCCAAAAAATTTCCAGCAGAAAGCCATCGCACTGAAGTATAAAACAATAACTTATTGTGTTCAGAATCTAGGTCAGAACAAAATTTTGTAAAAAGTCGAGTGTTAAAAGCAGAAGATTTAATATGATTCACTAATTTGACCAATTGATTAAATACAGTTTTCAAACTACCTGGCAATGTTTTGGTTGCCAAAGCCTGTCTATGAATAAAACAGTGTACACCCACTACATTTGGAGCAATCTCTTTTATCCTAGTCTGCAATCCAGACTTACAACCCATCATGGCAGGAGCTCCATCAGTAGTAATTCCTAACAAATATTTCCATTGTAATTTATTGTCATTGAAAAACTGTTTTATAATTTCCATAATATCAGCTGTTTTTGTTGTTGTTTCAAGGAAAGAAGAGAACAAAAATTCTTCTTTGAATTTATTATTGTGAATATACCTACAAAATACAATTAATTGTGCCATTGAACTTACATCTGTGGACTCATCCAACTGAATAGAAAAATATGGTGATTCTTTAATTTCATTAATAACATTTTCTTTAATATTTGATGAAATTTCAGTTATCCTTCGTTTGACTGTAGTATTTGATAAAGGTATATTATCTATCTTCTTTACAGCTTCTTCTCCAAATAATAATCTAACGATTTCTTTTGTACATGGAAGTATAACTTCTTCAGCCAATATGTGAGCTTTTTTCTTCTGTGCTATTATATATGAAACCTTATAAGATGCTTCTACTATATTCTGTTGAATTTGGTGAATAATCCCAGTTTTATCCAACTTACACCTCTTCAGTGATTCAAATTTTCTTTTGAAAAAATCAGAATCTTTTGTTCGAAGATCAGGATGGCACTTATTCAAGTGAATAGCAAGCTTTGAGGGTTTCATAGAGTCATTTCCTTGTACTTTATAAAAAATAATACACTGTGGGTAGCAAATGGTTTCTTTTAGCATGTAGGTAAAACCATATTTCATATATTCATCTGAATATGACCTTTTTTTACTTTTAGACATCTAAAGAATTTAACAAATAATATAAAATAATGTAATATATTAACTCGAGATTTGTATAATTCATTTGAGAGAAGTATATTCTCGACTATTCAAAGAAAATAATACAAATTACTTTCTTTCAAACCAATTAGTTAGGAAAAATATTTTTACCATATGATAAGATAATTTTATATAGCATTTAAAATTTACGGATGTAAGAATAATATAAAGTATTTATTGTTTCAGAGTGGTCCGCAAGTCATTGACGGTTAACGTCGAATTAGCTTACACAGATTTTGTGCAACATATGTTGCCTAGCATGAATTACATTTTGAATTTAAGAATTATTTTTTTCTTTAAGACAGAAAAATATCAAAATTAAAATTCAATAACTCAAATTTATTTTGAATTTACGTTTACCTTGTGGTCCGTTTCAAAAGTTCATATGGACCCCCAGGGGTCCATGGACCACCGGTTGGGAACCACTGCAATATTGGAAGAGTGAATTTAAATGCAGAAAAAATGGTTGCTTTAAAAGCTGATATGGGTATTCCTTGGAATAATTGAAAACTATGGCTAGGTAAATATAAATATGGAACTTAAAATACTTTTTGTAATTTCGTTTATTATTTGAGAAGGTGTAGTTCATTTTTACAATTGTTTATAATTGCAAAACTTATTGCTTGTATATTAATATTGTCGGTGGTTAAATTCAAAAATATTAAAGCTATTTCAAACAACAAACAAAGAGTTGTTGCAAAGGAATGGGCTGGAAATGATTTAGTTGTTTTAGATGGACCATTTACATTTCAAAATGAAAATAATAATGCTGTTTTTGAAATTAAACTAACTCCTTGGGCATATATCAACGACCTACCACAAAATAAAGAAAACATACTAAATCTTATGGAAAAGTAATAACTCGTTAATTTGAGATATTTTTAGTAAACACTTAAATTCATAAATTACTAGAAAAATAAAAGTTAATCTTTATACTAATTTGTATAAGATAAGTACATATATATATATATATATATATATATATATATATATATATATATATATATATATATATATATATATATATATATATATATATATATATATTTATATATATATATATATGTATATATATATATACAAACTTATATACAAATTTAAATGTTAATATTTTAAGGCTTAACTTACTTAAACATGGTGGGATTATAAAGGATCAAATACATATAAAAATTGGTGGTGATCATGGAGGCGGTTCTTTTAAAATGAGTTACCAAGTTGTTAATCAAAATCAGCCTAACTCAAAATCAAATAGTTTTGTGTTTAGTACTTTTGAAACAAAAAACTATTATGTCAAAATGAAAGTTGGACTGTCTAGATATACACAGCAAGTTGATTAGATGCAAAAAATGGTTTGGAAGTAAGTTAATATGTCACACCACTCACTGTTAATATTTGTTCTGAACAATAAAATATAATTTTTCAGAACAATTCAAATTACTTTTTTTTCTTGAGTTTTCACACATGTTTGGGTGGGTACTTTGTAATTAGTTTTAGGATGTTATTACTGTATCAAAGCTGTAAAATATTTATTCTTTATAAAGTCTTGGATAAAAAATCTTTTTTGTTTAGAAATCACCATTGTTGTGTTTTTATGTTTGGAGATTACGATTTTCTGTGCAGTGTATATGGAATCACAGGAGCTAGTGGTAAGTTTTTTTTCTACTATGAAATAAATAAATAATTATCCTAACAAATCTATTTCTGCAAGTGAATTATTTTTTTAAGCAGCTGTACAACACATTATTTATTCCTTTTTTTCTTCATTTCACAGGTCGGTACTGTTGCCTCTTTTGTGACATAACAAAGGAAGAGATCAAAATAACTCCTGAAAATCAAAAACATAATGTTTCACATAGAAAACTTTATTCTTTAAGAGATAACTTTGAGTCTTTTCAGAGTTTTGGAGGAATTTTAAAGAATGTGAAGCTTTTCAACAATGTTATTGATCAATCTTTGTTTAACATTCCTCTGGATCAAGTAAATTAGTTCTTTTTATTTAAATAATGCTGTTATACTATAAAATTATTACAATTGTTTTTATTAACTTTAACAGGTTGCAGTGCCTGCATTACATATATCTCTGGGATCTACTTAAATAATTTTATTATATTAAAAGACGAGTGTCATTTAATTGATATAAAACTTGCTGGAGAACTTGCATTAAGAAATAAAACTATTGGTAAAGCAGAATTTGACAAGTTTATTTTCATGCATGTCCAATCAAGTCTTTTGAATAGTGTTATCACAGATTATAATAGTGATATAACAAACTAGACAAAGTGTCAGGACCATGCATTCAAAAACTAGATAAAATATTGAAAAAAAATAAATTTGAAAGACAAGCCTATCATGGGAAATATTTTGTAGGAAACCATGTTCACAAAATGCTTAAGGTAGTTGTTTTAATACTATAAATACATACATATATATATATATATATATATATATATATATATATATATATATATATATATATATATATATATATATATATGTATGTATATATATATATATTTATGTATGTATATATATTTATGTATGTATATATATTTATGTATGTATATATGTGTATATACAACAAACTGTTTTATTATATATAATAAAAAAGTGCATTGCATAAAATAATATATTTAAAGCTCAATGTTTATAATGCCTTGATTTATGAATTGATTTGACTTTTTTTGATATTTTTTTATTTATAGCATCAACCATTGCTTGACTTATGCAATTCGATTCCAAAGCTAGTTGTAGACCTTGTTTTTATAGACACTGGTGTTCACTTACTATCTATCGATGTGAGCCAGAAATTTAAAAAGTTATTTTCATATTATTCTAAGTGTCATAATATTATGAATAGTTCACACTATTTCAAAAATAATGATATTTAGGAGCTTGGTTAAAATTTAACTAACTTTTTCAATTGTACTCTTGTAAATTTTTCTCTTGATTGTAAATTGTAATACCAAAGCTACCTCTTGTTATTTTTACAGTATGATATTATTGAGTATTATTTTTCTTTATGTATTGTATTATGGCAAATCTAGACAATTTTTAGATTTACTAATTAAAAAACTCATTGAATTTTATAGATTTACATGGCCAGATACTTCTGTAAAACCTAAAATGCATATACTTGAAAACCATCTATATCATGTATACATGAAAACCATGCATAAACATGTATATAGTTTATTGAAAATTGGAGATTAGGAATCGGTGTGTATGGTGAACAAGGTGGTGAAAGTTTACACGCCGAATTCAACAATCTTAATAAATTATTCTGGCATATGAAAGGTTGTAGTCGGCTAGAAAGCACTGTTAAAGAACATTTTTTAAGAAATCACCCTAAAGCAAAAGATATAAAGCCAATTGTAAAAAAAAGAAAAATGAGTTTATAAAATTTTACAAATATTCTTGTAAAAGAATTTTAAAATTAGTCGAAAATATATTATAAATTTTAAAAGTTTAAAAGAAAAACAAAATCCTAATTTGAATTTCATTGTCAAATTGACCTTATTGATTTTAACCCTTAAGCATAAGTAAGCTGACCTTAGTCAAAAAATAAAATAATTTTTGCCTAACGTTATATAAATTATCTCGATTTAAAAAAACGACTGGTGAAAATGATTAACATAAAATTTTTCCTTACGGCATCAAGAATAAGAATGTTTTAATTTTTATCCAAAAAATTTTCAGTCGCAAGATATTTAAATAATTGAGGGAATGCTGTTTTTTTTTCACCTAAAAACCTAAATATTTTAAGCAAAAAAATGTCTTACTTTATGACTTATTATTATTATTTTTTTAATTTAATAAAAAGCTTATCAATTATATAATTTAAATACTTTTATTTTTTTGATTGCGAGGACTAAATAGACATTAAGAAAGGAAATCAATCACTAAAGTTTTTAGTTTTTACGGAAAACTGCTCCGCCATTTTTTATCATTTTTTATATGGTGTAATTTAATGCGCATTCCCCAAATAACATCCTACGCTTAAATCACCGTGATGTATGTATGTATGTTGAATCTTTAGTTTTTTACAGCAAAGATAATTAACTTAACAAAGTAAAAACTTTAAAATATTCACATAACACGTACAAGAAGTAAATATTTTAATTTATTTTTGTAAACAGTCTTAAAATTTCTTGTACGTGTCAATGGATGAGGAAATATAAGTGCATTGTTTTTGCTGTTAACTTACGGTAAATAGAAAGAAACTTTGACTCATGATTCAAAGTCTTTAATGAGGAAAAATACTGAATGTATCTTTGGTTTGACACTACCAATGGGTAGAGAAATGAAAAAATCTCCAAATGCATCAATTTTTTCTTCAAATCTTGAATTCAATTTATTGCCATAGCAAGAAGAGACTACTGCATCAAACCTTTGAAGTGTTTCGTTGATTAGTAAGGCTTGGAAAACTGCACCCTTTTGAGCTAAAGTTTGCATAAGGTCAAGGTTTTTTACCATTTTGTGGCAGTCATTCCCAGCAAATTGTTCACGGTGAAAGAGCTGTTGCTAAGTATGCAAGGTTTCAACCAATTACTTGACTCTGGCCAGATGTTAAGAACTTTGTTTAAATGGATAACCACACCAAGTAAAAGATAATACTCTATCGGTGGGATTAGATCCAAAATGAGTTTTGCATCCTCAAGTGCTAAAATTGGTTTATGAATAACATTTCAAGTTTCGTTGGCAACCTTAACATTGATACATGCTGCACTAATTTCCATAAATAATACCTTTAAGAAATTAAATGAAACTGTATTCAGAAATACTTAAACTGCTGTCAACCATGTACATGGAAAGAAGAAGAATGTACTTGCAGTTCACAAATGGTATTGGCTAACTTCATGTCATAGAATACTATAAAGTTGAATTACCTATCCGAAGAAGAGACAGCATGAGCTTTACATTGTTGTAATATTCTTGAATTTCTTTAGCAACTTTCACAAGTAGTCTTTTAATACTTTTATCTTTAGAAGATTAGGAAGTTAGAAGGCGCTAGCTGGGCGAAGAGCTTTTTTCCTCTTTTGTTTCAACGGAAGAAATTTCTACGAAAACTAATAAGAAACCAAGTCCACCATCAATTCTTAGTCTAACCACATGCTTGGAAAACACTTTTTGTGTCAAAAAGAAATCTTTAATGAGATCAATCATATTCTTACAATGTGCAACAAAACCTGTTGATTTTTTTGAGTCAGAGAATGTGAACACCATAGATGTTTGGGTAAAGTGGTCTTTTAAATTCTATTTCCTATTTGATTCTTGGTTCAAAAACTCTTGTTGATGTTATATGATTTATTGCCGTTGTCAGTTTTTTTTTCCTCTGTTAAATAAGTAACTCAACTTGGACAGGATCCTTTGCTGTTACAACAAGGACACCTTTGCAATGCTGCTTGGCATTAGAAAGTCATAAAAAATTAAAGTATTGTTTTTTAAGTAATTTTCTATTCAACTTCAAAACTCAATATGATTGTTTTTTACCTGAAGTAATTGGTAATGGTTTTCCTTCATTTGCATAAGAAAGTTTTACTGTCTTGTGAGGAGAAGTTGACAAAACTATAAAATTCTCACGAACGTGAGCTGTAGAGCAATTTTGGGCTGAGCTCTTATCAATGAGATAGAGGCAAATAGAGCATCTATGTTCAGACTTTTTTTTTAAGATTTTGCTTCAGGAAGAGGGTGTTTTTCAATTAAATTTAGAAGTCCAACTTGGCAGTCGCTGACACTGCCTTTAGTGGCAATTTCGACAGTTTTAGTTTGAAATTCAAACAATCAGGGAAAAGTAACTTGCAACCCTGCATGACAATTTTTAGGGGCAGTTCAACAGGGTCACATAAAATTTTTGGGAATTCTAGTATCATTGAAGTCAAAGTTTTTGTTATAATCATTTTGAACTTTTTCAACTAAAGCATGAGATCGAAAAAAATGAGAAACGGAATCCACTTTCAAAATAAATAAGAATGCAATAATTTAATTTACTATAGTAGTTGCCAAGAAACATAAAACAACATAAAATGTGACTTGTGACATAAAATGTGATTTTTGTTACATTGTAAGCAACAAGTATAAATATAAACTTGCGGACAAATATTGCAAAAAAATTTACGTTCAAGAATGATAACATCAGAAATTTATATTCTATCGCACGCTAGACTTTATTTTTTGACCTTACTTAGCTTTGTGCCACTATGCTAGAAAAACTTTGGAGTATAATTTTATAAATCGGTATAAATCGAGAAAGGCTAATTTTGTACCAAAAAGCTCAATCTACCAAACTGCCCACAATTCCGGTCCATCGAAAAGTATTAAGGTATTTGCAAAGGACGTTTGCGTAAAACAAGCAAACTCTTAGTACAAAATTTGCTAAAAACATGGTAAATTTTAAGCAAGAAAATGACAATAAATGTTTTATAATGTAATGTGCGATTATATTTTTTAGAAATAAAGAAAATTTTTGAAACCAAAAAATTTTATTTTTTCATTTTTTTTCAATTTAGAAACAGTGTGGCTTTTTTGGGGCGTAAAAAATAGACAACTGTTTGTTTTTCTTATAACTCCATGCAAAAATAGACATTTTAAAGTTTGTTTTAATGCAATTGAACACATGGTAGAAGCCACCGGGTGGAGTAGGTGTGTGAGGGAGAAGAGTAGGCTAGGGGGCACGCCACCCCTTTTTTTTATATAAAGGGTCATTTATTTTTTAGAAATTTCAAGATATAGAGGACTTCTTTTTAAAATTGACGTTTGTTCCCCCCTACTTTGAAACCCGTGTCGTAGACTTATAATATTGTAGACTTTTTGTTTAAAAAATGCCTAAATTTTACTAACATTTTTAGTAAACTTTAAGGTAAACACATTTTAGAAATGTATACTAATATTAAACGTTTTAGTAAAACAGTTATAAATAGTCAAAATAAAAAATAATTAGTTTTGGAAAAAGGAAATCGAAAATTTATTTTAAAGTGGTTCAGGAAATGAAGAATTTCTACATTTTGTTATTATATAAAAGAACTCTTAAAACTGTTTCCAAAAATAAATGAGAATATTTATTTCTTGTACATGTTATGTGAATGTTATAAATTTTTTATTTTGTTTAGTTAATAATCTTAAGTGCTGTAAAAGTGTAAAAATTTAAGAATGTTGCCATTTTGTCAATGAATGCAGTAAACAAAATTTTGAAATGATATTTTTTTTAAGGATATAAGTAGATGATTTGATTTTTTACATTTTTGGGATCCTATAATGATGAGCTTTTTTTGGCAACTTGCAGTTTTTGCTAGAATAAACAGTTTATCATTATCCAATCAGGGGTGATTCTAGAAATAAAATGAGGGGGTGGGTGGGCTTAAACCAGGCGCTTCAAACAGTTTTTCATCATTTCAAACAGTTTTTCATTGCAGAGTTGATTCTTACGTAGTGAGTCTTCAATTGTTTGGTACATGAAAAATCTTAAGTTGATTTTTACTTAGTGAGTCTTCAATTGCTTGGTACATGAAAAATCTTAAGTTGATTTTTACTTAGTGAGTCTTCAATTGTTTGGTACATGAAAAATCTTAAGTGTGCGACATTAGACATTTTTTTCATATTTTTACTGAGAATAGTACCGTGACTACTAAACTACTTTGGATGATACTTTGGTCCGTAACTTACTGAATTCATTTATGCTTATCTGTCAAGATTTTAATTCTGGGTTGGTGCAATCAGCAACTTTCAAATAAAGTTTTGATTGCATTTAGGTTTCAGTTTTTTTGCATTTATTTTTTTAAGGATTTCAAAATAAGTGAGGCAAAAACATTTTCACGAATCTATAAATCCCTTCTTGGAGTAGCACGCATTTTTTTTTTTTAATTTCCATGATACGTTTAGCCACAAGTAAACTGTGATTAAATTAACGACAGACAGTTTTCCTGTTTGGTGAAATCAATTTGTTAAAGTTGCCATCTATTATTAAAGCTGCTTCAGAGGTCTTATTTGGTTGTTGAACATGCCTCAAATTGATAATGAGGCTTCAGAAGTGTGGTTTGATTATTAAACTCATTAAGCTTTTTAATTTGTTTTCAAAATAAATATTTAAAGAGAAATAGAATCATCGGAGCATCTTTCCAATAAGTGACCTAAGTGATCATATTACATCAAGATTTTCTTCAAAAAACTATTTATAATTTTAATTCATCTTTAATTTCAAATGTGTAATCACGTTTGAGAAGAAATGTCAATGATTTAAAATAAATCACTAGCATATTCTACACATTTTTGAAATAACGGATTACTCAACCATTCTTTATTGAAAAAAGGTGGCATTTTAAATTTTTAATATTTGTATTTATTTAAATAAAAAAAACAGGAATACAGTTTTATCCAAACTTTTTGACAATATTTACAAAGTACAAAATTATCAATATTCACATAGTACAATACTGTGAGTAATCACATAGTACAGCTATTTTTACAAAAAGAAGCACCTAATAAAATTGTTTGTATTGTTAACAATGCTTTTAAACCTATATCAAAATAGAAACCTATATCAAGCTAGTCAACAAAGTTTTAATTAACATTACTAAATCAGAACTAGTGGCTGTATCATTAATCATGCTGAAACACGTTTCAATTTTTTAGGAAAAATATTTATAATAAAAAATTCTTAAACATTAAAATAAAATAGTACTAAAATAAACTTTTTTGTTTTTATTTTGTTTCAAAATTGTTAAATTTTGGATAAAGTATCGTGTCGTCAATGCTGTTTAATAACAACAAACAGGTGGTACGCTTGCAAATCAGAATCATTTACATATTGAAAAAAGTATGTTTACGATTGTCTAATTAGTGTCTTCTGACACTGGTGTTTCATGATCTCATAAAAGATGCTTAAAAATGCTTATCACTATCTTTATAAAAATTTCTATATATTTTTATATATATATTTCGGAAAAAAGTTGGAAATTTTAATTGGAAATGCTTCAACTTCTGAACAAGAATCTAGTAATGGCAGTCTAAAAAATGTAAATATATTATTAAGCCATTATTGCTCAATCACAGATTTAAAAATTGTCATTTTAAGCATAAAAGTATAATTATACATTATACAAAGTTTTATAAATTTAATTTTTAATTTATTAAGAATTATTTGTCGATTTACTTAGCTTAATTATTTTGAGCGCTGACTTCAGTTTTCATCTTATATAAGATTAAATAAGAATTAAAATTAATAAAGTTGAATATGACTTTAATTTATAACATGTCAACACTTAAAACAATTTCCTTCAGACATTTTTTTAACAATTACTAAACCTTTAGACTTTTTTTTGGGGGTGTATAAACTACTTTAAAACGAGTTTTATTATTTCTCAAAAATTATGGTTATAGATGTAAGGTAACGCTTAAATTTTTTTCTTGTCAATATAACGGCAATATGCCATTAGAGTTGAGCTAAATCACGTTAAATGGCAAGCTCTAAGACGTCCGCAAACATGAAAAAGATTATTCTTTCAGTTCAAGACAACCTGCCCAAACGCAAACCCTCAGTCTATGCGTGCACACTCACTGTGCCTATGGCTATATAAATCAGTCGATGTATATACACTGCGATGATTGAGTGAATATTTTTGCGGCATCGTTA
>NC_088931.1:14647500-14805000 GCF_038396675.1 Hydra vulgaris
CAATGTGGTACTTAGGACGTTCTTGATCTCATATGTCACGGGGAACGAAAAATAAGAAATAAATGTCAACAAAACTTATTATTCAGCTCAATAGCTATGTAACATAGTGTAGAATAAATGTAATAAAAGCTGGTAGAATATTAACACAATATCAGCTAAGAAACTATTGTTCAAAATGTTTAGGCTATCAAAATGTTTATTCATTCAACTCAATTATCTCATCATTGGAGTCATTACCTTCACTATTTTAGATGGAAAGTAACAACTGATAAAACGATTTAGCCTCATCACTAATAAACTTATTTAGTTTTTGCAAATCTTTGAATTTGGCAGATTTAATTGGCAAACTGGCACTGTACATGGAGACGGATTGACATTAGGTTTTTCAATAACAAAACATTTATAAACAGAACTCTCCGTATCCAATGAAACTGCAACCATATCTTTGTGCAAATTGGAATATTCAAAAATAAAATAACTACTCACTGCAAATTTTTCTTTATTAGCCATAATCGTTTTCTTAAAGAAAGGTTGAAAATGGCTTTGATATTCCTTAATATCAGCGCCAGAAATTCTGACAACAGGAAATTTTTGGGAGACCACGTTCATCCATTGCGAAGGGAGTTCAACTGTTTCTAATCTTGGTTTCATACCTTCAATGATAGCAAAATGCCTATCGCAAGGCAGAAAACTGTGCCCACGAATTGAAAAATAATGCACAATTCGTTGAAAAAATACAATAAATTTAATTAATAAAAACACATTACTTTATATAACCACAGAAGTGTTCATATTCTGCCAGCTTTTAATACATCTTATTGTTTTGTGTAACGCTTTGTTATATTTTAATCTGAGCTAATGAATACGTTTTGTAGATGTTTTGTTTATGATAGTGTTTCATGCACATTGAACGTTATTGTTCTTAAAGTGCTAATTTCACTGCTTCCAACATTAATTTTATGAAAAGTTATTATAAGAAAATATGCGTAACATGTCTATCAACATTATACTATTACATAGTAAGGATTTGGTTTGAGTGCCACGACATAAAACCTGGCGGTCTCTATGGTTCACAGTGTTAATTAACGTATATAAAGCGTTTAGATTTAGTCTAAGTAAACGTATATTAAACTTTTAGATCTTGTCTAATAGTTTCTTTGATTTAGTTAACGTAATTTCAACTTATTTAAGTTTTAAAACTAATATAAGTTGCTGGCCTTATCTTTTATAATTTTTACAGCTATTATAATACGTTTATAAACTTTTATACTATACTACTTATACTATACTTTTATTTTATAAAACTATATATAAAGTTATAAACTTATATAAAACGTTTTCATAAAGCGGGGATTTAGAGACAAAATGTTTGTGCACTATACTTGCTTATGTTTCGATAATTTAAAAAAATTAAATGATCAAGCTTTTTGCAATGGAAATATTAAAGTAAAAATTTCTATCAAATATTTTTTTAATTTAGTCTCATTAGCAGAAAATAAAAGTTTATATTAAGATTAAGTCAAAGATTACTAATAAAATTAATAAACTTATAAACAAATATTTTAGATCACTGTTTTCTCTGGTTTATGCATTATCAAAAATCTTCGTAGAATACCGTCTACCGCTTGTTCATCATGCACCTGCTTGTGCAACATCATCTTTTACATTTGTATTCTGATCGTCTGATTTCGCAACCTAATTTGTAACCGCAAAAAACACAGGTAAAATAGTTTGGATTTTAAATGTACATTGATAAATCAAAATTGGATTTACACAGAACAACATCACATATACAGGATTTTTTTAATGGAAGTTTCCGAAATTTCCTGTACCATCTATGTTTATTTTTGACATCAAAAAATTAGTAACGTCGCGACATAACATTTACAGTGGTTTTTACCAGCTTTGTTCCGCCAATTTTCTTTAGCAAATGTCACTAAATTAAGCTAAAATGCATCTAAAATAAAAAAATAAATATTTCATCATTCAACCTCTTGATTACAGCAAAGATGAATACCTACTGTTACACAATCAGACTAGCGTTTACAAAATGAATTTAAACTGTTTACAAAACTTACGAAAAAAGTTCTTGCAGCAGGACTTTCATAACAAGAGACCAGCAATTCATATTTTTTAACTGTGTTCATGTCTCCATCAATAATTTCTAAAACATCGGAGTTCATTGATTTGTTCGTATTTAGGAAAGTAGATTGTCGCGAAAAGAGCTTTTTAACTTCCATGAATTAAAATTGCACACCCGACACTCGTTTATTATTTATTTATCAGTCGTTTTGCTTTCAGTTATTGTAAGGAAGTAAATCTTGAAAACGCGTTTAAGTCTAATTTAATTATTTAGCCAATAAAAAACTTTTTTTTAATAAGTTTTTTTTTTGAATTAATTATGCCTATTTAAACCGCGTGACTTAAGCTGTTATGTGAGTCTTTTGACCAATGGCTATATTACTATATTATAATGTAATAAACATTTATTAAACGTCGATCAAACGTTTAGAATAACGACTTTTATTAGTCAATTTTGTAAACGTTTGATCGACGTTTAATAAACATATATATTAAAATATTTAAAGCGTAGATTTTAAATCTAAAAATGTTTACGTTTAATTAAGGTCGATTAAAGGTTTACAATATTGACTAATGTGAGTCGATATTCTAAACGTTAGATCGACGTTTAGTGAACGTATATGTAAAAAAATTTGAAATATACATTTCAAATCAAGCGTCGATTTTTAGTCAATAGTAGGTTGCTAAACTTTTTTTTTTATTTTTTAATTAATTTTGACTAAATATTGACCAATTCTGAACCAATCTGTGTTTACTGGGATACAACTCATTCAATCCTGACCAATGTTGGGACAGACAATCTATTGAACCATGGGAAAAACCTAAGTTATACATTTAAGTATATATGCTATAAAAAATCTCTAATATTTAAGACCATTTGAAAAAGAGTGACTATATATAAAGTAGTCATATTTGATTGTCCATTTTAATATTTGTATTTTTTGTTTGTATTTGATTAGGTTAGGTTGTTTTTTTTTTAGTAACATACTATAACTTATTTGTTAAATATAATAAACAAGTCATAGTCGGAGGAGTAGCTTAACGAAAGAGTAGAAATATAACTAGTTTTTATATTTAGAAAGTAAAATTCAATATTTGTTAACAAAAAAAGTAGTTTTTTCTATAAGTAAACATTCAAAAATCAATAGTATTATCAATATATATAATGTTTAATAATGCCGGTTGTTAAACTATCTCTCTTTATCCACATTAATTAAGTTGTTCCTAACAAACTGCAGCTAGCAGTCCTCGTGACCAATTTGCTGTATTTATTGTTGCTAGTTGCTTGCCTTTTTTTTTTTTGATAGATTAGTAAAACATTAAGTATTTTTAATTAAAAAGAAGATTGTTTTGAATAAATTTGAAAATGACAAAGCGTAAATCTAAAAGTTTAGTTGTCAAAGAACAGAGCCGACAACACCGAAGAGCTCGGGGGACATGGGGAGGGGACGTTTTTTTTAAAGAAACTTATTATTTTTTTTTTATAAAGAAAATTCTAGATCTAAAGGACTTTTTTAAAAAACTGACGATTGTGCCCCTCCATTTCGAAACCCATGTCGTCGGCCCTGAAAAAGCGGTATTGCGTGCAATTGAACTACATGAGACAATCAGTTTGATATAGAAAAGTCAACAGTCGCGGATATATATAAAAAATATAAGGAAAGAAATAACAATAGAATCTCTCTAAAGTCAGGTAGGCCTATAATTACATATAAAAGACAACATGAAATTTTAATTTGTGCCGCGAAAAATGATCCACGCAAAAACGCTGTTCCTTTGCTTTCCACTTGGAGATGGCACAATTGCTTGTCTTCGGAAGATAACCATGTTTCATCCACTTTAGTAATATCAAAAATTTTATCAAGGGGTTCGTAGCTTCCCCGCTCGACCATTCATCATATTTCAGTATTTTATCAAGCTTTGCTCGTATAACTTGATCAGATACATGAGGAAAAATCAGTTATCCTTCCACAATTTGTTGACTTCTTTGGAAATTTCCGCTATCCGCTGCTTTCTTCCTTTGATTTTTGGTCCAAGGAAATGGTAGCTTCCGATAATTTGCTTTTGAAGAGGCATTCTGCACTTTTCTTCTAGTGAATATTCTTCCAAAGGGACCATTCTTCTTTTTTTATGAGTCTTCAAATTTTACCAGAATATTGATCCAGACATCCTTGTTCTTCTGAATGCTACTATTGCTAGGCTTATATGTCGCCATGCGTTGCTTCTGTAATAACTATAAAATTAGATAAGCAGCTATATATACATAGTCTAAATTGTTCTAAAATATCCTAAATTGTTCCAGAATGCTCCAAATTGTTCTAGAATATTCTAAATTGTTCTAGAATATTCTAAATTGTTCTAGAATATTCTAAATTGTTCCTGAATGTTCTAAAGTCGTCTAAAATATTCTGGAATTTTCCAAAGTGTTCTAAAGTTCTAAACACTTCTAATATATACAAGTTTTAAATGATTTTCAGCAAAGCCACGCGTACTAGTAGTAGTAATAACAAGATTAAATAAATGACGATTCGTAATTTTAATTGCGGGGTGACCTTTTTTACTACCTAGAGGAATTGAACGTGTTTTCAATGTTTTCTAACTAAAGTACATCGATTTATGACACAGGAAATTTATTTTTTGTCAAAAAGTCAACTTTAATATACATGTTTTTTTCTTTATAAGCAAAACGCTTATAAGCATATGGAGGCTCAGATTTGGAAAAAAAATAAGCATATGTAAGCATATCCTTGAGCCTCGATAAACCATTTAAAAGATTTAAATTTTATTTAATTAAAAATTTTAAATATATATAGTTTATGTTTTGCAATGCAACGACTTAATGAAGTAATGAAGTCATTGTGTTGCAAAACCTAAACCTCAATACTTGAACAGAAAAACATAAAGTTTTAGAGTCGCACTGAAGTGTTTTATTTATCTCTCTCTTTTTTTTCTCTCTTGCTCTTAATGTGTAGTTTATTTAATACCATATTCAAAACGTTTATTTTATTTCTAAGTCTTATTTTCAGATACTGTTAAAAATAGTGATAATAATGTCAAAGAGAATAAAGAGAAAGCAGCCTACATTGGCAGCATTTAGTTATGCACAAAAAATGTTATGCACAGAGGAGAAATGAGTGCAATCCGGTTGCCGTTAGAAGATTTTGAAATTAGTGTTGAATGCAAACATTGCAAAAATATATTTAAAAGCCAACAAGGACAAGCTTATCATGCTAAAGTTATTCACGGAATTAGCAAACAAGATTGTAAACATTCACAATCACAAGTTCTTCAAAGTAACGAGGAACTTATCGCTCTAGCAGTGAAAGATGGGCTCAATAACATAGTCAACAAAGTTATAAATGCAATGAAAAAAAGTGGAGTCAAGCAAATTAGCTGGTAAGAAACGCCACCAATATACTGCTGCCTTTAAAGCAGAAGCAATTAACGTCTATGGTTTTGAGGCAAATCAAGAAACTATAGCAGAATCGTTTGGTGTATCACAAAGTCAGGTTTCGCAATGGCTTAAAAAAAAGAAACTATTATTAAATACCGAATCATCCTATCGTAAATTGTTTCTGAAGGGAAGACGTTTCATAAAATATCTTGAACTATACGAAGTTATTTGCAAAGAATTTTTACAAGCCAGATCGAAAGATCATGTTGTTAACTTTTCCTGGCTTTAGAGTAAATCTAGAAATATACAATTAAACATTGATCCAAACGTGATAATAAAAATCATGTTATAGTTCGATTAAAAAAAAAAAAGAGTTCAAAATGAGATTAACAAACAAACTGAAAAAAATAAGAGAATCAAAGAAACAAAAGGAAAAATAAGAAAGAAATGGAACCATTATTACAGAAATGGCATGCGACATGCAGAGAAAAGTCAAAACAGAACAGATTCTAAAGATCCAGGTTACGACAAAAAATGGGGACGGTACCAACCTGGACAACCTTGACCAGAGCCCACTTCCTTTTGTTACGAGTATGTACTTAAGGGTCAAAATGCAATACATAATACATGAATCTCACAATCGAACTCGGGATTGGAAAAAAAGCAATGTTCCCTTAAAGTTATGTTTCGGTCAGAAGAAGAGCAACCAAAGCTAGCCATCATTTTTAGAGGTCAAGGAAAACGCATTTTAAAAGACGAAAAGTTAGCACGACACAAAGATATTCACGTTTACTTCCAACACAATATTTGGTTAGACCAAAACGTTTGTAGCATTGGTGTGATAAAATATTCCTTCCATTTGTCAAAGAACAAAAGCTTGATTAATTTGTTTTTTTGCTGGACAATTTGAAGAGACAGATGCAGGAGGATTTTAAATATGCTGTTGCTACTGCTAAAGGACTTCTCTGGTACGGTCTACCAAGTGCCACTGATCTTTTTTCAACCTGGTGACGCAGGGTATGCTGCCACTTTGAAAAGACTTATTGTCATTCAACATCAAAAATGGCTCAAAAGAGTTAATCATTCTGATAGATGGTTTAGTAATAAAATGCCCTTCACAACAAAAGAGAGACGAATTTCGATTACACATTAGGCAGGGGAAGCATGGAAAACTTTAAACACTTCGAAGTATAACAAGCAAAGAAAAAAATGTTAGACAATGACTGGGTGTTTAATGACCTTTGATTGCTCAGAAGATTCGCTTGTTAAACCAGAGGGCCTTGATAGTTACAAAGTGCCCCCACCATCCATCATTGATCCTGGCAGTGATCAATCCATAGGAAATCAGGCTTATATGTAACCGGTGGAGGTAGGTGATGCTATAAATGAAGATGCCAACAAAATTCTTCCAGATGACTTCTTTATTGGTCCGGACGAGAAAGAATGCGAAGTTCATATCTTTGATTTCATTGATAACATTTGTTTATAGTATATATGTTTTATTATTTATTATTATACTACAAAATTAGTTCAACTACATTAAAACCAAAGCAAATACAGAGCATATATCAACTTTTTATTTTTCTTACGCCCATTAACCTTTAGTAATGCGCACACTTTTAGAAAGTATTGAAATAAGCAACAAAAAAAAAACTTGCCTCTTTAATACTGAGGTAGAAACGCTTTTCTTTCTCTGACTCGGATAAACTTTTAAAGACCGAAAATAAAAATTTGGGATTTTTTTTTCCTTACCTTAACAGTATATTTAAAATTTCATCTATTAATATTTTAGAGTTTGAAAGTTATAATCATTTAAAGTTTACGAACTCCTCAAAATGAAAAATTACAAACCATGCATAACTTTCAAACAATAAAATATTATTTGATGAAATTTAAAACCTATCGATGAATTTTAATTAAAAAATACAAAATAGTATTATTACTAAACTCAGTAAACTACAGCCATCATACATTAGGGTAAGTTTTGTGGTATTTATTGCACCCAAGCTCCAATTAATGCAATTTTTCGCAAAGGATTCTTGTTTCATATACCATTAACATACGCTTGGGTTTGAAGTTTACTCATGTCTAAAAGCTATCATTTTATAACATTAAAAAAAGGTGGTGCAATCTCTTTATAAGATAAATTTAAGTTAAACATATATAAAGTTTCTATTTATATTTGAATTAATCAATAATAAGCTTATATTTTTGTGCAGAATTTTTACATTATTCAAGGATTTGACTCATTTTACTGTTTTATTATGGAAACTATTCTTATGTGTAAAATATGCACAAAAGACGTGTGACACAAATGTTTGGATTTGTTTCAAATGTTATAACAAATTTACTATGATATACTAATGCCTGTTGTAAATCTATCTATTAGTAGTTGAAAGCTTACTTAAAAACACTGATGTTGACAAGATGTTTTAAAAACTTTGGTCTATATTATTAATAAAATTTATATTTTCTTACTTAACGCTTAAAGCTAGAGAAAGTGGTTAGTTTACTTTCTTAAGATGTTATAAAAGGTTAAAAAAAAATCTTCCAAACTTTCAAAAAACGGGCCGTACAACTAAAAGTCTTGAAAAAAAAACCTTTTAAAGATATTTTAAGTGTTTAAAAATTTTCAGCCTTTTTAAACTTATGCATAAAGAGTATTATGTATTAAACTTATACATAATATATAAGTATTAAACTTATACATAAAGATTATTATTATTAACTGCAGATTTTGAAAAAGCAAAGAAAATATATACCAACTTGTTATTTCTTGCATAAAAACTAAAATTTTTCTTTTCTTAACTCAATGAGAACCTGAAAACCTTATAATTACACTTAAATAATACAAAAATATTTGCAATAATTATCAATTAAAAAGCTACTTAAATTACAATCTTTTTACAATACAAAACTTGCCCCTATAACATTTTTAAGTTACGTTACGTCTTAATCGGTTACAATTGGTAACAAGGTTACATTCTCTAACTTTTAATTAAATATTAAGTAAATAAACTTGATAATGCAATAAATGTTTGTTTTATATTGCCGTATTGCTAACAATCATCTTTTATTTTATTTTTATTGTAAAATAGCTTCGTCTTAATTGGTTACTTTGTCACGAAAAAAAAAAAAATTCTCAATTCGCAACGTTACGACGTCTCAATTACTTTTCTTTTTAACTATATAAAGTGTAACCAAATAAGACGTAACGTAACGTTACTAAATATAGATTCGAGACGTAACTAAACTACGTGACGTAAATGGATTTTTTTAACGTAACATTATGTCTTAATTGGTTACACTCTAACAAGTATCAAGATACCCCTATAACATTTTCAGGTTACATTACGTATTGTAGCGTAAACGAGATTCGTTACGTTACGTGCAAAATGTCCGTTATTTTTACGTAACCGAGACGAAAGATTTTACGTAACGATACGTAAAATTGTAACGTAACAATACGTGCAAAATGTCCGTTATTTTTACGTAACCGAGACGTAAGATTTTACGTAATGGTACGTAACATTGTAACGTAACGTTACGTGCAAAAATATAATTTTTACGCATCCGAGATGTAACGTATAGCGTATTAATACGTAACATTTTGACCTAATAAGACGTGATCATGATCACCAGCGGCGACTTTCAAATTAGCGATATTTAATTGTTATCTTGTATGCGAATAAAAACTAATTTATGGCCTATATTAATGCTGCAAGTTACTCTTATAGCCTATGTAATCAGACTGATAACAATGTCCCACTGTCTACAGAAGAAGGAGTAGGCAAATACCAATCACACAATGTGTATGGCATAATAACTTAAAGCATAATCTAAGTACAAATAAATTCTCGTCATATTTATTAGTATCAAAAAACCTTATTGAAGTATAATTTGAATCATATAAACAGTAGGAAAAATTGTCAGAATTGACAATATATACACGTTTTTGCTTGTGGGGTAATAAAAACAAAAGAAGTGTTACGCTGATTAAATAAAAAAAATTTAAAAAGGTTTTATTAATATTAAAAGTTATAACGTAATTAGATTTACAATATTGTGATTAACATTAATAATAAGTCGTTTATGTGTTATGTATATATATACATTTATATATATATATATATATATATATATATATATATATATATATATATATATATATACGGACCCGTAACGTGAAAACTTTTAGAAAAAAGGCAGATTATAATAGTAAATATAAATTTTTCTTAATTTTACATTTAAAAGTTGTTTGAAATAAAGAGAATTTCCAAATAAAGGGGGATCGATCGCACCTGATTACCCTCCTCCCTCCTCCTCATATATATTTCAAATTTCATATAAAATTTATTGATGACGATCAGAAAAAAGCATTTAATTCAGAAGTTTATTATAACGAAAAAAATAACTAACATAGTAATAATATAATCTGTGTACATTTTGCCTCTAATTACTGTCATTGGTAAACGAAATATCATCGTTGCAAATATCATCAAAGGCGTTACTCTCAGAATTATCATTACCAATAGGATCAGGTGCAATACTAGCCTTCTTTGGTGCCGACTAGGTATGCCTATTAGTCTGGCTTCTGCCTTAATTACTGCGCGTTTTGCATGCATTGGCATTCGTTTTAATTGATCCCCGAGCGCCTCTGCCACCTTATGGACGTTAATGCGTTTTTGCGATCTTAGCTGCAGAGAATCTTTAAAATATAAAAATAAAATCTACATCTTTAAAGGAATAGAATCGATAGAAAAAAAACATTTATCCAATTATATAATTATTGAAATCACATTAGCACAACAGTAAAACTTTTTTTTACAAAATAAATAAATTTATCGACAAAACACCTCGAAAAATGCCCCAAATTGTCCCCAAATTATTTGACTTTGGGCGCAAGGTAAATCTCAATATTTTGTAAAAAAAAATTTTTTAATATGATTATAATGGTCCCAATTTCTTTTCTAGATTATTGTGTATTCTGGTTTTTTCGTATTTCTTGTTTAAAATAAAATAAAGTTTCGCTTTATTGCGTATTTGCCCATAGTTATTTTTTTCCGAAATCTTTTTTTTTAACTTAAACAACATTTATGAAAAAACCGGAATACATTGCAATCTAAAAAAAATTTGGGCCATTATCACATAAGAAATTTTGTTTTCAGAAAATATTGAGATTTACCTTGCGCTCAAAGCCAAGTAATTTGGAAACAATTTAGCACATTTTCCATGGTTTTTTGATGCTTGAGCACAAGGTAAATGTCAATAATTTTAGAATTTTTTTTTTGTAATCGTATTTTTTTCATATTTGCTCCATATTGGCTTTCTTGTGTATTTATGTTTTATAATAAAAAAATTTTTGAACACCCCTAATGTTGTCTAGCTTAAAAGCCGAAAAATTCAAGCATAATTTTAACTATCATTGCTAATTGTATATGTATAAATGTATTTCTAATCAGGAGTCGTTCATTAAGTACGTACGCTTTTATTTTAAACCTTCTTTCCCTCCCCTTTTTAGTACTCTCCACCTCAATAAAGGAACCTACGCTTTTAACGTACCTACCTTTTTTTTAGTTTAGTGTCTTCTTTCTTTTATTATTAAGCCCTGATCCCCCCCTCCCCCAAATCGTAGTTACGCCATTTACAGATATAAATATTACAGTTACAGGCGCAATGGAGTGTTCATATATCAACTGTGTATTGTTTTATGTACCTCAAAATAATACTTTTCTACCGCATTGAAATCTATGTTTTAATCAAAGAAGTTGCAAAAAAAACTTGAGTATTAAGATGGTTTTAATATGCCGTCTTCGGATTTATTAACGATTTACACCGTTTATAAAACTTAAAAAAAGATATATATAATTTTTACTGTAACCTCGACAAAATTGATGCAACGTATTAATTAAAATTTAATTCGCGAATTTAACGCGTCACAAATTTAATTTATTTTACGTTACCTTAAATAAACAACAATATGATTTTACGTTACCTTACGTCTATCTTGATACTTGTTAGAGTGTAACCAATTAAGACATAATGTTACGTTATAAAAATCCATTTACGTTTCGTAGTTTAGTTACGTCTCGAATCTATATTTAGTAACGTTTCGTTACGTCTTATTTGGTTACACTTTATAAAGTTAAAAAGAAAACTAATTGAGACGTAACGTTGTGAATTGAGAATTTTTTTTTTTTTCGTGACAAAGTAACCAATTGAGACGAAGCTATTTTACAATAAAAATAAAATAAAAGATGATTTTTAGCTATACGGCAATATAAAACAAACACTTACTGCATTATCAAGTTTATATACTTAATATTTAATTAAAAGTTAGAGAATGTAACCTTGTTACTAATTGTAACCGATTAAGACGTAACGTAACTTTAAAATGTTATAGGGGAATGCTAACGCAAAATCTGCTGCTGACCTGATTTCGTATTGACTAGCTTTAACTCTCAGGGCTGCGATTCGCTTAACAATAGCTTCTATTCCGTCAACCACTCCTTTCCCGTGCATCGCTGCAAAGAAATGCCAGAAGAATTTTTTATGAAAACGTTTTTCAAACACAACCATTGCAGCCATAATGCTTTTGTTTTTGAACTAAGAAGTGGCATTATAGCTGAACATGTGTACTTCTTTGACTTGATCAGAAATAAAGTGAAGGATTTTGTCAATGTACTGTATAACGGAAGACTTGATATGATCAGTTGAATCTGAAACTATGGCAAATGTTTTTAACTCAATGTTCCAGACTGTTAGGGTCATGATAGAAACTTGATTTTGACCAAAATGAGCCGCTTGTGTTGATAGAAACACCTAGCGTTTTCAGCCCAGTCAACTTGGATTACCGCAATTTCAGAATTAACACTCATCGAAACCTACTTCAGTTTATTAAAAAATGTTGATTGGTTTTTCTTTACAAATGCGTGTTTAACGAACTTATTACGCATCGCTGATATGTGTTGGATGAGTTCTGTTACAGTAGACGTTTTTGAAATTTTTTCAATGTTTGCATATGTTTTAGTTTCAGGCTTTCTCCACTCGTCCCAGGATACTTCGAAACCAAATGTATTAACAGTTTGCAAGTGTTTATCGAACTGTTTCATACCTTTGCATGCAACGCATTTGTCATAGGCGCAATCGTATGTGTACGGTTCACAAACAAAGTTATTTATCATTTCAGATCCAACTTTGATTGAAGGCGCTTGAATTGATTTTGTTAATGCATTTAAGGCAAATCGCATATTTTCATGCAAACTACAAACACAAACATTATGCGGAATTTTGTAACTGATTTTACATTGCGTGGACGATGCTTTTCCTTGAATAACTCGAAAGCCTCTTTTAGCGTAAATAACGTATCTGAATATTGTTTGCTTTTCCGTCAGATAATTGAATTCGAGTGACATCTTTTTTGTTTGGTGATATTTGGGAAATTTCATCTTCATTATAAAAGTTTAAACCTGCTAAAACATCGCTTTCAGAAAGACCATACAGCTTTGGAGGTAGGCCCGAATTATCTTTACAAGCAGAGCTATTTGAAAGAATAGAAAGAATTTCAGATTGTTTCTCCCTTGAAGTTGGTAGTGCTTTTAAAACTTTTTTCAATGCTTTTCCTGTTTGTTTTCCTTGTTTCTTTTTAAAGGGCGACTTTTTAAAACTCTTAATTTTGCTTTAGCAGCATAAGCTGCTTTTTTATTCGGATCGGCTTTTAATTTTTCTCGATATCTCTTAGATCTAACTCTGGACATTTCTTTCTTTTTATCAGCATTCCGAGAAAAATAATTAGCTTGGTATTCTGCATAAAGTTTTTTTTTTTACTTCTAATTTTGATTCCATTTCTTAAAAATTTACAACTTTATAAGAAAATGTTAACATAAATCCAAAAGTTTACTAATATTTACTAATAGCCCTTCACAATACTAAAATGCAAAAATTTATTCGAATTTGAAAAATTTGAAAACCCACAACGAAATCTGAACTTTTGGATGATATTTTAACTTCCTTACCGCGCTATTTTATATAACGCTAATTATCCCGTCGATGGGTTCAATGTGAACCCATCGACGGGATAATATCCCGTCGATGGGTTCATATATAGTAGACGGGATAATAAATAGTTATAGTTTAAAAGCTGTTGCTTTTAAACTATAACTATATGCTATCCCGTCGATGGGTTCAATGTGAACCCATCGACGGGATAACATATAGTTATAGTTTAAAAGCAACAGCTTTTAAACTATAACTATATGTTAATACAATGCTTTCTAAAAAAACCTTGCCATAAAGCATAATTTCATGCGATAATTAAACTTTTTTAGTTTTTAGTTCAGTGACGCAACGTAATTTTTGCAGATGTGTATGTGACAAAAAAACACTTGAATTATTTTTAAAGAGTAAAAGTTTTTTTACTCAAGACATATATGTAATCTCAAAGATTCTTTCTAAACAAAAATATGGATACGTTTTGTTTAAAATATTGCAATAACTCGCCCTCAAATTTTACTCACTTTTTCGAATCATAAAAAGAACAAACAGTTGCTAACATTCATCAAATTTATCTACTCGGTTCAAACATTTTCTACTCAAAATTTATTTTAACAATAATTTTAAGGTGTTTAAACTATAATTAAAGAAATAAAACCTTTTGAAAAAAGATATTTTTAAACACGAAATTTATCTCTTCAATCGTGGAAATAACCATATATATATATATATATACAGATATGTTTGTATATATATATATATATATATATATATATATATATATATATATATATATATATATATATATAAAGGTATGTTCCATGAAATCATTAAATTGTTTGATTGTTTACTACAATACAGTATTTTAAAGATGAAAAAAAAAATCAAAATTGAACAATTTGACAAAAAGTTAAAATGTTTCAACAAAGTGGGCATGGTACGTTTTTAAAACGCTTTTTGGACGTTTTAACTAGCTTAAACCTAATTAAAACGTCCAATGAACATTTAAAAAACGTATTTGGCCCACTGGGAAGTACCAAAATTTTGATATACTGATTTGTTGAAAAATATGTGGCCAAAATAATATTTTTTTCACTATAATTATTACAAATTTGTCAATTCTTATCTAAATGCCTATAACAGGGCATAAAAAGATAAATGCTAAAGTGGGCTAAAAATTTATATTGATCTTTTGCCACCGAGAATATCCTTGGGGCAAGAGAAAGCACCAAACTAACATTTTAATTCGTCAATAAATGCAAATTCCATTCATAAACAAGTGCTTTTTTTACTGAAATTGTTAATTTTTATATACAAGAAGTTGATATGATTTGCCGGCAAATATGAGAGCTTAAACTTGGGATTATAGTGGGTGTAAGGTGTTGGTTTAAAGCACCTTAAAATTACTTAATTTTTATTTTTATTAAAAATAGTAAAATACAAAAAAAACATTTTACCACTTTACACTAGCAGCCTATACATTAACTCAGAGAAAGAAGCGCGTGCCAACCTGCCCCCTCCAACCTAAAAAAAAATTTGCCATTTAATAAAATCTAAAAGTAATATTTTATAATAAGATATTTTGAACTAAAACAATTATTAATTGCGTCTTGTCTTGGTAAATGAATAAAATTTTAAACTCTATCAATGAAAATAAATAATAATCATTTTTAGACACAACACAATAGACACGACGAGAGCGTAAGCCAGAGCTGTCTATCGAAAAGGTTGCAAGTCAAGTCACTTGAAGTACTTTTTTTTCAAGTTGAACAACTTGCAGTACTTTTTTGCTAGTCACACCGTTTGCGGTACCTAATTTATGCACATATTTACAAAACTTTGTTTATACATAATTAATAATATTTAAATCCCATTAGTAAAATTATTACAAATATTGAGTCGGAGGTTGACATAGTTAAAAAAAACTTTTTACTAGTATTAGGACCTTTTTAAAACTTGTTGAGTCTTATTGAAACGTGAAGAACTTATCTAAATATAAAAATATTTTTGCCTTTTCCTGTTATATCTATTAAAACACCATTTGTATCTCAGGAATGTCTTTTATCAAACTTTTTATTTACTATGAAAATTGTTCTACCCTAGTTAGCAATTCAAAGATGTTTTTCTCTAAAGTTTTATTTTAAAAAGGTTTTTTTTTTGAAAATTCTAAAGAGTTGCCAAAAATGATGCTCTAAAGTTGATTTTTGTTGTATTTTGTTATTTATTGTTGTTTATTTTTGTGCTATTTTATTGTTTATTGTCTATTTTATTTCAGCATAATCCTATGGAACTGTGTCAATAGGTTCATTTCATAGATTTTGTACCTTTTCATATCTTGTGCCTCGTTAACTTTTGCGTTTCGCTGTACGGAAGTAGATTTTTAAGATCTGTTTTTCTTTTTTTATTTGGTCAACATTTCATTACTCCCCTCCATTCAAAATTAAAAAGGAAAAAAACATTCCTTATTTTCTTTTTTTTAAGTAATTAAGTTTATCCAAAAAAGTAACATCGTTGACGTCAACTTTTCTTGACTCCCCTTCCCCCTCCGTCCTTGTCAACAATAATAACAACTTTTAAACCTCTTCCCCTATTTTGTTGAAATAATAAATAAAAACCCCTCTGCGTTATAGATGATTTTTATTTGGAATAGGTTTATTTTATGTTTTAAGAGTATGATGGCGGTTAACAGGTATCTTAAATAGACTCCAGCTTTATGATTTAAGCAAAAAAAAAAAAAAAAAACTAACATGTTTCAAATATCAAGTTTAATAAACTAATGTTAAATAACCGGATTCATGATTTGACTCAATTAATTAAGGCAACTATGCAAATGCATAGGGGAGATGGGGGCGCATTGATCGCCGTAGCAGTGTTTTGAAAATTGCGCAGAACCTGAAAGAGATGTAAAAACTTACTAACTACGAAACACATGTAGAATTATCTGGCTTTTGGAATATATAAATATTTTGATTTAAAAAAATGATAAACATGAATAATTTTAACTTTTAAACAACCCTCTCAAAAGATCAATGTACCCCAAACTATGGGGTACTATGATCTCCGACTTGGGGCACATTGATCTTATATGCGTAATATTATCTAAACGTTTAACACTTCTATAACTAAATCTTGTAAATAATTTAGTCAAAGGGTAATATTGTATAACATATAATACATCTAAATTTTTTAATTATTTTTTAAATATAGCAGTTAAACCCACTAGTCTAATTTTTAATTAAAAAATGTATAAATCACAGCAGGTATAAGGTACCCGCTTTATATACGTTTAAAACTTTACAACAACTTGAAATTTATAAGAACTGAAATATAAAGACTAAAATAAGAATACAACTTTTAAGTTTACAAAACTTGTTAAAAGTACAATATTTTGATTAAGAATATTTCATCATTTGTGAAAGTCAAGTTGTGAAGCAGCTTTTGGTTTACATTGTTTTTTATTCCTAAGCAAGTAATTCTTAGTTTCTTTCTTATCTTTTGTGGAGACTTTTTGTTGATTTTTGGTTTGCTTCAAAATTTTCTTTTCTTTTGACAAACGAATTTCATTTCTGACAGGAGTATCAATCAAGATCCTTGTTTTTAACTGCCTACTTTTAACATTTTTTTTTCTGGCAGATGCTTTTGGGTAAAGTTTTAAAACCTCAGGTGAGATTATAGAAGCAACACTTGTTGACACTTTGTTTAAAATACTTGTTTCAATATTTACTATAGTTATTTCAGACTCTATATGATTAACATGTGCTGGTATCATTTCAGATTTCATGTTGTTGACAGGAGTGATAGTAACTGTATCTGGAGCAGCTCTATCTGTAACTGATGATGGTAAATATTCGTCATCTTTGAAAATTTCAGAATTGAATGGCTCAATGCCAGCTACTCTAAATCCTGTCTGTATATTAGATGGTGAGAAAGCTTTTGTATACGGTTCTCGAACTATTGAAACAATATCATAAATGGTCATCGGTCTTGGGTTTGAAACCATCCAATTATCACATGCAGAATTGTAAAACCTTTTCAATGGTCCAAAAACAGTTCTATTTAATGGCTGCAATTTATGGCTGCAATGGGGAGGAAAACTTATCATTGTAATTCCGTGTTGAATTGCAAGCTCCAAGCCTTTAACAGAAATATGACTTTCATGACTGTCGAGAAGTAACAAAACTGGAGATTCCTGAGAACAGTTTGAATATTTAACAAAATGTTTAATCCATTCTATGAAAATTTCTGAGTTCATCCAACCAGAAGGATTTGCAAATCCCACACATCCAGGAGGTCCTTCCTTAATCATGTAATCATGAAACTTTACCCTAGGAAAAATAAATAATGGAGGAATGGAATTTCCAATAGCATTAGAGGCACAACATGCAGTTACCAATGTTCCTCGTTCTGCAGATGTGATTCTTCCAACTTGTTTGCTTCCTCTACCAGCTAAAACCTTTACCGGCTTTTGAACGGTTGTTAAACCAGTTTCATCAACATTATATATACAGTTAGGATTATATTTATATCGATTTCTTACCGTTTTAAGATTTAAAAAAAAATTCTCTTACAGTGTGTTTGTTAAAAGCTGTTGATCGAGCGAAGCTCGTTGCTTCAGGTGTTCGTAGAGACAACTCTGGTTGTCTTTTCATGCAGTCATTTTTTGATGCAATTAGTAAATAACTTGATAAATTTTTTTCATCTTCTGCTGTGAAAACTTGTCTATTGTTGTAGTTAGGCTTGAAAGCTTCATTTGGATTAAACCTCTTTTTACAACAATATCTTTTTAAAGTCATTCTATCTATGTTAAACTGACATGCTACAACATTCAGTTGTGTTCCTTCTAAAACTTTATTAACAGCTACTTTCATTGTTTCACTTGGTATAGCAACTTTATTTGTTTTTTTAATTCTATTTCTAACCATTTTAAGATCTGTAAAAAAATATATCAATAAAAACATATGTTTTTAATAAATGCTAATATTTAACATAATAATATTATGTTAAATATTTTTTAATTATTATGTTAAATATTATTCTTTTGATATTATAAAATAATAGCATTATTATTACTAGCTTATAACATAAGTAGATTTAAAAAATGAAATGCTAAAAGCTATTGTTTGTTTATATATAGTTTTTTTTTTAATTATAAATACAATTCCATTCGTTTAACTGTATTGCTTATAAACAAAAACATGGGGCACTTCGTCTTCTATGGGGCACTTTGATCCTCCGATCAATGGGCCCCGCATAGTCAAAGATCAATGTACCCCAATAGGTATAGGTAACATATTGATAGCAATATCTACTGTATAAATTGCAGCCAAATAAAAATTATATATTATATTATACACCTAACACTTACAAATTTAAAATAAAATTGTTGTTAACCCATACGGACATCTAAATAAAAATATATTTGAATTATAGTACGATTTAAAAAAATCACTTTTTATGACGAAAAACAATATTTTCTTTATTTTTTTTGACGCTGATAACCTTATGAAAAAATATTACGAATAATCAATTAGGGAAGCATAATGGTTAATTAAATTGCAACCTCACTTCTAGTAAGGCAAAAATGAACGAGTAAAAGCCAAAAGATCATACTGCCCCGGCGATCAATGCGCCCCTATCTCCCCTACTTCGAAAAACCTCTTCATAAAATTTATAGAATGGGGTGCAGCTTGAAATTCAGGCACTGTTTCAAAAGCTACTTGGAAAACAAAAATCAAAACATGAAAACAGAGTGAAAGAAATGTACTCCAGGATGGAAGTATGAGTCCTAAGTTAATTAACTCTTTCACGAGGTAAATTACCTTGTAAAAATACATTTAATTTTGGATCATCATATTACATTAGGCAAACATATAGGCTTAGTCTTGAAAAAAATTTTACTCAAGTTTGGAAGGACATCATATGCTGCTCGTGATCTACAATCAGAGGCGTACCGTGGGGGAGGGTGGCGTAGGAAATGTCTAGCCCCATACAAAATTTATTAATAGGTAAAATTTATCTTGGTCGGCAAAAAAATTTTCTAAGCCTTAGTCAACAAAAAACAGATACGTCACCCCCTTTACGATCTAGGGCCAGTGTTGTCTATGATCTGATCTTCAAAAATTAGGCTAAAGTGGCCCACACGAAAATATGCTATTTATATTTTAAATATTTTTACAAAATATTTTTAAGGAGGAGAGCGCAGCGCTACTGGGTTGTCCATAAAGTACGCCAAAAGTTTAGAAATTTGACCCCCTTCCCCTGTTGCCATAAGTCTTGACTACTATCTCTCCTAAAATGCTTTTACAAAGTACCCCCACCCCTTTTTAGTTTAAAAAAAATTTAATCTAAAAAAACTGTATAAATTAAAATATATATTTTAAATTAGAGCGTGCGTCTTTTGAAGTTGATCATATCCCGTAATCCATTACTTTATTGAATGCTTGATCCCTCCTCTCCCTAATCTGCCTTAGATACTTTATACAACCCCTTGCTTTCGACACCGTATCCATCTTTAAAGGCGTATATGTCTTCATATATATATATATATATATATATATATATATATATATATATATATATATATATATATATATATATATATATATATATAAGGAATATACAGGATTGGAAATTTAGAACTCCGGCCGAATACATATATATATATATATATATATATATATATATATATATATATATATATATATATATATATATATATACACACACATTTCATTAATTTGATTCCTGTTTCATTTAAATCTAATCTGTTGTTTTTATTTGTTTCTTATGATTTTATTTATTGAAAGTTTTAAACTGCATAATATTTATATGAAAAATTATTTCTTTTTCAAATTTGTTTTCTATTTTTTATTTACGTTAAAATTGAAATATTTACTGTATTAGGCATTCTATACTTTTTAATTATTTAAAATTTAAGTAACATTTAAAATGAAACTATTCTCAGAGGTAGATAATATTTTTGATAAAAAAAGAGCTAGTTTGATGCCCAAAACTGGAAAGCAACTCTTTTTGCCCCACAATATTCCTAAACTTCTATAAATCTTAAATAAAACTTACATAATTGAGTACTACAAATAAAATTACACTGTGTTTGTTTAGATAATACCTGTGGTAGATTATTCCAGTGGTCTAAATTATTCCAGTTCTTGCGTAAAACTCAAAACGAGGATGCGTTTTTAAATTATAGCTGTTGGTTTTTCCGTATTTTGTTGACACAAAAAAATTAAAATGCAAGACCGGAATTTTTTTTTATTACTTGACCGACTGCCTGCCCAAACCAAACTCTCAGTTGGTTTAGCAGCACTTCCTTGCGAGTCAGGCTATAAGATAGTCGATGTAGCAGCACTCCATTGCGAGTCAGGCTATTTGTAAGTCGATGCAGCAGCACTCCGTTGCGAGTCAGGCTATAAGATAGCCAATGAAGCAACACTCCGCGCATGATTTACAGTAGAAAAAATAGAAATAAAAACATTGGAATAATCTACTATAGTCGTAGATTATTCCATCCGCCTGAAATATTCCGTCCCAATGCGTAAAAATCAAAACATAACTATTTTCGGACTCAGAAGGGACATTTCTAACAGCTATAATTTAAAAACGCATCCTCGTTTTGAGTTTTACGCAAGAACTGGAGTAATTCAGACCACTGGAAAGATCAAAAAAAAAAAAAAAAAAAAAAAAAAATTAAATGAATTTGGATTATTACGATTTTTTTTTTGTTTACATTTTTGTTGTTATTTTAAAAACAAAACAACAAGGCTTCTGAAAGAAGATCATAATGATCTTATCATTAGAACCTTTTAAAAGTTTTTTTACATCAACACATAAACAAGTTAAAAAAATTTCAATAAATCGTGATATTTACTAAATATTTAAACCAAACCACTAATGTTATAAATAATAAAAAAGTTGGACCTTATTGTCAGATCTAAAACACAAATATATAAATACCATATATAAATATATATAAAAAGTAAATACAGCAAGACTGTAATCTTTTTATGATAGGAAAGAACAGTCTTACAATTAAAACAACAGTCTTACAATTAAAAACAAAAAGTCTTACAAAAAAAACAACAGTCTTACAATTAAAAAGACAAATATATGGTTGTTATAAAAAAAGATTAAATATATCATCAATACACAGAACAAAATTTTTAAGTTTACTTTTAAAAATTTTATTCTATATATTTCTAAATATTATTCCAAAGATATGGTGCTCAAAAAGAAGTCGTAGAGCAGTAGTGAATCAGAAGCTAAATGCCACCTCTGGGCAAGTTTTATAATATCGGTAATTAAGGAGGTGCGAACTTCCTAAATGCTCTTCCGCGGTGCTTTGTGGTAAGAACGTAAGGTCTTCTTTGGGGCGCCTAAAAAAAATTTATGCAAAATTATGTTATGCAAAATTTGTTATGTTTTGTTCTGCAAATGGGTTTATAAACAAAATTTTTATTTCTAATTAAAATTGTTAATTGGGTTTAGAGAAAAAAAGTCTTTAAAATTAGGTAAAGTTAAATTATTTTTCCACATGTAAATAAGCATAAAATTTTATAAACATTGACCTCGTAAATATTAGTTTTTTCTTCTCCATAAATAATGGTTTGGAATGATGAAAACGATACACAAAATTAATTAATCGGAACGCATGCTTCTGTCGGCGATAGAGGCATTGTAGCTTACTTTTTTAGGCGCTTCCCCGAGCTATGTTGACATAAATGCTGTAAATAAATGAGTAATAAAGTTGGGTTAAGGCTTTTTTTGTTTAAACGGTTTCTTTATATAATTAATAATTATGTAAAAGAGCTGAAACTTTGACATTTTGTTCTTCATTGTACAAATTTCATGTTGAAACTGCTGGTAAATTTTGAGTAATCATTTCACAAAAATTTTCTTATTTGTAGTTTTTAATTGGGCGATCAAGGCAAAAAATTTAAAGTAAGAAAAAATAATTTTAATGATATATTTTTTGTCTAAAGAATTAAATTTTACTATAGTTCCAATGAATTTTTTAAATATTTCTTGGCGAAAAAAACTTTGCATTTTTTACCTAGGTTTACCTTTAGTTCTTCATTGCCCTGTAGGACAACGATTTTTTTACACAGTCAGTGTCACATGCCTTAAAAAAAAGATAAAAAAATAAATTCCGGCCTAAAATATTGTAGTTCCGGCCGAAACCGGAATGACCTAAAAGTCACAAATTCCTGCTGGATCTCCGGTACATTCCTTATATATATAAGGGTGCATTAAAAAACATAATTATTTAAATTTTTTAATTTTATTTTAGGTACCCCGAAAAGTCCTAACGGTCTTGTCACAGAGCACCGCGGAAGTGCATTTAACCAGGAAGTTTACGCCTCCTTCCTTACCGTGACGCGAAAATTTGTCCAGAGCTCGTTTCGAACCTGGATCTCCTGCTTATAAAGCAGGCGCTCTAACCACTGCGTCACGGCCGCACTAAATTGCCTTGTAATAGCTCTAAATATATCCTATATAATAAAATATCACTGAATTAACAAAAAATTTCGAAATTAAAATATTTTTAGAGTTGCCACTAGTCCCTTGAACATTTCAGGGCCCTTAATATTCTGGGAAAAAAAAATTCTTCATTTTATGAAGAATTTTTTTTATGATATTTGTTTTATGTAAAAATTATTATTTTGAATTTCATCGCATAATAACTATGGTTTTTTAACTAAAAATAAAAAAAGTGCATTTTTACAGGCTTTTGATAATATTTTTTTTTTTAAAGTTTTTTCATAAAAAAATTATTATTTTCAAACTTTTTATAAAATTTCATTTCTTTTGAGTACCAGGTTGATCTACTTTTGAAGAATTTTTTCCCAGAATATTAGGGGCCCTAAAATGGAATTACGGTTACCTTCTTATTTGCTTAATTATAGTTGGCAATAAAGTATTTAGATTTTACAAAGCAATCTAGCTGTGTATGCAATAAACAGAATTTTCGATTATGTTTATTTTGTCAATTGACCTTGTATTGTATTTTTTATCTAAATAAAACAAATAATAAGCTTTTAATCATAATAATTATAGCTATTTTAGTGCATTAGCTTAACAATTAAAGAATTAATTTGTTAAAATCGAGGCAAGGTCTGGTTACTTAAAAGTCATTAACTTTAAAACTCTATATTCTCAAGTGCAAAGAAATAATTTTCTACTTAATTCAGCTATTTACGCAATTATTTTTAGTTTACTTTTAATATGTTATAATACAAGAATGTTATTTTCTTAATATCAAATTTTTTTGTTGAATTTCTTTCACATAGATATATTTTATTTTTTTCAGACTTGTCATTCTCTCAAATTATAAATTCATCTGTAGAGATAGAGGCAGGTTCAATATTGAAACTTCCTAGTTGTCGTTTTACAGCATTGATAATAGATTATTTTATAACAAAAGATGATATATTTTGGCTCAAAAATGGTGTCGAAAGAATATATCCAGGTAATGATTCTGTCCTGACAGATGACAGTTTTACATCTGTAAATGGAACTGAAAGATACATATTTCCTTCTTTGGAAATTAAGACTGTTTTATCTGATGGTGGGACCTACCAATGTGGAGTTCAAATTGCAAAACTTATGAAAAAACCAGTATATTCAGATAAATTTGAAGTCAAAATAAAAGGTAAATACTTGCTCTTAAAGTTTATAAAATTTTTTTAAAGTAATTGTATTTGTTCAATAATGGTTGTTTTTGTTTAAAATATTAAAAAAGTAAAAAAAATAATAACTTTACTGGTTCGAAAATTTTAGTTTTTATTTAAAATTCTTTTCTGAATCTTTATCTCTGCTTTTGTTAACACACTGGTTGACTTATAGCCATACCTAAAAGTATAATTTCAGCACCTCAAATATATTAAATATAACCTAAAAATATAATTTGGTTAAAGCACTGTAAAACAAACAGTTTAGATTGCGATTAACAGACAACTTAAAAGATTGCAAATTATATGAATCAGGATAACAAGATGAAGGGAGTATATTCAAAAGAACTGGTGTTTAAGGAAAAAAACTAGGAGAATAAGAATTTTTGGAACACTTAGGAACAGTCAGAGTAAAAGAATGATATTTAATTAAATGACGAGTAACCCAAGAGTATATTTTAGTAGATGTCACAAGAGATGCGAGCTCTTTAGAGCAGCAACCATTATAGTATTTATAGAGAAGAGAAAGAGAAGTAAAATTACCACAATGTTAAAATTGTTGGAGGTTTGCTGCAAGAACAGGTCCAACTATATTTACAATGCGTTTTTGCACCTTGTCCAAAAGAGAAAGAGCATCATTGGAAGATCCACCCCAGATATGGCAACAGTATTCTATACAAGGACAGATTTGAGATTTATAGAGATAAAGAATAAAACTCGTAGTAAGAAAGTGGCAAGTCTGATAAAGAGATGCAACCATGTTGCAATAGATTTAATATATGATTTCCAAGAAATATCGGAAGCAAGAGTTAATCCTAGAAGACGAAAGATAGTTGACTCTTTGAGTACATTAACATTCATAAATATAGGAAGATCTAGATTGTTGCGATAGCGGTTAGTTAAAAAAAGTTGAGTTTTATCTGAGTTAAAGTTCATTGTAAGCTCCATGCTGTCGCAGAAGTGAGATCCTTTTCAAGCCCCAAGGTCCTCTCCAAGCAATCAGAGGGTCGGCTTCAGTGAACAATGCCACTTTAGATGTGAGAATTTCAGGGAGATCGTTAATATAAATTAAAAAATTATAGGGCCAAGGATAGAACCTTGAGGAACCCCTGAATTTATAGGAAATGAAGTATAATGCTGTCCATCGAGGACGACTTCTATACTACGATTGGTATGGAAGGATTCAATAGGCTTAAAGATCAGTGTGTTAGGCCAAAAAAAAATTCATACAGTATTTTTACGAAATTGGGATTTTAGGTGTGGCCTTAAAAAATATAAAAATAAAAATAAAAAATATATTAGTTATTGCATTCTGACATTTAAAAAAGTAGATAAACATGACATTTTTTAGACAAATAAATTTTAATCAAAATAAATTTTGGCTAGGTTATATTCATAGCAGGAGTATTTTTCTATTTTATAAATGTTTCATTAAAAATATTCAACTTGTTTTATTCTGAGCAATCTACTTAAGTTTTCATTTTTAAATCGCTTCTCTCCTTTGTTTGATATAGTAGAGGGAAAACAAGAACAAAGTAAACCGTATTTTCAAACGTTCGAGGCGTGATAAACAACGCTCGTTTAGCTTATAACGAGCGTATAAAATAACGCTCGTCCAATAGTTCAAGATTATTTTTTTATTTTCATAAGATATTTAAAAAAGATTTTTTATTAAAGATATTCTGTTATCAAACAACTGATATAAAATATAAAAAACACAACGTCGTTCTCTTTTGCACTAACGTAATGAATGAGCAGTTTAAAGTCGTTAATCGCCACTAATTTCAATAATGGAATGTGCACGTGGAAACACAATGTGAATACAAAAATGTGCAAATAAAATAAGAATAGAAAATTAGAAAACCATTATAAGAAAACTAAAACTGCGGAGTATTTTTAATCTTGTGAAAATATCAAGTAAAATTTATTTGATTTATTGTTTGTAATATTCCACACATCGTTTATAATAAAAATAAATATTAATAATAGAGTAATTTTTAAAATTAGTTTTTGTTCATTGTATAGATTTTTTATTAACTATTATTTATTTTAACTCAAATTTAAAATGATTCTGTTGTTTAGAATGTTTGCAATTAAGGACATTCGAAAAGAAAACTAAGTAATGATGTCAATATTTATTAAATGAAAAGCTATAATTTTTATTTATTATTATTTCAAATTATTCTTGTGTTATATTTTTAAGATAAAAAAACGTAATTTAAAAAAGAAATTTTAGAAAAAAATTAAATAATTAATTTGAATAAAAAATATCAAGAAATATAAAAACCATTAACCGTTAATTAAGTTTACAGAGTAACATTTTAAAATACATATATCAAAACAACGAAGCAAAACTAAGTCACTAAATTATACTTCAATACTAAATCAATAAGAAGTTGTGTTTTTGTTTGATATTATTTTTTTATAACATAAATAGTTAAAAATAAAATCGCGATCTGACAATATACAAGAAGTATAAAAATCTCTTTCGTTGAAGTAGTTTCATAAGTGTGATACTAATTCAAACATTTTTTGACGAAAAAACTATGTAACAAATAAAAAAAGATATAAAAAAGAAAAAGCTTTTTATGAGTATCGCCTTTAGCAATTTTCATAATCGCGCTCGCCGACGTTATCTCGAGCGCACATAATCACACCCGATGAAAACATATTCTAATTTTACGAGGCGATATAACACGCTTGACGATTTTCTTCATCACAAGCCCTGCAATATGTTCAGCTTTTACGAAGGAGATATAAAAAAAATTATTTTTACAAGTTTGGCGCTGTATGTTCCTCCATAAAAGCCAGTCATCTGGCAACCCTTATTATATGGAAAGTTTTTGAATATTTAAGTTTTTAAATACTTTAGAATTTTAAAACTAAAAATTTAAAAATACTTAAATAAAATTTTGAAACTTTTTTACATAGATATTGGTATTTTTGTTTATCTAATTTTATATTATAGTTTTTATCATTAAATAAATTTAAAAGTTAAAAAACTTATTTAAATCGATAGTTTTTAAATTAGAAAGTTTTATAAAGCTCGATAACTTTTAATTCAGAAACTTGGTTGGCTCGCTGATTTACATTGAATAGAATGTTTGTCAAAAGAACTTTTGTTGCAATATGCTAATTTAGCAAATTTAATTTAAATAAGTAACAAAGGCATTTAAGGAGTGAGATTCTTTTACCACACGAGGACAGGAACTAAATATAATCGGCACATTTAAATATCTGGTATACTAGGTATTTAGATAAAAAAATATATTTAAATACAAAAATTAATTTTTTTTTAATTTACAAAAACAAAGTTCACATAAATTTTGAATTTATAAATTTAAAAAAAAATTAATTTTTGTATTTATAAACATTGGTTAATTATTAATAAAATTAATATAGTTTTTAATCTTATTTTATGTTTTATCTAAATATAACATTTTATATTTTTTACTTTTTTAAAATGTTAAAAAAGTCTCCAAAAGTCTCTGGAACCTAATTTTTGAGATGAAATATGAGATTTTGTGTACTGAGAATAGTGGGTTTTGGCAGTAAACAAAATCTTTTTACATTGGTTCTAGCAATACTAAACAGACATTTGTTTTTTGAAGGATTGTTTTGGCAATAGATTTTTTTTTTAACATCTTCGCTTCCAACAAGGCTGCAAGCAACCACTGTTAGATTTGGAAATTACTGGAAGAGAAAAGATAAAGATTGTAGAGCTAGATAACGATTGACAGACGACTTGAAGGATTGCAAATTATATGAATCAGGAAAATAAGATGAAGGAAGCGAATTCCAAAGAACTGATGTTCGAGGAAAAAAACTAGACAAATAAGAGTTTTTAGAGCAATTAGGAACAGTCACAGTAAAAGGATGTGACTTAATTGAATGACGAGTAACACGAGAATGAATTTTAGTATATGGCACAAGAGACGCTAGCTCTTTAGAGCAGTGTCCATTAAAGTATTTGTAGAAAAGAGAAAGAGAAGCAACATTACAATGATGTGATAATGGTTGGAGGTTGGCTGCAAGAGCAGGTCCAACTATGTTTACAATGTGTTTTTGCACCTTGAAAAACAAGAAGTTACAAAAGAGGCATATTTGTCAGCAGGAAAGCGAAAGATTTCTACCCAAGAGCCATCACAATGAAAATCACGGATAGTGTCCCGGTCAGCTTTAAGGTAGTTTGTAAGAGGTACAATGATAGAGAGATTCTAATGATAAAGAAGAATGAGATAATAGCTTTAGAGAAATCAAGCTGTGATCAGAAGCACTTAATGGTGCATGTGGAGAAACTGAGCACTGATAAGGATTAGAAACAAGACATAAGTCAAGTAGAGAAGGTAGATGATTCGGATTGTCTGAAAAGCAAGTTGGAAAGTTGGCTATTTGTGTAAGGATTTGAGAAAGGCAAAAGTTGTGGGCCTTAATGCCTGACACTAGAACTATGCCATTCAGTGTGTAGAGCATTAAAGTCACCAACAACAACAATATTGGCCGATGGATAAAGAGAGAGAGCTTGGTAAATTTGATCAGAAATAACATTGAAAAGAGTGCAGTCTTGAGATGAAGGAGAGCAATATAGAACAAAGAGAAAGGTGATGGAGTTAAAAAGTGTCAAACAAAAGCAAATAAAGGAATCTGTGGATTCAAACCTAGTTTCTTGATAAATAGGTGAATTCTTTCGAATGTAAATGCTAAGGTCAAGCATGTGACTATTGTAGTCTTTATGAATTAAAGGAAGATAACCATCAACACTATGATCACAAGATGAAACAGCTGAATTTAAATTAATTTTACTAAGTGCAAGCAGGTCTTTTGAACTTTGCTAGAGATAAGACTCAACAGAAGAAAGGTTACTTCAAAAACCACAAATATACAACTGGCCTAAAACCACAAATATACAGCTGGCCTAAAAACCATCAAACTGAGTTTTAGAGCTGTGCTCTCATTAGGAGATAATAGAATGAGTCGCCTTGTCATAAAAAACAGAAACACAAGTAAAACCTAAGCAATTAGTCAAGAAGATCCAGCATTCAACATCCTAAACTGGAAACAATGGATATATGGAAATAGAATGAAAACTGGAAACAATAATTACATCTAAGCCAGCCTAATAGATGATCCACTCCTGCCCAGGGCAGTGGGTATGTCAAGTCAGAGTTGGCTTCTCTTAGTCTTTGCCTAAAATAAGGTATCCTACGAGGTAGCAGGATATGTTACAGGTTGGTACTGGGTTACATGTTACCAGTAGCAGGGTAACCTGACCTGACATAAAACTTGAGAAAAATAAAAAAAACTTAATAAAACTAAAAGTTATTGTAATTGTTAATTTTTATTATTATCAAAGAGAAACAAAATTTATATATATAAACATTTAATTTAACATTGAAAAGACTAGTCTGATTTTAACATCATAATTTTGTTAGTTTCTATGATATTACACAAGTCTTTCCAGGAAGCATGTGTGCTCATACACGTTGTTTTTCTAAAACATGATATATGACCTTGTTTGTCTAAAACATGATGTATGTGCTTCCTGGAAAGTTTATATATAGTTTCATAAAAACTCTCATCTTTAATGATGTTTTCATTCGATTACGGCACCCAACAGTTTAAATTCCACAAAGTGAAAAAATACTTTCCACAAACGCCTGTGATGCTGGGGCGGACAACAAATCTTCAACCAACACGGCAATCTTTATTTGCTTTTGTTTTGTTTCCAAAAGAGCAAGTCGTTTCCTGGCAGGGCATCATTACGCCTTATGTCTGCCAAATATCTTGACAATTGACCTGAAATAGTAAGATTATCTTGGTTATTACTAATTCCTTTATTTGAAAGGATTTTTTTTGAAAATTATTTTAAGCACTTCATGGCAGCAGATTCACATTCAGACCCATTTGACTCGACAGCTGCTTGTAATTATGGCTCATCTCCACAAATACTTGTTATATACATCTTTACTGCATGGAGTAAGGTGCCCATTTCTGACATAAGAATAAAAACAACAATGGTTGGATCTAACAAGCATGCAGCAGATGGTGAATAACCGTACCCGATTCAGGAGAACTAATTTAAACCTTCGATTTAGATCTCCAAGAAGATTCGCTATCAAAGTCTTATTCATAGGATATTCTTGCAGATGGCATTCCAAGTTGAGTAACCATGAGCGAGATCTCGTCTCGTTTTTGTTTCTCGTGAGAAATGGGACTTCTCGTGAGAAACGAGAAATAGAAAATTCTTGCGAAAAGTAGAACGAGACTTAAAAATTATATTATTTTCCAAATTAAAAATTGTTATAATTTACAAAATGCTTAATAATTTGTTTTTTTAATTAATTAATATTTTGACTCCGTGATTTTAATAAATCTAATTAAAAATTTAATTTGTTTTTGACAAAAACAAATTAAATTTTTAATTTGATTTTTTAATTAGATTTTTTTTAAAAATCTAATTAAAAAATTTTAATTAGATTTTAAATATTTTTAATTAGATTTTAAATACAAAAACTTTTTGTATAAATTGGTGCAGTTTCGACTTAATTTCATTAGTTTACCAGTGGAATTCAACTTGACACATATTGTTTATATTGAAAAGAAATATTCTTGCCTCATTTCAACAATCAAAAATGTCACCAAGAAAAAACAAAATCTGGAGATATTTTCAAAAAACAAGTGACGGTGCTGAATGTAAGGCGTGCAAAAAGTCTTTGAAAACAAAAGATGGAAACACAAGCGGACTTCATCGTCACCTCGAAAAAAAACACAGCCAAGATTGCGTTGAGTATTCTGAAAAAACTGACAACTCTCTTCTTCCTCCTCCTAAGAAGAAACAACAAACCTTGGTCGAAATGCTTGAAACAAAGTCCAAATATGACTAAGACAATTCCATTCAAAAACAGTTTGACTCTGCAATGCTGGATTACTTTTGCACTGATCTGGCCTCCTTTTCAGCAGTCGAAGGAAGAGGTTTCAAGAAATTGTTTGACATTGCAAACCCTAAACTGAGCCTTCATCACAGAACAACATATTTAAGAAAGCTTTCAATTCGGTCAAGAGAAGTTCAAGCTGTAATGAAGAGTATAATAACGGAGATTACGCCAAATCTAAAAAGTACTGCATTTACTTCTGACCTTTGGACTTCTAGAGCTCAGGACAGCTACATCTCTTGGACTTTTCATGCTATTGACGAAAATTGGAGACTACATCACTGGACACCCCATGTCCAACAGTTCCCAGACAGACACACAGTATCTTAATGCTGGATTCTCCCTTGAAGAACTAAATTTGCCTGCTGATTTGCCAATGTACTGTGTGAACGACCAGGCAAGAAACATGAAACTTGCAGTCAAATTGTCAAATGCCTTGACCAATACTTGTACAACAACCATATTTTGCAATGTGCAGTTCGAGACTCATTTGGAATGACTGCTGGAATGGATGATGCGTTGCAAACATGCAAAGATTTGGCTTCTTTAACTCACCAGTCATCAGTTGCAGCTGAGTTGCTTGAATCAGAATCAGACGCTCAAAGAATCAATTGGAACACAAGATGGAATTGTGAACTGGATTGCATGGCTTCTGTCCTACATCTAAAGAGTGCAATTATCAGCTTATGTGCAAATGAAGATATTTTTTCTTCAAAGACCATCAGTGCATCACAGTGGAAATCAATCGAGAGAGCAGTAGAAATTTTGGCACCACTTAAAGAAGCTACAGAAACGTGGTCGGCTGAGTCTATTCCAACAATTAACACTGTCGCCGATTCTCTTTATTTAATACATGACAAAATTGATCAATTTATTGAGACGGATGGAAAAAATGGCTACGGTGTCTTGTATGCAAAAAACTTGAAAAGCTGCATTGACAAAAGATTTCCTCTTTGTCACACTGGAAACTTATTGAGTGCTGAGGCAAACTACTTAAATCCTGCTTTAAAGGGACTTCACTTGAAGCTCTTCAAAAAATTTCAAACAACAAAAGAATGGTTAGCCTCACAGGTTAAGGATAATGTTGAGTGCCAACCTGTTGCCAGAGTCCTTTCAGCAGATTTGTCCCCTAACTCAAAACTGAAGCGCAAGTTAAACGTCAGATTTGAAACACAAGAGCCAACATGTGAACTGAATCCTATTTTGAGCGAAATGTGCCAGTATGAATATCTCCCTGATGCCAAAAAAGACTTTCCGATTCTTAATTGGAGAAAATTGCATTCAAATACATTGCCAGAACTCTCTTCATTAGCTAGACAAATTTTAGCTATTCCAGCAAGTTCAACTAAATCAGAGAGAGTTTTTAGCTCAGGTGGAAATGTCATCCGATCATCTAGACACAACTTACACCCAGAAAATGTAGAACAAATCATCTTAATCAGAGAAAACATTTTCTTGTTGGAAAAGTTTGGCAAAAAAATTCTGAATTAATATTTGAAAAAGTTGTTTACATTTGACAAATGTCATTTGTGTCTATTTGTCAAAACCATGTTTAAATTTTTTTTTACTTGGATTTTAATAAATTTGTTTTCAAAAATTGTTAAATTTCTTGTCTCGTCTCATTCTCGGTCTCACAAGAAGTACTAACTTCTCGTCTCGGTCTCGTCTCGGTTTGAAAAAACCTAGTCTCGCTCATGGTTAAAGTTGAGTATAGATGGTCAAATCTGTGAAAGAGATTGGGCATTGGTTTGAAATATATCCGTTTGTACTGCAAAAGATTCTAAGTGAATGGTTTTGAAGCCAAACCCATTCACTTGCTTTGAATGTGTCAATTTCTAAATTTAAGAAAACCATCTGAACTTAAAGTTTACTAATAACAATTATAATAACTGATAATTGTTATCATTTTTCCCATGTCCCCTTTCCCATGCTTTTGTGATATGATTTAAACTACAAACAGGATATTATAGCCTTTACTATATATCCTGTCTTATTTTTCAATGATAATAGCTAAAGAACTTTTTTAAATATATTACTACTTTTATTTTATTAGTTTAAATAATACAGCGATTTTGTGAATTTCAAAATAACAAAAATTGTTTGTATGCACTAATAATATAAATAAAAGTATATAACTATTTCTGTTAAAACTTCATTCACCGGTGACTTTATTTTCAACAGTCGGTTGATCATCAAATATGTACTGTTCCATGTTGTGATGCAGTCAGTAATCACAGATTTTCCACACTTGTTAATGAGTTTCTAAATTGCCACACTTGATTTTCTACCTTTGATACAACTTGTTTTGTTTCTGAGACAGTTGCACCATAATGTTGGTAAGTTGGTTTTATAAGAAGCTCAAGTGTGTGAGCCATACAGGACATTCAACGATATGGAATTAAATTACTGTTAATTTAAATTTGCTAAAATTTACCATAACTTTGGTAATAAATTCCAGTAATTTTGTGTAAATCATGGTTAACCTAAAATAGTTTAAAATAACCATGAAATAATAACTTCATGGTTATTTTTGGTTACAAACATTGGTTATTGATAATAATGGTTATATAGTTTGGTTACTAATATTAACTAGATTTAATTGTAAGTTGTTTCACATTATTTCTTTTATTTTGGGTTTCTAGGGTTATTTTGTTCTTTTGACACGCTGATAATAGTATATTTATTTTAGGCAATCCACTGTTTTTATACAATTTAAGTTCGACTAACCCTAAAATATCACAAATTTGGCTACTGGAAATTTCTATTCACTCTTATAGGCTAGTTTATAACATTTAAAAATTGTTAAGCATTATTGAATTTAAAATACAATGTTTTACAATTTTAATTGTTAATTACCTGGAAATTTATACCTTGGTTCAAATGTTTTTATCATCTTTCGAAATGACAGCTGATCTAGCAAATCCAGTGGGTAGCTGGTATTGACAATCATTTCAATCACGCTGTCCTAATGCAGTCCATGTTCACTTAATTCTGTTGGCCACTTGGTTATTTGACTTTTAAAGCACTCTCCTATTGTCTGAGTCTTTGTTTTTCCACTATTTCGGGAAGATGTAGAATCATTATCATCAATTTTACGCTTTAAAGATTGGTTTTTTGCATCTCATTTTTCCTTTATGTATTCTGTGAGTATGCGTTACCAAGTTATTGAAATTTTTTTCCGGCAAGAGTTGTGCCACATGTGCCCTTATTATTCTTGTCCTGAACTAAGTATGTGGATGCGTCAGTATTTTTATCGTAAATAAAAAATTTTCATACATCACTTTCACGTTTCCTACCAGCTAACAACCTTGATTAACTCATTTTTTCATTGATTGATTTTTAACTCTTTAGCATCTTTAAATATTTATATATTTTTGTAACAAAAGATTAAATGTATTGTTGGCGTAAAAGTTTGACTCTTACATCAATGATTCCTTTAATCTTTTGTTATAAAAGAAATTCAAAGCATGACAAACAAGCCAAAGAGCATGTGACAAGATTGGTGTCAGACGTGTGCAACAACAATAAAGGAAGTAAAAATAAAATAAGTAAAAAATTAGTAAAAAAAAAAAATAAATAAAAAAAAATAAAATAGTAAAAAAATTAAATAGTAAAAAAATTATTACTCTCAAAATTATTGCATAATTTATTTTATGTAATGAATTATGTATTTTATATATTAGTTACTTTAATACGTTATTCACTTTTATTGTGGAATTTTTGATTGTTATAATAATTCTTAAAATATCTGCATTCTATTACAATAAGAAAATATATTTTTATAAGCAGTGCAAACTTTCAAAACTCTGTGTCAAATTTTTATCAAATAAGTAATGTTGTTAATAAATAAATAAAAAGGTAGTGTGACAACATAAGTGCATTGCACCATTCCAAACACACCTGACAAAACATATATTGGTTTAACAGAGGGCATGTGGAAAATTAGATGCTCGAACCACAAGCAATTGTTCAAAAACAAAAAGTTACAAGCACAACCACGCTTTCAAAATCCATAAAGAATACAAAGGATAAGTTAAAAATAACACCCAATTGAACATGGTCCATCATAAAAAGCAACCCTGCATACAACAACATAATTAAAAAACGGCTATTAAAATATATAAAACCACAAAAACTTTTTTGACAAGAATGTTTTTGTTTTTTTAATTCAAAATGTTTTTATTTTAGTTTGTTTTCTTTTTTTATTATTTAATATTTCAAAATTGTTTTAAAAACTGGCTTAAATATAAAGATGCATATATATTGACTGACTTAAATAGGGAGATTAAGTAGGGAGTGTACATACTTCAACTGACTAAGATAAGGAGAACATGCAAGGAGTGCAGATACATGGGCTGAGGGTTTTGGTTTGTGCTAGGCAATCTATCAATTTAAAAAAAAAAAATATTTTTAAGTTTTTAAACTTTTTCTGCTCTTCTTTTTAACAATGTAATTTTTGCAATTTAAGACAACCAAGCAATAGTAAGGCAAAGATTGACACATCTTTAGAAAATGTATTTTTCTCTTGATATGACAAAATTACTTTGATGTGAAATATTTTTACGTGTTAACTAATGATACTGCTGCCAGTAACTGATAAAAAGTTTAATTAGTCATGTAACATTGATTTGATTTTGTTGTTGTTACCCACTATATGTGGTAACATTGAAATTAGTATATTTTGTGTTGTAAATGTTAATTTATATTGTGAGAGGTGAAATTATCACTGCAGTTAATGACAAACAAACCAAAGAAAACATTTTAAATATATACCAGCACCAACCTATTTTTTTGACCTAAATTAAAAGGTTTTAAAATTATTAGGCTCTTCAACGCATTAAATACTCAATATCTGACTCTCAAAATCTCACAGCATTCTAATTTTTCCAAAATAATGACATAATTTTTTACATCTTCATGTTCTGATGTTTTGTTCTTAACAGTATTATGCAACATTATGTGTGCATTTTAACTTTATTTTAACAATACATTAAATGTCAACAGATCTAAAAACCGACACTGTATGTGTCAGTTTTTAGATCTGTTGAGATTTAATGTATTGGTACATTTTTTTTGTTAGATTTACTCTTTTAAATTAGGGTTTGTTTTGTTTGATTATATTTCATGTAATTGTGAAAAATTCATTAGACATAAAATATTTGACCAACTTTTGCTTGATTATTGCTCATGGGGTGACTTAAGCATTCCTGTCAATGTTATCCCAAAACTGAAATATGCGTTTTAAAAAAAAAATGTTTAAAAAAAATCTTAAATGTTTAGTATTAATAGCAACATCTTAAAAACACATGTAAAATATTATTATAGTACGGTTTTACTTATATTTTAACTAATGCTTTTCAGTAACAAAAAAACAGAAATTAAATTTATGCTCGTTGTATTGTGTTGTTATTTATGCTTACTATTATGCAGATGAAAATAGTTATAGTTGTTCATTTAATATCTAGCTACAACATCTTTTAAAATAATTTAAACAATAGCACTGAGCAACAAAAAAATATATATATTGTTTTTGTATCTTTAGCAATTTTATTCAAACTATACTAATTTTGGGCTGAGAAAAAAGAAAATGACAACAAAAACTTTTTTTTAGCTCTAGTTTCTCAGATACACAATAGCAATAAATTTTTATTTCAGTTTGCAATAGAGCAATATGACATATAATATACATATTCTAATAATATTTATATATTCTAACAGTTTTAAACAAAGAAATCATGATCATTAAGCTAATAGGTATAAAGATGATTATGTTGTATTTTCTCGAGATCGTAATCTTTTTGCTTTCTTTTTGTAGACTAGTTCTGGAGCATCCCTACTCACAAACCAACAGTAATCTGCAAGCATAGCACCTCATTCCAACAACTCTGATATCTTTTTTCCATTACAGAAATAACTTGGTGAAACCTTTCCCTATTTTCATCACTAGCAGCTCCACAACTTGAGGGAATGGGGGGGGGGGGGGGGAAGTCTAGGTGTGAGTGTAGGAAATTTTCAACACAATTGGTTTAAATTATTTTATAAATGAAGAGATACCATTAAATAGTAATCATTGTTATCAAAGAAGAAGAAGAAGAAGAAGAAGAAGAAGAAGAATTTTATTACTAACTTTTAGTATTTTTATCTTTCTCTAATTTAGCCAAGATCATATAGAGCTATTTTTTTTATACTGAGTCAACAGTTGCAAAAAAAAATTGTCATTTTTACAGGTCAGAAAGATTGCATAAAAACTCATCATTGTGTACCCAAACCAAAATCAACCCTGAACTCATGTCCCCAGAAAACCATTTTGGGGGATGATAGCCCATATATAGGAGAACATTTAGATATAAATTTGGAAATCAAACTATTACGTCCAAAAAATATATTTTGATTTTAAATTTTGAAGCTGATAGAATAGGCCTAAAAAATTGCAAAATGACAGGGAATTTTGCATTTTTACAGCATTTATTTTTCTTTTTTAAAAGTCATTTCATAGTTGTTACAACAAAAGTAACATTCTTACGTATATAAAACAACATTTCTGAATGAAAATATCATATTGGGAAATACTTCTTTAAGATTACAGTATTCCTAATTTTGGTTTGAAAAAGACCCTTTCAACTAAAATGAATGCTTGCTGTTGAGGTCTACAACACAATTCAGAAGCTTCTTTTCATATTCTGGATGACTGGGATTACGTTTGTATTGATGCCAATATACATTGAAGTTGTGATGCAAAGATTCTGTGGCCTGTTCAGAAAACACTCCAAGGCTTGACTTGTGGCGGTCAATAAAATGCTTCACATGAAAAAAGACTGCATGCATCTTTGAGGTGATGGAGGTGTTTGGCAACCTCAGGAAAGAAACTTTCAGGAACTCCTTGATCTTGTCTGCAAAGTTGGGAGAAAGATTATTTCCAAAGCAAGAGTTCACAACCCTTTCAAAACATTTGAAAGTTTCAACAAAAGGCACGACATTGAATGAAGAGCTTTGTTCAGCCAGATTTTGTAGAACATCTGTATGCTTCAATAGCTTTTGATAATCATTTCCAGCAAATTGGCCATGAAAAGGCTGTTCCCGAATATGAAGAGCAGCAAGCCATTGATTGGCATCAATGTCATCAGCCATGTTTGATACAAGTTTTTGTAGCAATGCTTTACTACTCCAAGAAGAAAATGTAGCTCCATTGGAGGGATAGAGTCCAATAAGAGTGTTTGGTTGTCCAAGCAAATAATTGGTTTGTGAACAACATTTTTAAACTCTTTTACTCTTCTCAAAATTGACCCACTCCTTTGAAATGCATCAAAGTCAGCTCAACAAAAGAAATTTTCTGCAACTGGAGTAAATTCAAAACGGTTTTCAAGTTTGAATAACTCTCTGGTAGGTTTCCAGAAACAGCAATTAATAACTGGCGCTTCACACCTGTGTCTTTTGCAACATGCTTTAAGGGAAAAGAAGAATCCGCTCTGTTTACTTCAATAACTCTCAAGGATACTTTCAAAAAGCCACCTCCACCATTAATTCTTACTTTGATCAATGGTTCTCCAGGAATATTTCACATCTTTGCAGTGAACAACAACTCTGGTTGAATCTTTCTTTGTTGAATCCTGAATGTGATTTGAAGTGAGCTGTTTTGTAAGGCTCAAGCTTGTCACAAAATTTTTTTTCAACAATCTGATGAGGAGTGGCTTGATTTAGTGATAATGCAAGTTTTTTCATGCCACAATTAGAAAGTCCAGTTTCATTTAGAACCTTGAGCATATCTATAGCTATTAGCTTTTTCTCCTCAGGAAAGAGTTCCCTTGCCCTGGATGGCTCTAAGAAAAGACTATGCTATTAGACACAGGAGATTAATGCTTATGATTTTCCAGTTGTTCCAGGTATGATACAGTTTAAAACTGTATCATACCTGGAACAGCTGGAAAACTGTTGCCTCCCTTTGCTTGACTGAGATGGACAGTGCCATGAGGAAGAGGTTTTATTTGAGATGACCATAGTTGCAACCATCTCTGCAGTCACTGCATCTTTTGAGGCAACTACAACCAAATTTTGTCGCATTGTCCTTTTAATTTTAAACTTTTATAGTTTACGTTTGGAATAAATTACTTTGAAACTTTAATTTTTTCTTATAATTTTATATTACATGAAACTTAAACGCAAAAAATAAAGTAACAAATAATTTATGATCAGGGTTTATTATTTATCAAAGTATTTATTTAAATTATTAACCCCTTAACAGTGGAACACTTTTTTTGTGACGGATATTTTCTAATTTAGTCCATTATTTTGAATGCTGCTTATAAATTTTTATTTTTAAGTGAGAAAAATTCTAAAATATTTATTTAGTTAATTTGCCTAATTTTTATATTTATTTAGTTAATTTGCCTAAGATTTCAATCTTTAAAAAAAAAGCATACTTAACAAAGTAACGGCTCTGTTAGATGCTAAGTTGCCCGCTTTTCTTTTTGAAATATCTTTTGACTATCCCCTCATGAAGGCACAAAACCAATATTTGCCAAGTTTTCCATTTTTGAATGAGTGAAATTGATTTTCCCGTTGAAGGTAGCCAGTTACAAATTTGAGGAGTTCATTCCCAGTTAAACTATAACCCCAGTAAACAAATGATTGGAACGAATGCTCCGTCATTCTTTCTGTTTCATTTGAGAGTATTGTTGTTTTATTGGAGCCATGGAAACCTTTGTTGTTGTTTTTTTTTGCAAATTTTGATTGTTGAGACTGGAATGCCATGTTTGAATATAGCTTTTCTCAGTGAGGTATTTTTTTTTCATATCAGTTAATGCAGCTAGTAGATCATCTTCATTGTACGCTTTTTCTTTTTCAGTTGACATTTTAAAGTAAGTGAGTTGAGTTAAATTGTGTGAGTGATGATTATATTGAAAAATAATATAATAATGGGTTTTTAATAAGTAAGTGATGATTTTATTGACAAATAACATAGTAATTTTTAATTAAAATGGGATTAATACTATGCTAATAAGATAAAGATAGACACTTTGTCACTTGTAAAAAAACTAAACCAAGTAATTAATTGAGTGTGCGGTTTTATCAGAAAAGAGAGTTTTTTTTTTACTTTTTTGATTTTTTATTTAAATCTTTGTTCTAGCTACATAAAATTTATAAAATCAGAATGGAAATTAAATTTCCACCAAGATAGTGTCAAAATTATAATTATACCATTTTCGGTTCTAGCGCTATTTTGTTTGCAACAATAAGAAATATATAAAATTTTTTGACTCCCAGTTAAAGTTGTATAAAAAAAGAAAAAAATGGAGTTGAATCAGCATATAATTTTATCAATTCGAATAGAGGAGATAATTTTGTATTCAAATCTATTTTTATTTTTTTTATAACCATATCCGTTTAGTTTTTGTTTGATAATTTTGATCAGTGTGCGGAATAATATGGTGTGCAGTTTGCACTCCTGGTTTTACTCTATAAATTATGCAAAACGCTTTTAAATTACTTCAAACGATTGTTTATAATAAACACATTTTATTTAAATTATCAAAGATTATTTTATATAATTATTTTTATTAAGTTAAATATGTTTTTTTTTTAACAAAATACATCCTAGTTAAATAATAGCACATTTATTAAATAAATAGCAATTCTGTTTTTAAAATCTCTTTTTAATTAATTTTTCTATTACTCTTTTATTAAATTACTCTTTTTAATTAATTTTTCTTCGTAGTAAACAAAAAAAATGTAGTTCAACTTAAGCGTTTACAATTACGGTTACAATACGCAACTTTGAAACTTTGACCTTTTCTAAAGGTTTTTTTAAAGCTTTTAAATAATTTTTTTTTTAGTTTTTTTTCTCTCTCTCTTTCTCTCTCTTTCTCTCTCTTTCTCTTTCTCTCTCTCTCTCTCTCTCTCTCTCTCTTTCTCTCTCTTTCTCTCTCTCTTTCTCTCTCTTTCTCTCTCTCTCTCTCTCTCTCTCAATATATATATATATATATATATATATATATATATATATATATATATATATATATATATATATATATATATATATAAGCAAATCTGCATGACATCTGGCTTAATATTTTCAGAATTTGAAAAATATTCTTTCCTATAGTGAGAGAAGCAGTGGTAGTAGATCCAGGGTTGGGGTTGTATTTATTCATAAACTCCTATCATAATAAATTGGATACTTAGTTTCCTAATCTTATTAACTAGATTAAAAGTATCCTGTTATAAAAATCAAGTAATTATTTAATTGCAAGAATTATTTGCATTCTTATTATTTGTTTCTACAAATTTTTAACTTTTTTTGAAATTTTGTCTTCAATTTGTTTTTAAAATAGTTATTGAAATTTAAAGTTTAATAATTATATTTATATGTAGATATATTTAAAAAATAAATAAATATATTTACATTATTTTTACTTTTTAAAGCTCAGATTGTCACAATTGTGTCTAAAATTCAATTTCGAAATTTATACAACTCTGCAGTTTTATACAACTGCATGTATAATGCTAATGAAGATTTAAGTACTTTTGCATACTGGCTTTTAAATGGAAAAGTTGTGTTTGTTGGATTTAGCATGTATGAATTAGCAACTGACATGTTACCATTTGAAAGTTCAAAAAAACAATATGAAGTACCTCCACTGGCAATTACTAGCTATGACATGATTGGTTCCTATCAGTGTGTTATATTTGATAACAATACAATGATAGAGAAAGTAATATCTGATGTTTTTGTTATTGCAAGGCAGCCAGGTTTTTAATTTTAATGTAATTATTTTTTAACATTAGATTATAAAGGGTTTAAGTTAGTTTTGTTTTTTATACAATATAATTTTATTTTAAGAACCCAGTTTTATAACTGATCCTTTTGTCATTGAAGAGAGTAAAGTAGAAGTTGGCAGCTCTATTTCCATACGGGGGTGTCGGTTTAATACACATTTTAAACTAAAAGAAAATGATGTGTACTGGCTTAAAGATGGCATAAAAAAAATTAACGCTTCTTTTTATGGATATGAATTTGATAATCCACCCTATAGATATATATTTGATGATATTTTTATCAATCAACTCAACTATTTTGATCATGGCTATTATCAATGTGTAATAAACTTATTTGGATACTCAAGCAACAAGATTAGAAGTGGTCATGTTAATTTACAATTGCTAGGTGACTAAATTTAATGTATTTAAAAATAGTTTAAAAGTTTTTTTTTTTGAATTAATATTTTAAAAACAAATTGTTTAAGATGCATCTTTTATGAAGCTTAAATTGTGGTTAAACAGAGAACGGATTTTAGAATATCTAAAGCAATCTTCTGATTCTAAAGTGTTGAGAAATTTTGTTAAAAAAAGTGTAAGGTATTTTTTTTCTTATAGTATTCCTTTCTTTTTTTTAAATTATGTTAATTTTTGGCTGATAGCTTTAATTACTCTTTGATGTTAATTGCATTATATGTTATGCGCATATAGTAAGTGACCGGGGCACCGGCCCTGGCTAAAAATGAGACTTTTTGCAAACTCGGCCTGGCAAAATTATAAAATTTTAATATAGGGTTAATAGCCGGGGCTAGAAAAAGATTTTTAATATTTTTTGTAGTACAATTTTATACTTACATTTACTATTTATTATATACTGGCATATATTTATATATTTTTAAACTCTGATTTACTTCCAACAAGATTGCAAGCAACCTCTCCTAAGTTATGAGTTACTTTAAAATAGAGGATAGGTTAAAATTCTTGAAAATGGTTAACTGAAGTTGTTGAATGTATTAAAAAGGAAAACATGAAGATGGGGAAGAGTTACAAGGTTTTTTTGATGTGCAAGGAAAAAAACTGGATTAATAAAAGTTTTTATAGCATGAAGGAACAGATACGGTAAAAGGATGCAACTTGTTGAATAAGAAACCAAGTAAGAATGAGTTTTGGTTTATTGTAATAGAGATGATAGCATCGACCATGATAGTATTTGTAGAAAAAAGAAAGAAATGCAACCTTACATTAGTGGAAGAGTGGTTGGCAAGCTTGGTAGATAAAGAGACCTACTTTATTTGCCAAGCTTGGCAGTAGGTCTAACTACATTTACAATGTTTATACCTTGTCTGAGAGTAAGAGGGTGTTATTCGTCAATATAGGAATGCCAACAATATTGCAATATTTCTTTGCAATAAATGAGTTTTGTTGTCTAAAAAAAATTTAAATCCACAAGCCATTTCAAGCGTTAGACTGTTACAGACGAGAGATCAGATTAAAAACTGGCTGCTTGTTCTAAGCAATAAAAAAGTGAAGATTTTTTGTCAAGACAAGAGTATAGAGTTGAGTCATTAGCAAATAGAGGTACTTTAAATGTAAAATTCTCATGAAGATTGTTATTGTGGATAAGTAACATTACAGTAGCAAAAATAGAACTTTGTGATACCCTTAAAGTTACTTGAAATAAAGAGGAGTGTAGGCCTTCAAGAATAACTTTAATATTACAGTTAAAAATAAATAATTTAATAATCTCAAAAACTTTATAAAAAGAAACAAATAACAGAGTAAAGACTAATCATAGGATAGTTGGAGAGGTCAAAGTATTTTCTTGAGTTTTGAAAAGTTGGAACTACTTATTTAGGACTTTTTAAAAGTTTAGCAAAAATTGAAGAGAATTCTGGAGAACACTTTTTTAAGACTATGATGTAAATCTTGTCTGGAGAACAAACTGTAATATTGTTTAATTGAGAATTAACTTTAGCATTAGAAGCTAAAGTGATTTTGATGTTTAACAATGGATTAACCTGTTTAACTGGCTGGAGTGTGGCCATGTGGTTCAAGAGTTAAATTAGAGTAAGATTTCTTCGCAAAAACTCTGCGTTATTTTGGGAGAAGTAAAAAGTCAGACCCATGAATTAGAGATTAAATGTTAGGTTTACTTTAGTTGATGACACTGTTGAAAATTTATCAAAAGTCTCTAGAACCTAACATCTGAGATAAGAAACAAGATTTAGTAAACTGAGAATAACAGAGCTTAACATCAGACTGGACATTTTTACATTGGCTTCTTAGAATAATAAAAGGACATTTGTTTATAGGAGAGATGTTCTTGTAAAAAAGATAAAAAAAATGAATACTGTTTAATGAAGCAACTGCTCAAGATGGTAAAAAATGCGGAGTAGAATGAGGATTGACTTAACATTGAAGAGAAGGAATAGAAGCTTCTAAGCTTTTATTCCAGAAGGAATAAAAGCTTCCAAGATGCGCATTATGCATACATATTATGGTTATAAACATATATGTTTGCTATTTATTTAGATACTGGCAAGCAATATTCTTTCATATTTATATAAAATTTAGTATTTATATAGTGTAGTTTTTAGTGTAAAATTTAGTATTTATATAGTGTAGTATTTGCCAAAAGGTAAGATGATCAGCTGGATGTGTGGTGTGACTCACGACATGAATGAACATGACAAGAAAAGGAGGCATAATCTTAGACAGGTTAGAAACAAATGTCTTATCGGACAACATTTGTTAGAGAAGATTAATGTGATTTAGGTATCAGCATGTAGAGAGGTAGCAGCTTCAGTAGAAAATAGTAGTGGTAGAAGTAAGAAAGCTTAAAGAGAGTGTCTTTTATATTGTATAAATGATGTTTAGTTAAGGAAAAAAATGTTCTAGATTGTTTATATTAGAGAAACAGCATAAATAAAATTTGCAATTTCACAATCAGTGCATAATATATATATATAAATATATATATATATATATATATATATATATATATATATATATATATATATATATATATATATATGTATATAAATTTATATTTGTATAAATTTATATACATGTATAATTGTAGAAAGATTTTGATCCTAGGGAAGTTTTTGATAAGCTGCACGTATGTTAACAACTGTCTTATGACCTTGTGTTTTGTTTTGAAATTCTGATTTTTAGAAGTTCTAGTTGATAAAGTTTTTAATAAATGTAATAACTGATATCTTATAAACTATTCTAGAACTATACTAAACTATACTAAACTATATAGAGCAATTTTTCTGATTTTAAATGGAAAAGAGAATTAGAGAATGCGGGAGAAGTTATTTTGAGAAGTTATTTTTTTAATACCAAATTAAAAGGATTGTTTACAAATTACAGTTTGAAGTTTACAGTTGAATTTACATGTGGAAGAAGCTGAGATAAAGCAAGATTTTCAAGAATTTTGGGTATTGTATTGAGATTTGATATGAGGCACAGATCAGTGAGTTCAAATACTATTTGTCCTGATTTTTTGGGAATTGGTGTAATTTAAGCAACCTTGAAAGAGGCTGAAAAAATTCTTGATTTGAATAATTGATTGGACTAAATAATTCTGAACATGATTTAAGAATGTTTGTTAAAATAATATCTAGTGGCAATGTATTAGATTTGAGAGTTTTAATTATATGCAAAACATCAGTGGAAGTAACTGTACCAAATGTTGTAAAAAAATCTACAGTGGGAGATTGCTCCAAAATGAAATCAGACTTTGGGATTGTAGCAAGTCTTTGGTATATTTTTTATACTTTCAAGTTTGCTTATAAAATATTGTTTTATTGTATCACATTTTGCTACTGGTATTGTGTTATTAATTTTAGGGTTATTTGAATGAAGTATTTCTTTGGCAATATTTCATGTTTTTTTTTGATTACCATGTGCTGAGTTTTTCCTTATAATAATTACATCTAGATTTGTGAATTGCTTTAGGTGCCACTCAGCACACAGTTTTTTTATCTGATTACTAGTTTTTCTACACCGACGCTTCATTTTACTATGTAGGCTTTTTTGGATCTTTGCATTTGAAGATAATCATTTACTATTATGCTTGCTAAGTCAAATTGAATATTTTCAAATGGGTGCCAAATTATAAAGAACGGTTGTTATATTTTTTCTAATTTCTTTAGCATAATCATCCACATTAATTCCAGGTAAAAAACACCATGGCATCACTTGCATTTTTTTTATAAAACATGATAAGTTTAGTTTTTTAAAATTTTGTTTCAAAACCAAACGGTTTTACTTTATAAAGGTTGATGTTGGAGTGTTACCCAGTCCAAATAGTGGTCTGAAATACCCTAGTCTGATACTTGAATATTGTTGAGTGAAACGTCAGCATGACGGTTTATTACTAAATCAAGCAGGTTGGCAATGATAAGGGTTTAATATTTAAGTTATCTTTGTATATTATTGTAATGCGTCCACCATGATTGTCATATCAGGAGTGTTAAATTGTTTTAAAAACCTGGTGGTACCATATCTTTTTGAATTATAGCAGGATTGTCTGGCTATAATTCATTATTTTATCTCAGTGTGTTGGTTGTCAGTATAAAAATAAGCTCTAAGTTGTTCTAAAACAATTTGTAATATCTGGCAACATTAAGTTATTTTTGATGTATTTAGTATCATTTTGTATATTTTAGACTGTTTTTTTCATAGCTGTATTTTCAAGCAAAGTTTTATTGATATTTTAATAATGAAGTTTATTTTGGTGTTGTTATGGGAAGGTAAAATAAGGCTGTTGAAAATTTTCAAAATGTCAGTCCATTGTATCAGTCAAACAAATGGACATTGTACCCATTAAAAAAAATGTTTTTTGTAAAAGTTGTAAACTGTTAATAAAAGATCTACATTCAATGATGTCATTAATCTAGAGTTAATCTTTTTCACTTATAGTTAAATTTTATATATGTTTTTGTTGCAATTATTTTAAAAGTAAAGTACAAGGAAGAAATAGCAACAACTAGCTTTTACAACACATATATTTTACAACACATATATTTTACAACATATATTTTACAACACATATATTTTACAACACATATATTTTACAACATATATTTTACAAAACATATATTTTGCAACACATATATTTTACAACATATATTTTACAACACATATATTTTACAACATATATTTTACAACACATATATTTTACAACACATATATTTTACAACACATATATTTTACAACACATATATTTTACAACGCATATATTTTACAACGCATATATTTTACAACACATATATTTTACAACACATATATTTTACAACACATATATTTTACAACACATATATTTTACAACACATATATTTTACAACACATATATTTTACAACACATATATTTTACAACACATATTTTACAACATATATTTTACAACACATATATTTTACAACACATATATTTTACAACATATATTTTACAACACATATATTTTGCAACACATATATTTTACAACATATATTTTACAACACATATATTTTACAACACATATATTTTACAACACATATATTTTACAACACATATATTTTACAACACATATATTTTACAACACATATATTTGTTACAAATTAATGAACGCTATTTTCTCATAACATATTAGTTTTTAGAATAAACTTTTTATGTGCACTTTAAATAATTCTTTTTTCAAATCTTTTTTTTTTAACAAAATGTTTTTTAAGAAGAAATATTTTAAATATATTAATAAGTGAACATCTTCTCTGAGGGAATAGATTTGCTCAACTAAAACTTGGGTTTCTTTGAAAGAGCTTCAAAATTTTTTTCAAAATTTTTATGTAACATATTTTCTTATAACATTTTAGTTGTTTAGAATAAACTTTTTATGTTTAAAAAAAACCTTTTTCTTAAATCTTTTTTTTTTTGTATGAACACAAAAAAAAAACACTTTTTAAAGAATAAAAGTGAAAACATTTTAAATACGATTTGTTTAACTGAAACTTGAGTTTCTTTGAATAAAATAATTATATTTTCCATTTTCCAGGTTTTGAAAGAGTTTTGTTAGAGAGAAAAATTAATAAACAAGTGAGAGTAATTCTGATTTATGCAAAGGAAAACAATGTACTTAACATGAGGAATAATAAGAAGATTATGTTCACTGTTTTAAGAAAACCTGGTTGTTCCGTTTTTTTCTAATTGAACTTTTTCAACATAAAGAAATCCTAACTATTGAAACTTTCAACAACAAGATCTTCAAATACAAAGTTAATATTGTTAAATTGTTATATTAAGATTAATGATTTGAAACTTAAAAAATAAAAAAAATGCATTTTAAACTTATTGGATGACAATTACCTATCATTTGATAATGATATGCAGGAAATAACCAACGGATGGGTTCCCAGGTGTGTGGGTAACCTTTGTAGCTTTAGAAGCCTTAACCTTGTGATGATTCAGCAAAATTTGATTGCGTTTAGCCAAGTTTTGTTCTAATTGTACCAGGGCTTTTAAAAAAAACCCAAACCAAATAGTTTTTTTTGGGTTTTTTTAAAATCTGATCAAAATTCCAAATTTTTATGATTGTATGTGTGCAGTAATTTTTTTTAATTTCATAAATTCACCTCCCTATGGCTCCAGTGTCCACTTCAGTCAAGGGAGCAACTTATTTTTTAAAAATATTTTCTCTCAATCCTTAACTTAGAACATAATATTAACATTTCTACTAAGAAATAACATTACCAACTAACACTTTTAAACAAGGGCGCTGTGCTGAAAAATAGATTGAGCACAGTAGTTTCAGCAGAGGTGATTTGAACCTCACCCTTTATATTGCAAGCCAAATGTTTTACTACTAGTCTACTTCCACATTAAATCTATATTTTATATCAAAAGGGGGCTTTTTCAACTTTAAATGATGTTAATTAATTGCCCTAAATTAAAAACATGTAACAGAATATTTTTTACTAAAAAAAAAATCACAATAAAAATTATTATGGCAGCTAAGTTATTCAAAGTTTGCAACACAAAATAAATGTTGCAAGCTAGTTTTTATACTAACATGTTTAACATGTCACTTTAAAAACTAGCTTGCACAAGTTTTCAACATGTAATCTATGTATTTACAACATGTTGCAAAATTGTAAATTATTGTCGATTGGGATGACTATGAACACTTTTTAAATATTTTTGCATCATAGAAGAAAACTGTTAGCCTAATCACTACCTTTATTTTTAACAGAATATTATACTTTCCAGCTTCCTGGAAAAGTCCTAAGTCTAATCAATACTATGTAGCAAATATCTTAATTTTCTTATTTTATATGATCATAATCGTAATTTTAAAATAGGGTGAGAATAATGTAGTGATATTGAACTTTTCATAATGATTTTTTAGATTATGGATAGATTCGTTTTGCAAGTAGATTTGTGCCTAAGCTTAGATTGTTTTTAAGAATATCTAAAATGGACTTGTTAAGAACCATTACTGTGTCTCACCACCAAGTTCTTTATTTTTTCCTTGAAGATATTATATCACCTCAATTTTGCAACTGAATCAAAGTAACATAAAATATAGCTCTATTGTATTTGTTTCTTCACCTTTTAGTAAACTTGGTACTGATGTTCATTTTTACCCCACTGTTCATAGTCAACCTTGTTGATGTTACATGTTGTAAACTTGTAGCTGATATAAAATTTTTAAAACATGTAGAATAGACAGATGAGCATGAGTATCATTTTCACCAACAAATCTTGTCTTTGTAAAGTGCATACAAGTTTCCAACATGTACTCTCATTGAATGAGGAAATTTGTAAACTTGCTTGCAAATAATGTATATTTTTTATGTTTTAAGGTTGTATGCACTTAACAAGGACAAGTCCACATTCTAGTAAACTGTAGACTAATTTTTTTTTGCCTGACAACTTTCCACTTTCAGACTGTGAATACAGTTTAACAATTTTTATATATAGTGTCTGCTTGTGTGTTTGTACTGAATTTTCCAGTTTTTAATATATATTTGGTTTAAAAAAATAATAAATTACCAACTTGCTACAAAAAAAGATTGATCAGTTTTGGATTATTCTGTAAGGAGTTCAAACTAAAAGTTATATTCTAAATACCATTTTGTATATAAATACAGTACTTACAAGAGTATTTACAGTATAAAAGTTGGAATTTGTTAATATAAAGCATTTATAAGAGTTAAAAACATATTAATCAGTTGTAAAATAGGACATTTAACAAAAAACCCAAATATATTTTATTGGGGTTTTTTTAAGGTGGGTCTTTTGGGTTTTTTTGGGTTGGGTTTTTTTGCCCTGAATTGTTCATTATGACACTAAGAATCATTAAAAAGTTTTAGTTTGCTGTCACTAAGAGGGCAAGTAAGCAAAGTTTAATTCTCAAGACAATGTGTCAGTGATAGATCATTTGCAAGCAGAACAATACTTCCCTGAAAAGTACAGCACTTAACTTGTTTTTCTGCACAGCTTCTTGTTTGTTTTATGTTTCAGAGTTAAAGGATTAAGCGAGTAGTGAGAGAGTGCAAGAGATTAAGAATGTAGCAATTAAAAGAAATTTTAAAAAAATTAAAAGAAAGAGTATTTTCTTATTAATTATAGTGGCTTTCTGAACAGGTGAATATATAAAAAATAACTAAATAAATAAATAGATAAAAATAATTTAAGAGCAAAAACAATGATTTTGTTATTTGTTATTATATTGTTAAAAATAAATGATTCTATATTTATAATGTAAATATTTTGTAAATATTATTCAGTTTTTAGACGTTTTGATGAAAGTTACTATTCCTTTGATTTCTTCTTTGCATTAAAAAAGGCTTTAATTCTAAAGGATTTTGTTGTGGAACTAAGTATATTGGTACATCTTTATCATCTAACTCAGTTTATATTAAAAGAAAATTCTTATATCCAAATGTTCTTGTATCTGTTAAAATTTTTAAATTACTGAATCAACATACAAAAATGAAACAAAATTTCTATGAATATTAGGGTGCGGTGAATTTTAATTTTTTTTAGAATTCATTTGCCAGAATGTGCAAAAGTTGTCCATTCATATTAGAATTATTCTTGAAAAATATTAAGGCTCTAGCATAATATCTTGAGTAGCCTCAAGGCATTTGAAAATTAAACGGGTCCCTAATGTAATTAAAAAAAAGTTGTTTTTTTTGAAACTTTAATACTATTTCGTTTCATTTAAGACCCAACATGACATACTTTTGAAAAAAAAATTTTTAATAATATTTGGGACTTGTTAAATTTTCAAAGGTTTCTTGGGGCACCTCAAAATAAATTCCTAAAGCATTAATACTTTTAAAGAGTACTTCTGATATGAATAGACAACTTTTGCACACCCAGGCTAAATGACTTTAAATTAAGCTTCACCGCACCCTAATGAATATGTGTATATATATATATATATATATATATATATATATATATATATATATATATATATATATATATATATATATTTATATATATATATAAATATATATATATATATATATATGTATATATATATAGAGAGAGAGACACACACACACACACACACACACACACACACACACACACACACACACACACACACACATTTTAAATTTCCAAGTTTTTGTACATTAAGAAGAATTGTAACTAATTGGTTTTAGGTAATCCCTAAAAGTGCATCAGGTCCTTTAGGTCCTTAGATGATATATCAGAGAAACTTTTACCATTTTAGGGATGAAAAACAAAACTTTTCCTAATGCATTTATTTTCATAAACATTAATAATACCTCTTAATTAGATTTATGTCAAGCCCATGCAGTTTCATGGTGACATTTTATTTGGTAAAGCAGTTACCAAACCTCATCTATTAGTAATTACAGTACTGAACCTGATGAGCCTTGTAACATTGTTTAGTGGGTCCCACTTTACAAATGTTATTAGTTAAAAGTTTCTAATATAACAGAGAAAGAGTTGTTAGACCAATTAAAATAATTTTTTCAAAAAATGTAGCTTTGTGCACTTTTTTTTCAGGCACAAATTTCTTTTTTGATTATGTTTATTTATTAAGTAATATATATAATAGTTAGGTCACCAAATAAAAATTAAAAAAAAAATGTGGTTAATTAATGATGGAGGTAAAAGGAAATAACATGGTGAGTTGATGATGTAGAAAAAAGAAAATAACATGGTGAGTTGATGATGAAGTAAAAAAAAATTGTGTAGTAAATTGATGATGAAGGGAAAAAAAAAAATAGCATTGGGAGTTGATTATTATTTTATCCAAACATTATTCAAAGAATTTTTTTAAAATGTCTAAATTATTGAAAGTTTTTGTTGAAGGTCAGATGAAAAGCAATGAGTTCTCATTCATCGTTTTATTTTTGTTGGATTATTAGCAGTATTAAAATATCATCTTGATCTACGTAAAAAATAATTTCCGAAATTTTGTAATGTTCACAATCCTTATACAGATATTTGTTTAGAAGATTCTAATTAATCTGTTATTGCTTCTATAAGTGATGAGTATACAAGTTAACTTTTTGCAATGCATAATTTTCCAGTGCAAAATAAAACCAATGAAACAATATGTGACGCTTGAACGAAAAAAAACCAAAAAAACAATAATACAATTACAAACTAGAATCACTGCTAGTTTTAACCTGTTATAGTTTGTTAGTTATATCTATTTAACACATCTTATTGGTGTGTTTTATAGGCAATTTAATGGCACTTTAGAAAAACAATTTGAAAATTAAAGCAAGAAAATGTTCTTGAAAAAGTAACCAGGTATTGTACAAATTAGCTTCTAAAGTTTTGAGAAAAGTTGTGTTAAATATTCATGGTTTTGATGACTCATTTAAAAAATGTGTATTTTTACCAAGTGAGTATATTAGCAATCTTATTATTATATTAATTATAATATTATTACAATAATGAATATTTATATAGATATAACATCATGGTCAAAGTAGTACTTTATCGAAAATTATTATTGAAATTTTTTTTAAATGCACTGAAAAATTTTTTGCATTTGAGTTAAATTTTTGGAGTTTTCTAGGAATCTTTTTTTTTGTTTTTGGATTTTTCTAAATCTCCTTATCAACTTTGATATACTCATAAACATGTTTTTTTTTAAAGCAAGGTGTACAATTAATAACTTTTTTTTTCTGATAGCATGAATTTACTTTATTGTTTGCTCTTCTGTTAATTAAAGCAAAACAAATTATTTGAGTCTTATTCATAAATTTTTTTTTTCTTTTTTTGTAATTCACCTCCCCAAGGCCAAGAAGGCCACTACAGATGAGGAGGCTACTTGTTGTTATAATCCTCTCCTAACTCTATAACTCCAAAACACGAACCTTGACGAACAAGGCCACTGCATGGAGAAACAAGTGGGAATCAAACTCGGAACCTCTTGCTTATGAAGCGAGCGCTTTACCACTACACCACTTACCGCATAAATAGGTAATTCATAAACTTGTTATATTTAATTTTATATATATATATATATATATATATATATATATATATATATATATATATATATATATATATATATATACACACACATATATAGGAATAAATTTCAATTTATTAAATCTCATGAACATTTTTCTTATTTCATATATAAATTCACTTATCATTTTCAACAACAGAGACCAGGAATAAATAGAGATTCAAAGCTGTAGTCCATTTGGGACTTCCATGATTGAATTCTATGTGTTAGTGGTGTAGTGGTAAAGCTCTTGCCTTATTAGCAAAAAATTCCAAGATGGATTCCAACCACATTCCTGGTAATACCGCCATCAACTTATTTCTTGCCAGCGGCCTTATTTGTCAAGGTTCATGTTTATAGAGCTGACAGAGGGTTATAACTACAATTAAATCAGTGTTTTTAAAAGGGCGGATTTACTTAAGAAGCTTTGAACAAATCCGCTCTTTTAAAAAATACTGGTTCAATTATAGTAGCCTCCTCGACTGTAGTGGTTTTCTCGGCCTTGGGGAGGCAAATTAACATTAAAAAAAAACAAAGAAAAAGCCCACACTTTTGAATTATTTGAGTTTTTTACAAGACATTGCGGTGATATTTTTTTTTTATGTCTTAAATTTTTAATTTTCAACTGATTCTACTTTCTTTTATAAAATTGATATTTTCGTTTCCAAGCTTTTCATAAATATTTGTCATTTACTTATTTTTTTATTATTTACTTTGTTTTTTATGCTAAAAATTTTTTATGCTTGTTTATAAAGGTGCATCCACATTAATTGTTTTTTTCTAAATGTTATTATTAAGTTGTGTTATTTGCATAATTTAATTCATAAAAAGTATTTTTTATATATATAAAAATACTTTTTTATGAAAAAAAAAAGTTTTTTTTATATAACATACTTTTTATAGCGTAGGGTGGGGTTATGTGGGTCTTCGGGGTAATCTGGGTCTAATTCATATTTATCTGTTATATTGATAATGGCTTTAGGTATAAAGTTGTAATTTTACCACTTAGTTATAATATATTAGGCTAATTAATTTTAAAATATAACCTAGCTATGGTGTTAAAAACAGCACTTTTTTAGCTAAAATGCTAGATACATCAATAAAGTCATTTTTTTCTTCGTTTTTTAAACTTCAGAGAAAATATATTCAAATAAGGCATAAGCGTATAAAAAATGGTTATTTTGAAAGTTAAATTACTATATTTTAAAAATAGTATACCTATATGACACTAACGCACATGGTTTGTTTAAAATTTGAAATATATTCAGGTGGGGTAAAGAGGGTCTATGTATGTAAAATGTTATTATATGTAATTATATTATCGAAGTTGTTGTTAGTAACATTATAAACCTATTAGTTTCATCAGACCTAACTATTTTCTTGTTAATAATTCTTTGGAACTATTAAACTCTTATGTTTGAAGTTTATATCTTTGAAGTTTGTATTAAGAAACGTGTGTATTTATTTGTATGAAACAATACGTTCACCTAGGTCAAATAAAATATTATATAATTTTAACACCAAATATTACCTATTTGGTGTTAAAATTTTTTTTTTTTTGTGATACATTAAGATTTATGCTGATTTATTTCACTAAAAATTTAACAGGTTTTTCATAAATATTACTTTAGAAAGTATTTTAAAAATGCCAAGATGTTACAATAAATAAATAAAACCCAAGTATAATGCTGATAGTTTGGAAAGAGCAATTATGGTAGTATGTGAGAAAAAAAAGACTATCATGCTGCTAAAGAATGTTCTGTTCCTAAAGAAACATTGAGACAAAGAATAAAACAACAAGAATTTAATGCAAACAAACGTGAAGGTTGAAAAAGTGTGCTGAGTGATATGATTGTAGCTGCAGCGCAGTATTGTCAAAGATATGGTCTTCCATTAGATTCTCTTGACATTTGTAATTTAGTTGCTCAATTTTGTACAACGATGAGGATGAAAACTCCTTTTAAAAATGGAATTTCTGGAAAAGGTTGGATAATTTCTTTTAGGAAGCGTCATGTTGATAAACTTCGATTACGTAAACCTGAAATACTTAGAATTTCCAAGAGCTAAAAGTTTAACATGTGAAGTTGTAGATAAATTTTTTACTACTTTATCTGATGTAATTCATAATAATAACATTGTACCAAGTAGTATATACAATGTTGATGAGACTGAGCTCTCCACAAATCACTTAACAAAGAATGTATTTGTACATCCAAAAAGCAAAGATGCTTATGAACCGGCTGCTTCTTCTGGTAAAGCTATCTACTCGGTGCTGTTTTGTGTGTCTTCAGATGGAAGATATCTTCCACCATTTGTTGTTTTTAAGGGAGAAGGCTATCTGTATTCTAAATGGGTAGAAAATGGACCACCAGGATGTGCTTTTGTGGCAACAGCAAGTGGATGGATGCAAAACTTTCTATTTAAAAACTCGTATTTTACTTGAATTTTATAATTTTCATTTTTTTTTTTTAACTTATTTTTTTCTTTCCCTTTTTTTATTAATGTATTTACACTGGATAGCCTTTGTTGTTCTTGAAGATGGTACTAATGATTCAATAGAAGTAAATACATTTTACATTTAGGCTTGTCAAGCACTTTATACCATTTGACCAAGATCAAAAACCAATACTCTTGCTTTATGATGGTCATTGCAGTCATTTAACATATGGTATCATAAAGCGGCCATGAACAAACATATCCAAATCGTTTGTCTTCCACCAAATTGCTCACACGCATTACAACCATTAGATATGGCTGTCTTTGAAGCATTAAAGAATGAGTGGAGAAAATTTTAAAGCATTTTGCAAGAGAAATACAACACAAAAATATTGATAAGACAGCTTTTACAGGATTATTGAAACAATTATGTCAGAGACTCTCTCCAGCAAATGCTATAGCAGGATTTCGTGGTACAGGTATCTCACCATTAAGTAAAGACAAGGTGGAAAGAAGAATAACAGGTGTTGATTTTCTCAATCAATCACCTGAATTTTATAGCCCTAAATCTCCAAGATTACAAACACCAAGATCAGCTATGTGAGAAGCTTTAAGGTCAATCATATGTCCTAATGTATCTGCAGAAACAGCAGCAATAATGGAACAACAAAAACAAAAAAGGAAGAGAGTACAAGCAAAATGTGAAGAACTCCTTACAAATGAGAAAGTCAAACAACGGTTACATGAGGAACAAAAAGTTAGAGTGGAAAAAAACCAAGTTAAAAAAAAATGTACAGAAAAAACTATTACGTATATCAAAGAAATACCCAAAAAGATCTAAGTAGTGCCCAAAATAGCACGAATGTTACCATAAAAGTGCAGTGATTAACAAAATAGTTGTTTTTTATAAAAAACATCATTAAAACATTTTTAATGATGTTTTTTATAAAACATCATTAAATTTGTTTTTATTTCTCTGAGTTTTTAATTTTTATTGTTGTGCTATGTATGTATGCACTTTTTTTTTAAATAAAAATATCTTAAGACTACTTTTAAAATTAAAACTTTGTATATATACTATAAAAAAAGTGCGTGCATATAGAATGTATGTCAGATTTTTCATAAGCAGCAGTATTTTGAACCAGAACTACCAACATTTTATGTAGACCCACATTACCCTACTATGTGGGGTAATGTGGGTCTATATAGGCATCTCCAAATAAAGGCTCCCCAGACCTATTGATAGTATTTTAAGTAATATTTTTTGTTAAATTTGTTTAGTAAGATGTCCAATCATGATTTTAAGACATCTTTTGTCAGAAATCCGATACCTAAATTGTTTTTTTTAACTTAGAAGAAGTATAAAGTTTTTAAGTACAAAAGAAGAAGTATAAAGTTTTTATACTTCTTCTTTTATACTTAAAATTTTTTATAGAAAAAGTATAAAGTTTTTAAGAAGAAGTATAAAGTCAGAAATAGGTAAAAATAGACTCAGATTACCCCACCCCACCCTATTTAACAAAGTATGAAAAAGTTTTATGTAATCTTATACATAAAATGCAGATTAAGTTTAATGTTGTTTACCATCACATCATACTACATTATAATCGACAAACTTGTAGGGACAACAATTGTTTTAAAACAGATTTTGTTTTTAGTTGTTGAAATCACATTTATAAAAGTGCTTGGTTTTTTACACACATACTGATTTGGTTATGAGTTGTTAAAAACCATAAACATTAAAGATATTTTTAATTCTGTATTATTACTTTTGACAAGATAGTTAACGTGACCTATATATTTACTTCTTTGAAGTTAATATATAGTTTATTGCTGTCTTTTTATATAAGTTTTTTTTTTATGTATAATTATTGCTGTATTTAATAGATGACTTGTGAATGTTTATATTCTCGTTTTAAAAAAAAACATGCACGCATACTTGTAGGCAGAAAAACAAATATTCGTAAATTTTCCAGCAAAACCATTAAGATGTTTGTATGTTTAGTTAGGAGATTTATTCACTTATTGATTTTTTACCAAAAGTTAATTTATTTCAACCAGTTGTTGAGTCATTAGTTACTCAAAAAGATGTAAAATTAATGCGGATTTAAAAGTTATAAAGTTTCTTTTGGAAAATCACCTTTTAAAAGAAGACACAGAGGCTGGATTAAAGCAATCCATAACATTTTATAACATTGAAGTTGCTCCAGTTTCTAGTTCGATCCAAAAAAGAGGAGAGAAAATTATGCTAAAGTATATAAACAAAGATCCTTATCAAAATTATCATCTACAATAAAGAGCCTAATAACTCTACTGAGAAAATAAATTATGACACCAAACTACCTAATGATAAGTCTACCATTTCTAAATATTTTCAACACAATATTTATAAAGCAAAGTTTTAAACTTTTTACTTTCAATTAATACATTACTAAACTTAATTGACTTTGAAAAATAAGCTTGACTTGAACAAAGTAAACATATTTCATACCATAATCTAACATCAGATGAACAAAAGAATATTTTTTCAGACTTATCTTAAATGGTAATGTAACTCTTTAAAAAAGTTAAAACTTCACTCATGCCTAATATTAGAGGATCATCTTTATTTTGTGCTTATAAAGTGTAATATAATAAAAAATTTTAACTTCACAATAGCAAACTTGGTTTAGTTATAAACATATCGATGACATTAAATGTCTATTTGATATATAATAAAAACCAGCTGGGGCAACTAGTTTTTATTTCCTGACTGTGTATCAAACAGAATACTATATCAGAATAAACTTTTATCAGAAAATTAAACCTGATGGCTGTTTTCTTGCTGACAAAGCCTTCTATACCAGCTTGAGTTTTAATAATTGTAGTCAAAAGACTACAATTATCTGGACGCAAAATCTAGACAGCTTTCTAATGTTCCCATACATAATGTTTATAAAAAGAGGAATTTGATGTATAAAGCGGTTCCTGTTAATTATATGACTGTGAGGTTCATATAATTTGTTAGATAATACTATGTTAAATATGTCTTTGATCATTTTACTATGAGTGTAGTTGATTAATGTAAATATATATAATCAGGGTGGCCAGCAAATTTTCATGTTCATTTTCCATGACTTTTCCCTAAAACTTTAACATACAAAGCACCAAAAAATTTCACATAGGTCTTTACTTTTACCCAAAAACATAAACTTGCTTTAAAAGTGCTTTCATTGACTTTTAAATAATGTTTTTATGAGACTTTAAAAGTATATTTTTTGCAATCATATTTTGATTGTCAATTCAAATAATAACTTATCAACTTACTTTATTTGCAACTAAAATCAATCAAAATTCCCTGAGTTTTGCATAATTTATTTAACTTCCTGACTTTAACAGGATGTCCAAGTTGCTGGTCACCCTGATTATTTATAAATAATAAAAGTTTATATAAAAGCATTATATTATTATTTACAAATTAAAAAACTAAATACATTTTAAAGGAGGGTATTAGTTTTAATTTGTCTATTGTCTTTAAAAAATTTTCATCACCTTTTTGTACTGTACTGAACTCATTTTGTTCCAACACAAGTGTAAAGTCTTTAAAATCACCTAATTTTTTTACAATGCTATAATTTTTCTAAAACTAGGTCTTTATCATTTGCTGCTAACTTTCCTACCATTTTCTGTTGATTTGTTACAATAATGTAATAATATTAATATTACAATAATTTATTATTATTATTTATTGTAATTGTTACAATAATGTAATAATATTAATACTACAATAATGTAATAATATTTGTTACTACTTCTCGTTACAATAATCTGTTACAATATTAGGTGTCTCTAACCACTGCACCTCGGATGCTAAATACTACTACTTAAAGATATTCAATTATGATGTTGTTATTTATTAAATTTCAAAAGATTTTTTAAAGCAATTTGAATTAAATAAGCTTATAAGAAATTTTGATGTTGTTGTATTACGAGATCAATCTGAATATAAAATTTGCAGAAGAAAATAAAATACATAAAAGTTTTTAATAGCAATCAAAGTTTATAAAAATAATTAAAAAAACATTTATTTTTACCATTTAAAAAAAAATGTAACTAATTATTTATGTAATAAGTCACATTTTTTACGTAACTAATTATTTCAATCATTTTTCAAATAGAAAACAAAATTTAAATGTAACCAATTATTTCAATCATTTTTCAAAAAGAAGACCAAATTTTTTTAAGGATATAAAAGAAATGCAAAAAACATTTAAAGTGTTTTTTGCATTTCTTTTTGCATAATATAAAGTGTATTTATATTATGAACTCATGAATGTATACTTGTTAAGTTTTAATGTTTACTGCCTACAAGTATGCACACATGTTGTTTACAAAAAGATGTCACGTTGCACGGAAAGTCATCTTCAGCTTTTACCTGTTAATGAGTTGAAATATAATGTAAAATAATATGAAAATGGACAACAGTGTTTCTATTGGACAAGCAATGGACAACACAGTGCTCACACATGGAGAACACAGTGCTCACACGTGAACAACACAGTGTTCACGTGTGTTTTTTGAGTTTTTTAAAATGATTTTAAGCCTGATGCATTCAATGTTTTTATTTTCCAAATAGTGTTTTTGTTTGAAAATTATTTAATCTAAAAGAAAAAAGTATATTTTCTTTTCTTAGCTAATGATCTATTTTTTTGATTAATGTTGAGCCGGATTATAAAGATTATACAAGTCTCAAAGTTATTTATGTTACTAGTTTCAGAGAGTGATAAGATATTTATACCTCAAAAAGAAAATTATCTCTAAACATAGGAAATAGTAGAACTATTCAATGTTTTATTAAATTGTCATTAAAACAGTTGTGGCTATTTTATTATGATATTAGAGTATTATTAATCAGGTATGGAAAGACACCAATAATTGCTACTAAATTTTTTTTATTTAATTGTTATTTTTGTTACTGTTCACCTTACGCAGACATGGATCATCTTATGCAGGCGTGGATCACCTTACGCAGACAAACAGTTAAAACTAATTAAAAAACTCCTAAAAATGAATTAAAAAAACATTTTGTTGTCAAAAGTTTTAAAATCTCTTATATACTCAAAAATGTATCAAGATCTTTGTAACTCTTATGTGCTCAAAAATAACTTTTATAAAACCATTATATCATTGTTAAAGTATTTTATTAAATTATTATTTCTCAAAAAGATGCACTCATGTTAAATTCTGAAAATACTATGTTTTGATAAATATGTCTTCGTTTATTTAAATTTAAAAAGATTATTTCATTTTGAATATGAATATGATAAAATAAAATATTTAGACAAATATTACTAAAATAAAAAAAATTACTAAAATAAAAGTTACTATACAGTTATGATTACAAACTCCAGTTTTTGACTTTATCTGCATGTTGGCATATCCTGGTATGTAGTAAGCCATATATTAAATCAATAGATTGATATAAAAATGGTAAGTTAAATGGTAAATAAAAATGGTAAATTAAATGGTAAAAATGATAAGCATAAAAATTGGTAAATGGAACATTTAAATTAAAATTATAAGAATGTTTTTATTTTGATTATTGCTAAAATTATTATTTAATGTATTTAATTTATAGATAGAAGAAGCGGTTTCACGTATCGCAAATGTTGTTATCTATTATCCAACCATTATTGTAAATATTACTTATTTTAGGTAATAATTTTTAATCTTTTAAATGTTCAAACATTATATATATATATATGTATATAAATATATATATATATATATTTATATTTATACATATATATAAATATATATGTATATATATATATATATACAACCCTTAGATGTTGTCCGAAAGTTTTTTCGATATTTTGTTGACAAAAAGTAAAAATTAAAATGCAAGACCGGAATTTTTTTTTTTTAATAATGATAGACTGCCTGCCCCAACCAAACCCTCAGTCGATGTAGCAGCATCCCTTGCGGGTCAGGCTATTTGTCAGTCGATGTAGCAGCACTCCCTTGCGAGTCAGGCTATTTGTCAGTCGATGTAGCAGCACTCCCTTGCGAGTCAGGCTATTTGTCAGTCGATGTAGCAGCACTCCCTTGCGAGTCAGGCTATAAGATAGTCGATGTAGCAACACTCCGCGCATGATTTACAGAAAAAAAATAAAAATAAAAACATTTTATTAAAAAAAATAAAAATAAAAACATTTTATTAAAAAAAATAAAAATAAAAACTTTGTTTATATTGTTAAAAACATTCAAAATGTTATAAAAACATTCAGAATGTTTTTAAAAACATTCTGGTCAATTAAATTTGCGTTTTTGTGGTTTTTTTAAAAAACGATTAATTTGTAATTAAATTAATGGTTTTTACTTTCGTCCAACACGGAAATGTTGGACGAAAGTCAAAAGTAATTAAAAGTGACGTATGTGTTGGCGTAAGAATCACTTTTTTCCTTCCGCTCTTCCTAAAGCCAACAAACTATAGAACTATATATATATATATATATATATATATATATATATATATATAAATTAGTAAAAACACTTATCTAATTTTTGATTACTTCAACACTGTGTTTGTAGGTTCATCAGGAAGAAAAAGATTCTTCCTGATGAACCTACTGATGGTGAAACACAGTGTTGAAGTAATCAAAAATTAGATAAGTGTTTTTACTAATTTATTATTGCTCTGTTCTTTTAGAACATTGAGCACTCTTTTTGTGGAATACACTAACATAATTTATATATATATATATATATATATATATATATATATATATATATATATGTGTGTATATATATATATATATATATATATATATATATATATATATATATATATATATGTACATATATATATACATATATATATATATATATATATATATATATATATATATATATGTATATATATATATATATATTTATATAAATCAAATATGTTTGTATAGTGTAAGAAACTTTAATGGTGAAAAAAGTCTCTGTCAATGATTTTTTTTAACATTTAAGGGGCATCAACAATTTAGCAACATTTTAATATTGTTTAAAAGTTGTTTAATTGTTAAAAAAACAATTAAAAAATGTTGAAGTATATTAAGTTTTATTGTTTTTTAAAAAACCACAGTAATGACTAGAAAGTTCTTTTAATCAATGGTGTTTTTGTTTTTTTGTTTTATAATATTTTGAAAACATGCGAGTAGTGTTGCTTTTTTACTGTAAAACATGGGTGGAGTGTTGCTACATCGACTATCTTATAGCCTGCTGCTATAAGAATGTGCTGCTACATCGACTATTTTATAGCCTGCTGCTGCAAGGGAGTGCTGCTACATTGACTTTCGGATTTGGTTTAGGCAAGCGATCTACCATTTTAAAAAAAACTTTATTTAAGTTTTTAAACTTTTTCTGATCTACTTTAATAAGATATAGAGCAAAGAATTCAGATTTCAGGGAATTGATTCTGTTTTAAAAAATTCTAAGAAGTTGTATGATGAATATCAGCTGTTAAATATGAATAGGTATAGATATGTTTCTAGCACAAGATTTCATTGGTTTAACACACTTCCATAAATAATCCTATGTGCTCAGGCTTCTCAAGAAATATTTAAACTGTCATTAACAATCATTATCAACTAATGTATTATAGTTGCTGATAGCCTGCATTTACTCTATATCCTCAGTTTTTTTCTCAGAACATCTGGTGTGGCTAACCAACTTGGGTAATCGAGTCCCTCTCAATGCTAAATGACTCATGATCCACCCTTGTGCTGCTCTTAGGAGAATAAGTCGCTTTATTAAGTCAATAAGCTGACTTTGTAAAAGTTCTTAAAGGTATCTTTACTGCTTTTATTTATAGAGCCTATAAGATTTGCAGTAAGCAATGTTTACAACAAAAAATTGATTTTCTAATACAAGTGTTAGCTGAAAATATTTGAAAAATTTAAATTAAAAAAAAGTAGTACAAAACTTTATAAACAGGAAAGTTTGGTACATTCGTTAGATGGTCAATAAATCCTATTAGTACTTGCTTCATTAAACAACAAGTAAGAACTGGTTTACTGATCTCTGCTGTTTAATTTATTAAATCTATCAGATTGCTTACTTTAGTATTTATCTTTGGTATTTTTCTATTTTGACATTTTTTTTACCTATGTCTTTATTTTTCTTATATCAATGATTTTCAGCCCTGCAAATCTCCCTTCTTGTTTATCTATACAGCATTGTCTGAAGAATACATTCACTGTGTGCTTTCCAGACAGATAAGCAGACATATGGTAATACAATATCCTGCACACACTTCTGGTTTTTAATCAAAGCTAGCTATTTAAGGATACAGCATGGACACTAATCCAGCTATTATTTATCAAAAATAAATGTATAAACTATTGTGCATAAAAGTATTACAATTTGAAATGCAAATTATAGTTTTTAACAAAAAAAGTTTATAACTTTGTATTCATTATTCACTTACTAAACTAAGAATATCACCTTAATTTCAAACCACATAACAGAACAAACTCTCATGAAAAACACTGCTAGTAGTGATAAGTCGTGTAGATCTTTGTTTTTTAGTCCATGATCAAAGCACTAGATACGAAGAGGTCTATTTGCAAGGTTCAACCATCTTGCATGGTTGTGTGGACCAATTTGAGTCTCCTTTAAAACATTAAAGAAAATACCTGATGCTACTGCATTGTATATTTTGTAAAAATACTTCTGATCTGTACATAAAGAATCTACAACTTCCTTTTCAAGGTGAATTAGATCTACATCAATATCAAGCTGAGGGATGGTTTTAGAAATAGGAAGAAATTTTTGCTTTGTTAACACACACACACACACACACACACACACACACACAGACACACACACAGACACACACACATATATATGCACATCCACATATATGCATATATATACACACACATGCATACACATACATACACATATATACACATATATACACACACATACATACACATATACACACACACTTATATATGCACACCCACATATATGCATATATATATATACATACACACATATATATGTGTATATATATATATATATATATATATATATATGCATAAGAAATAATTGTACACTAAAAAAACCATACAGTGGTGGAAAAAAGTCATGTGTCTGGTAAACTTTTAATAGAATTTCTTTTAATAGAATTACTAGATAAAACAGAAACACCAAACAATCACTCTATATTTGTACAGTGTTTACCATTTTCATAAACTACATTATATAGTCAGTCAAGAAGTGGAAGAATTACTAATACTTAGTATGTCCACTCTTAGCTAAACGCAGCTGTGCAATTCTTTGAGGCATAAACTCAATAAGATCTTGAAGATGCTGTGGAGTGATGTTATTCCAAGCATTTTGCAGCAAGTTCCAAAGTTCATCCTGATTGTGTGGCTTTTTACCCCTAATTGCCCTGAACAGGCTTTCCCATACATGTTCAATGGGATTCATATCTTGGCTCTGGGGTGACCATTCCATTTGCTCAACACCCTTATTGTGTAAGAAATCGCACACTCGCTTAGCTTTATGCTAAGGTGCATAATCATGTTGTATAATTTCAAAAAATATTTGTAGTACAATTAAAAATAAAACAATATATTTGTTTGTCAATCGTAAGTATTATTTTTAAATTAATTTACCTTTTATTTAAGGTATTTTATAAAAGTGAATATGTAAATGTAAATTTACATATTCACTTTGTTTTTTTTAAATAAGCGTTATTTGTTGAACATATAAAATATGTTTAAATATTTTAATTTTTCCTATAAAGCAAATATATTAATAGAGTGCAGCGAATATTCTAGTGAATATTCGCTGGAGGCACCACTCTCCAAGTAGGTGTCTAAGGTTTTGAATTCTCTTTTGGGAACTATTTTAATTTTATTTAATTTTAAATGTTTTAATCAAAGTAGTTAAATGTTTTTTTACTGTTTTTTATTTTATTGTTTTTTATTGTTGTTTATTTATAGTTGCATTACATTATATTGTTGTTAATTATAGTTTATTATATATACTATATAATAAACTGTATGCTACTCTATACTATATAAATTTAAAAAAAATTTATATAGTATACAGTAGCGTGCAAAAGTTTAGAAACACCAACTTTTTTTCATGCATAACTTTTCAAAAACTTTCTTAAATAAGCTGTAATTTTTACAAAATGTGCTTTATATTATTTCAATTTAATTGTGCTTTATATTATTTCAAACAAACCACAAAAGTTGTAAATTGAAAGGTTAATTAACTTTTCATTGTTTTTTCAAAAAAGCTTCCGTGCAAAAGTTTAGAAACATTATCATACCCTGCAACTAAATCATGTTTTTGTAAACAAAAGCAAAATTTAAGGTCAGAATATTTATGAAATTTAATAATTTAATTACTTTGAGATATTTCAAAGGCAGCAAAGTCTGACTAAGTGTCAAAATATTAGTAAAATTTTATTTTACTAATATTTTGTATTTAGTAAAATAAAATTTTACCAATATTTTGACACTTAGTCAAGTTTGCTGTATAACTTAATTCATTTATGCAGCAGTTTCATGGCACAAACTGTAGCGTCGATACAACTAAGTGTTGATTACGACAAAATAATCTGTATGGCCGTCGCCCAGTTAAGAAACTGCTAATATCTGCAAAAAATTTAAAAACCAAATTAAAATTTGCAAAAGATCATATTAGTTGGTCAGTTAATGACTGGTCAAAAGTCTTTTTTTCTGATGAATCAAAGTTTATGCTATTCAGTAGTGACAGAATTAGATATGTTAGGTGCCCAGTAGGAGACAAATTTAATCCAAAATATCTGTTACCCACTGTTAAACACGGAGGAGGAAATGTTTTTATTTGGGTATGTATAGTTGTAAAAATGTGGGTCCCATTCATCACATAGAAGGTATTATGGACCAGAGAGTTTATTTAGACATCATAAAGAATGTTATGGTGCCACATGCATAGCACAAAATGACTCGCAAATGGACCTTACAACAAGATAATGATCCAAAGCGTTATGTCAGATCTGTTGAGAAATATTTTAAATCACAGAAAATCAAAGTTCTTGAATGGCCTTCACAGAGCCCAGATCTCAATCCTATTGAGCATCTTTGGGAGTACATTGACCGGCAATTAGTTGGTAGAAAAACAACCAACAAAGACCATTTATTTGCATTGGTTAAAGAATATTGGTATAATATTTCTCAGGATGTTCTCATTAAATTAGTAGATTCAATGCTGTGATGCTGTTTCAAAGGCAAATGGATGTGCCACCAAATAATAAGTGTTTTATTAAAACTATTTTATTGTTAAGAAATTATTATTATGTGAATTTTAGTAAAAGTTTCAGCTTTTTTAAAATAAATATTAATCAAATTAAGTTGTTTTTAAACTTTTACACAGAAGCTATTTCAAAAAAACAATTAAATGTTAATTTTTAAGTTGAAATAATATAGAGCACATTTGGTAAAAATTTCAGCTTATTTATGAAAGTTTGAAAAGTTATGCAGTAAAAACTGAAAAAAAGTTGGTGTTTCTAAACTTTTGCTCACTACTGTATTTCACATGGACAAATAATATACATTTTGGTAAAATAAAAGAAAGTACGCTAATTTTTTAATATAAAAATCTAAATAAAGAATTATACTTAAAAATGTTAAAAACAAATTGCGCTTGTTTTTAACATTTTTAAAGCAAATTGATGAAAAAAGTCTATACTCTTTAGAAGTTTGAAACAAATCATTCTTATCTGCAAAATAAATGAAATGTGAATATAAGTTAGTAAAAATGTATGAAAAATGCATATCTTATACTGGAAAAATGTTCTGTGGTCATTGCGTCAAAAGCATTTAGATACAAATATAAATTTAAAGAAGCTGTAATAAGTGCATGGGATAATATAACAAGTTAATAGATTTCATTAGACATCAACTAGTGATTGGAAAATTGATTGTCTTTTATGCTGATTTTAAAAAAATATTAAACACTAGACCCCATAAGATATTAAATTAAATGGTTATGGTATTGAAAAAAAATTGAGTGCATTGGATAATATAACAACAGTAGAGACCCAAAGTTGGGTCAGCTCAATGCCAAATAGTATATCAAGGCGTATAAAAGCCTCACTTAATACTACTTTTTTTGAAATATTATTAGCTTTAGAATATTAACTCTATTATATTTTTAACTCTATTGTGATTTTTTTTGAGTGTAGGATTATTTTTTATGCTGTTTATAAATAGCCTCCTTGACTGAATTTGTTCTTAAAGGTATCAACAGATTTTGAAAAAATTAAAATATGTGAAAATGACATTAAAATGAACATGTTTTTGTTTTAATTCAAAAAATTTTGTTTAGATTTTTTTTCTCAATATGTTTTAATTTATTTTCTAATATTATAACTCCTTGTTTTTATTTGTTTGTTGCATATGAACTAATGTCACACTTGTTTTATCTTTTAACATTATAAAGCTATATATTTAATTTGTATAAAACAAACTATATCAATAGCAATTTTTTTTAGTTCAAAAGATGCATATATAACATCACAAATTACTATTGGAAATGTTGTTAACACTCTAAAATGGCGTCTTTTTAATGCAATGTTACAAAATCTAAATAAAGATTCTTTTCCAAAGCTGAATGTTATGAATGTTAAACTTCAAAGTTTAGGTAAAATTAACTTTAAAATATAATTATTTTTTAAATATTTCTTTTCAGCAGCTTTGAGTTTTAGCTTGAATAACAAATTAATATAATGAAACTTATCTGTTTTTAAATATATATATTTTGTATTTTTAACTCCCCAAAACCTAGGGAAACCACTTTAGTACAGGAGGATTATGTTACTTGCTCTAGAGTTTGGATTTCAAAAGATTCATCTTTATTTCTATAGGAAAAGTAAAAGTTATTGTTTATTCAAGTCTTTACCAAAAAATAAAAAAATTCTCAGAATTAAAAAAAAACTAGTTATAAATTCAAGTTAACTAGGCTAAATTAAAACTCAGTTATACTTGTTTTTACTAAATTTAAACACTTGCAGCTTATTTAGGTCAAAATCAAATTACTATTTTTCTTTGCAGTATTCAGACGTATTTTAATTCAACATGTCAGATAAGCTTGTCAAATTCTAAGGAAAAAGAGATTATCATTTATTTAAAATAGTTTTGAGAGTTTCAGGCAAGTTACATAAATGCCCAGAAAAGAATTAAGGTTAAAGATATGTTGTGTTTATTCTAATTAATCTTCTGATGATTCCAATCATTAAAATTTTAATTTTAATAGGGTGGGGAGGGGTAATATGGATAGAATTTTAGAAAATTTTTTTCTAATACAATTTTTTTTTTTTAGTTGAAAACCACCATAAAAACTTTTGTTATTTTTTTTTACATTTAGGGTGTATACAATAAAATCACAATGAGTAAAACATATTTTAAATAACTAACTTACTAATCTTTTTTTAACAACACTTTTCATATATTCAAAATACCCCACTGGTGAGGTAATACGGATACTCATATTTGATACATATATCACACTTATTGCTTTTCACGTATTTAAAATGTCAAACTGTATTGGTTATGTCTAGCAGTTTTCTTTTACTTACTGATACAATCTTCTTTTCAGCTTTATTCTTCTCTTTTTCTTGTAACCTTGTGACAACATCTTGAGCTGTTAAAATTTCTCTCTTTTTTGGGCTAGGTGTAAATACAGAATCGATTGCTCTCTGCAGGTTTTTTACAACATTTTCTTTTTTGTTAGACTCATCTACTTCTTCGTGCTTTGGTTGCATATTCACTATTTTTTTCATAGGTTTTGATTTGTCAACAGGGTAAAGACCACTTCCAATACAACCACTTTTCAGGAGTTTGTTATCTATCTTACTGATAAGAGCTTTTAGTAAAGTTGGAAATCAGACTTGTCAACATTTTTATGTCTGCTTTCTCTTAACCAATCTTTAAGGATTTTCTTCCAATGGGATTTCAATGGAGCAAAAAAACCAACATCAAGAGGTTGTAATGCGTGACTTGTGTTCTGAGGTAAGCTAAGTAAAGTTATATGATTGTCCAGAGCCTTTTTAATAGTAGAATATGTTATATGGTTGTTGTGTCCATCACATAGCAGCAACACAGGCTTTTCATAATCCTTTACATGTATAATTAACCTGTCAATCCAACTTTCAAAAATATAGTCCTCCATCAACCGGATTTATTTACACCATACATTGTATTTTCTGGTCCATTTTGACACCATGAATCATGGTGTCAAAATGGTCCAGAAAGGTGGTCCATTTTGACACCATGAAACCAGAAAGGTGTATGGCTTTGTAGACGACAAAGGGAGGTAGACACTAGCCATTTGCTGACTCACAAAACAGTACAGTATATATTGATTTACCACATGATGGAGTAACGTAGTAGACTGTTTTTGATGTTTTACAAACAAAGATTTTTCCTGCTGTAGGATCTGTATGTAAACCTGTTTCATCTAAATTAAATATGCAATGTGATCAATCAAATAAATTATTATTGTTTAATGTCTTCTCATATAACTCAAAAAAATCTGTCAATGTTTTTAGAGAAAGATCATTGGCTCTTGCTTTTGTCAAAGGTTCAGGTTTTCTTTTTCTAAGGACTACATTCCATCTTTTTTCAAAAGACTTGCACCAGTCTTTCCCTGGCTTGTTATCTTTGAATGGAGTTTTTTTTGCCAATAAATATTATATAGAATTTAACCATCAGTTTGATATCTTCTTTATCTTGTGGAAAACTCTTATCAGCTAAGTACATCAGGGCTTCTACTAGAAGATTTTCCTCAGTATTATTTAAAACAAACCCACGACCACTTCCAATTCTTTTGTCATTCCTTTGGATTTGATCATGGGATCATCTGTATAATGTCCCATAAGGAATTCCAGAAGATTTTGATACACCGCATAATGACTCTCTTTCCTTAACAAACTGTATGACAGTCATTATTTGCTGTGATCATATGTACCAATAGTCTTGCGTTGGTATTCACGAGGCATAATAATTTATTTCAGTCTTATTATTTTATCAAAAATATTTTAAAAGAAACTTTAGTTATATAAAGTCTATAATTTAATAATAAAGTAAAGAGGAATACAAGAATAAAATATAAAACATTTAGATGGGAGTTTAAATTTTATCCTAGCCATTCAGGGAAAACAAATTTGAATTATGATTTAATGTAAATAGTTCAGAAGCATTATATAAAACTATTATATGTCACTGAAAAATACTTTATTAAAAAGCATTAGTGAGCATAAGTGTATATTTAAATGTCATGTAGCTTATCAATTTGTAATAAAATACTATGTTAGTAGGATTTTATATATTTTATATATATATATCCATTTTACCCCACTATTATTTTACCTGTATATCTATTTTACCCCATTTTAGATTTTTGTTTATTTATCAATATGGGTTAGAGAACTTATAAATTAAATTTTACATATTGTTACATCATGGTCCAACTAATAAATATACATCATTAAACTTCCATAAGTAATATTACTGAAGTCTGCAGACAAAAGTTTTAAAACGTAATGTTTTTTATATTTTTTTAAAAACAACATGTTTTACATATTAACTCTTCATGTAAATCAAATATAAACATTGTTAATGCAAAAAAAAAGCCAATTATATGTAGAAACTGTTGGTAATTTTCAAGTATTAGAATTATGTATAGATAACTTACTCCATGGATACTTATTGAATATATCCATATTACCCCAACAATCCATATTACCACACCCTACCCTATGCTTATTTTAGGACCAATTCTAGATTTCTAAGCACTAAAAAGCTAGTATTATGTTTGCTTTGCTTTTTAGCTTATTAAAAGTTTTTTATTTCATAGCAAAAAAAAAAAAAGTCAAAAAGGGAAAAATAAAAAAAAAAAATTTGTGGATTGCATAGATGACCACTGTCTTTTAGCTCAAAAATTGTCAAAAAATTTTTTCCCCTTTAAATAGTTCAAGTTCAGCATTTTTTGAGCAAATCTTTCAAATTATCTTTTTTGCTCTACTACTACTTAAGAGACATCTATGATGGATTCAAATCGTAATATTGCATTCATAATCAAAAACAAGTACAAAAATTGAATGAATTAAAATGGTTAGCAAAGAGCAAGCAACTGCAACTTCTTTTGCAACAAATACACTCAAGAGTAACGAATTCAAGCAATTGCTGTGTCAGATTTTAAGTTAAGCCCAAGAAAATTAGGTAAGTGAGTTGGAGTTGATCATTTGTGTATACAAACAATTTCAAATGTATTCTACAATATATAGAGCAATGTTCTTAAAAGAAGAGAGCAATTTTTTTGATGGGTCTTTTTTAATAAAACACTGTGTAAAATGAAAAACATTTGTTAAGTGATTTTACACTATTATATATATATATATATATATATATATATATATATATATATATATATATATATATATATATATATATATATATATATATATATATATATGATGAAACTTAGTTGGTTTGTTAATATCAATGAGAAAAGCAATTCCTGAAAATTTCAGCATAAAATCTTTTGTGGTTCATAAGGTTCAGTCGTTTGAAATTTCTGATTTTTCAAAAAATAAAAACTTCAGTAGCAAAAACATTTCTTGTTCATACTTTGATGCTCTATATTTTAAAAACAAAATTTCAGAAAACCTAGTTTTTTTTATTGTATACAACTCTTGACTTACTTTAATAAAACTTTGACATTGAATTCTCAAATGTCACATTTTTCCATAATGGCTACCTAAAAAAGCTAAAAAATTGTTTGCAAATATAAAAAGTTGATTTTTGATGAGTCAATATACAAAATCTGCAATTTAAGAAGTGAAAAGACATACTTTTTTCGTTTCTATATATAGTAGGCTTCCAAATTTTTTAAAATTTACTGATAAGATACAAATCAGTAAAAAATTATAGACTTCTAAAAATGGCTGCAGCTAAATCTTAGGAAAATGTGCCTCCACTTCAAACCACCGGTAACCAAGGACCAACACTGGCTTTAACAATTTTTTTTTTCTTCTAATTTAATAGACTTTATTTCAGTGATTTCAGAAAAAAAAATAGTGGGTACACATGGGAAAGTTACAAAATCAGAACAATGAAAGTTGCCCAAAATGCATTAAAAACAATAAAGACAAAGTTATTGTTGTACTTTAGTTTGTGTTATATATTCTAATACAAAGTATGTATGAATTTAAAAGTATTTCACAATAAGTACTAGAAATAAGTTTTTAATTAAGCTTGAATTAAACTCAGTTTTTAAATAGCCCTAGCTCCTACCTGCCCCCTCCCCCCTATCCCAAGCATTTACTTTTTAACATGCACATTTTTGCCTAGAACTTAGAAAGAAATATGTCTGATGTATGAAGTGTCTATATACACAAACAAAGAATTCAACATAAACATTTAAAAGCTGTGACATAAAAAACAAGCAAATTATTGAGTTTTTTTTTTATATCTTTATATCTTTTTATATCTTTTTTTTTTATTTACAAATTTTATCAATTCCTATATATTTGTTGTGCCAAAACTTATGGAAACCTTAGTTTCAAAACTTGTTTTTAAATAAATCTTTTTAGGTATTAATAAAAAGTAAATGGCAAGTGCATTGCTAGATCTAACTCAATGTTCCATTGGAATAGCATTAAATTATAGTTGTCATTAAGTAAAATTTATTAAAATCAAAAAAATTAAAGGTTTTGAGGAATTAACAAAAAAAGATCAAGAACTTGTACACTTGCGGAGTAAAGTCAATCATATTCAAACTATTTGTCATCACCATGAAAAGGTCTACTTGGATAGATTTGAGACTTCGTATGATGGAAGCTTTTGTTGCGTTTCATTCAACAAACACAAAGTTAAATTAAAAAGTATTTAAAAAAAAATTTGACATATATAAATTATTATTTAATTAATTTTTTAAAAGATAATGGCTTCTTTAATGTTTTATCATTGTGTTACCATTTAGAATCTATCAGAGTAATCAGTTTGGATGTTGCAAAGGAGTTTTATTTAATACCTGGTCATAAGCTTTGTACAGAATGTCGAAAAATGCTGTATTTAAGAAATAACAAAGAAGATTATGGAAGCGATTCATGTCAACATAAAGATAATGATTTTAATGAGACTAACATTTTAAAAGAAAACTTTGATTCAAGCATTAATAGCCTTGGTTGTTCACCTTTAAAACTAGTAGCTCATAAAGACATGGTCAGCTATGCAAAAAGAAAAATTTGATGTTTCTTCGAAATCAGAAAAACTTAAATTACTGACTTTGGTTCCTGAGAGTTAGAGCATTAATTATGCACAAAACTATTTTTCTGCTTCTCTTAGAATGATAAAAGCTGCAAGGGAATGATAAAAGCTGCAAGGGAATGATAAAAGCTGCAAGGAATTCGAAACAAATGTGTGGCATAATGGCAGAACCATCTAAAAAAGAAGGAAGATCTATTAGTGATAAAATAAAAAATCAAGTTCATGAATTTTACCAATCAGATGAATACTCTCAAATGTGTCCAGGTATGAAACAGTATGTCTCAATCCAAGTTAATGGTAAAAAAACATTACCAAGTAATTATATTTTAGTATTACTAGACTTTGCTGAAAATTACAGTTTTTTAATCCAAGATGCAGTACAAGGTTTCCATTGGAACAACAGTCAAGCAACATTGCATCCTTTTGTTATTTACTATATGGAAGAAAATATGATAAAATGTAAAAGTGCTTGTATTATTTCAGATCATTTGCAACACAATACAAACTCAGTTCATTGTTTCATTTATGAAGTAACATTTAAAAGAGTTGATGCCTTACTTTAACCACTGCATTTATTTACTATCAATTCACCTGAAAAAATTTATTACTATCAATTCACCTGAAAAAATGTATGGTTGGTGTAAACAAATTATTAAAGGAATATATTTTCAATACATTTCAAATGATGCAATTGTATTACATTGCATAAAGTTTAAATTAGAAGAACGTTATGCTACTTGTTCAACAATTCCAGGAACAAGAAACCACCATTGTTTTATACCACAATCATTAACTACTTTACAGATGAGATGGGTGTCATTTGATAATATGTATACTTATGTAAATGTTTCTAAAATGCATCATAGGGTTCCACTTTCTTCTCTTTCACCAGGAATTAATAAAGCATGTGTTTATGATGCAAAATGGTTTTTAGGCAATATTGTGGAAATATCTGAAGAAAATCAAGATGTTCTTATCAAGTTCATGAAGCAGTCTATTTTGTTAAACACTTTTACTTGGCCAGATGAAGAAGAAATTTGCTGGGTTCCAATAGCGCACATTTTATGCAAAATTTCATCTTTGAAAGTTCAATCAACAACTGGTAGATGCTATGAACTATCAGCTCAATAAAAAAAACTGAAATACTACATTTGTACAATAGCATAAGTAACATAATTAAATAACAATTTAGCAAAATTATTATAAATTAGATTTATTTGTTTTAAACAGTTTTTTAGCAAAAATTTATTTGATAGATGCAATGTTTATTGATTGTTTATTAGATAATATTTTTTATTACATAATCAACTTGTGCATTGTGTTGACAAATCAAATAACTTATATAAGTTTTTATATTAACTTGGTATAAGTTGTAATCTAAATTTGAACATGATAATGAAATAAGTCAAATTATTGGGGAGGGGTGGAATAGTGAGTGTATAGGAAAAATATTACAAAATTTATAGCCATGGTATAAAATATTGGGTAAATTAGACTAGAAAGTCTTATTTTCATTTTAACCTAATAGGCTACTTATAAGTTTTACATCTAGTCTTCTTACTGTCTGACATTTTAAACTAAATTTCAAAGTTTTTATATATGTATGTTTAGTGGTGTGTTTGGGTATTAAGGCACTTCATACATCAGAGATAAAACCAGACACACCGTGTAATAAAAAGTGTACAATTACAAATTTTTTCTAAGTTCTGGACAAAAATGTGCATGTTAAAATGTAAATGGGATAGGGGTGGAGGGGGCAGGTAGGAGCTAGGGCTATTTAAAAACTGAGTTTTAATTAATTAAAAACTTATTTCTAGTACTTATTGTGAAATACTTTTAAATTCATGCATACTTTGTATTAGAATATATAACACAAACTAAAGTACAACAATAACTTTGTTTTTATTGTTTTTAATGCATTTTGGGCAATTTTCATTGTTCTGATTTTGTGACTTTCCCATGTGTACCCACTATTTTTTTTTCTGAAATCACTGAAATAAAGTCTATTAAATTAGAAGAAAAAAAAAATTATTAAAACCAGTGTTGGTCCTCGGTTACCGATGGTTTGAAGAGGAGGCACATTTTCCTAAGATTTAGCTGCAGCCATTTTTAGAAGTCTATAATTTTTTACTGATTTGTATCTTATCAGTAAATTTTAAAAAATTTGGAAGCCTACCATATATAGAAACTAAAAAAGTATGTCTTTTCACTTCTTAAATTGCAGATTTTGTATATTGACTCATCAAAAATCAACTTTTTATATTTGCAAACAACTTTTTAGCTTTTTTAGGTAGCCATTATGGAAAAATGTGACATTTGAGAATTCAATGTCAAAGTTTTATTAAAGTAAGTCAAGAGTTGTATACAATAAAAAAAACTAGGTTTTCTGAAATTTTGTTTTTAAAATATAGAGCATCAAAGTATGAACAAGAAATGTTTTTGCTACTGAAGTTTTTATTTTTTGAAAAATCAGAAGTTTCAAACAACTGTACCTTATGAACCACAAAAGAATTTATGCTGAAATTTTCAGGAAATGCTTTTCTCATTGATATTAACAAGCCTACTAAGTTTCATCAAAATCTCAGGGGGTCCATGTTGGACCTTGGTCCAGTTGGCATGGAATGACTCTTATACAAATAAAATCTATTGAAGATGTCAACATTTAAAATATATATACAGTGGTGGCCAAATTATTAGACTAAATGCAATTTTTGATGCATTTGTGAAATTTATTCATAAATAATGCAACATTTTTACTTCAAAACATTACAAAAGATTAGAAGAGTTAAGAAGCGCAATATTTTATTGTAAAAAAGTATAAAATTGAACTGTTTAAGTATAAAAACAATTAAATACAGTGCAAAATTAGGACTTGATATTCAAATGCCAAGATGACTTAAAATTCGTATTAATAAGACTAAGTTAAAATTACAATAAAAATGCAAAAAGTAACAATAGAAAATGAAATAAATTACAATGGCAATGAAAGTTCGAATAATTGAAACATGTCAGTTAATATTTTGTACAGTTTCCCTTATTTTTAAGCAGTGCCTGGACCCTTGAAGGCATCCCATGAATAAGTTTCGGGCAAAGCTTAAGGATTTCGTCGTCATGATGCCAGACATTGATCAAAGCCTCGGTCAGTTCCATCTTGTTTTTAGGTTTTATCCCTCCTACTCTTCTTTTGACAATCTCCCACAGGTTCTCAATGGGGTTCATGTCAGGTGAATTACCTGGCCACTGCAGAAGCCTAATGTGGTTGTCAGCTAAGTATTTCTTGACTGTCTTCACATTGTGACAAGATGCTCCATCATGCATATAAGTGAGCGGTCTCCATCGACACCATTTGCCAAGTTGAGGCAGCAGTTGTGTCTCAAGCACCTTCTTGTATTGAACTTGATGTCTTCCGCAATATACAGTCGTCCAGGGCCATGAATAGAGATAACTGACCAGACCATGACATACGTTGGGTGCTTTACTGTCTCTGCAACACAGTCAGGATGAAATTCTTCACTGGGTCTCCTATGTACATAGGCTGCTTTCTCATCCATGATGTAAAAGGATGATTCATCACTGAAACACACCTGACTCCAATTATTTTCAGTGAAATTCTTGTTTTGCTTTCCCCATACCAAACGTTTCTTGATCATTGCCGGAGTCAGCTTTGGTTTTCTGCGAGGCTGTCGAGCTCGAAAACTATTCACAACTAATTGTCTTTTGACTGTTCTGGTACTCACATGTACATTACTTTTTTGTAATTCTTTCTGCAACATCTTGCTTGTTGCTTTACGTTTTCTTGTACAGCATTTCATGAGGTACCTGTTGTCTCACACAGACATTGATTTTTTTCTGCCACAATTGCCAACACGGTCGCCTCATAATTTTTCACCAGTCTTCATCTTCTTCTTCATTTTCGATACTGATTTCTGACTTATTCCAACATTTTTAGCAATCTCCTTTTGCATGAGGGATGTCTCTCATAGATAAACCTCAACTCTGGCCAATTTTGTCGGTGACAAGTCAGCAGCTTTTCCCATCTATTAAAAGGACATAAAAGGCTTTATTAATTAAATACATTTCTTCATTTTTAATGTAGAAAATAAAAATAAATAAAAGATTGAACTCTTATTAATGTACATTTTCTTTTAATTTCTGCTCATAAACATCAAACAAATAAGAAAATACTGACCTCTAACAGATAGCAGGTGACCAAATTTTAATATTCAATTTACTGTTAAAATTTTCAATAAAATGGATCTTGATCGAAAATGAAAATAAGTTGCACTTATTATCACTTAAGCAACATTGGGCTATACATGCAGTAACTATATATATATTAATTTAATAACTAATTTGTGCCAAGGTAGGTACATTTGAAAATAATCTTGGTTTTGTAGCCTAGTCTAATAATTTGGCAACCACTATATATATATATATATATATATATATATATATATATATATATATATATATATATATATATATATATATATATATATAAATTATGTTAGTGTATTCTACAAACAGAGTGCTCCACGTTCTAAAAGAACAGAGCAATAATAAATTAGTAAAAACACTTGTCTAATTTTTGATTACTTCAACACTGTGTTTCACCATCAGTAGATTCATCAGGAAGAATGTCTAAACATAAAAAAATTTTCAAATTATAAAAAAATTATTTCACAGGAAGTTGGGAATTGTTATAATTAATTATGTAATAACTGTAGTATTTTGCAACCAGGAAGTTGCATCAACTACATTATATAATTAAAAAATCATGAAAAGAATTCTTTAGAATTAGGATAAATTTGGACTGGTCATTTGTTTTTATAATTCTTTAAAAGGAACTTATTTTCATGTCTGCATTTAGAAATTAATTCTGATTTTTTATTCAGTAAATTTTCTTGATCTAAACGAGTCATGATTTCAAATTTTTCTTGTAAACATAGTATACATTTTTTGGAAATGTTGTTATAGGCAGGCGCAGTTTTTAGGATAGACCAGTTTAATTTAAAATTAATATTTTTTTCTTTTAGTTGCCAAATATATTTCGACAGCATAGTCTCATTTGAGTAATTTTTATGTTTAAAAGATTGTTTGTGATTGGCATAACGTTTTTTCCATTTGCCCTCGGTTAAGCCAATATAATGTTTATCAGGGTTGTTTTGTGAGGAAACAATCCATTTGTAAATAACATTTTTTTATGCTTATAAATCCTTATCAAAAATGCTTATAAATGCTTATCTTGTATTGTTGAATCTTTCTAAAACTAGATTTGAAACTTGTGGAGCTCTTTTTAAAAGTGTAGAATTATCAGGCATCATGGTAATACAAGAATTAACTAGGTCTTCAATAAGATTCTCCTTAAATTTTTTTAGAGTAATTCTTTTTGAATTATGTGGGCAAGTTAACAAATGTAATATGTAAGAGTTAGCTTGAGTTACTTCTATCAGCCAATTAAAAATTTATTTCCACCACTAAACTGTCTTTCTATCTAGATTACTGTAATATGAAACAGATTGGTCTAAACGACCATTCATTGATAGATTGTACTAGTGAATAATTTCTGGTATTTCCCTGACTCCTTTGCAACGAGAAGATACTGCAACAACATTTTTTGCAAACTTAGTAGAAACAGCTACTACCGGTTTTTCAGCTTTCTTATCTTGCCACAGAACAAGTAGAATTCCAGATTCACTGCGATAATAATTTGTTTGTAGATGTTTCATTCTACAACCTTTTTGGAACTTGATATCTGGAAAATTCTTGCAATTTGTTTGTAAGGCTCCAGTGTAGTGAAATAATTTGGATGTTAGATAGGAGATCAACGAGTGTGTTGTGTAATATCTATCAGCAAAAATATGGTGACCCTTCCCAAGAGGTTTAAGTAAGTATTCAAAAGTTTTTTCTGATTGTCCCATTCCATATGTATCAGAGTTATAAGATATATCACTTCCAAAGTAGGTAAGGATGTTTAAGGCATAGTCAGTATCACTGTCACACAAACCAAAATTTTCAATATGGTATTTGCTTGGTTTGCTGGGGTTATATTGTTTATTTTTCCATCTAGCCTTAAATTTAATGATCATTTCATCAACAGAAACATCTTCGTATGGATAAAACGCTTTTTGATAATTTGCAATAAGATTTTTCATAAATGGTTCAATTTTTTCTTTTGCATGACTTTCTTGAGATAGAGCAACATGAAGCATTGTATGGTATATTGCTTCAAATCTATTTCTTGGAAACATAGAGTTATACCAAGGACTGCAATATATATCAGTTAGAGACCAAAAGTCTTTAATTGAGGGTCTTTTATCTAATCCCATTGCAATCATGACACCAATAAACTTAACAGGATCATATTTATTGATTAGGGTCCAAGAAGAAAATATAGATGAACTTAAACATGGACTATTTATCTGCATTTTGTAAGAGGCAAAAGAGTTAATAAATCCAACTAATTCATCTTGAATTTTATCACTAAAAAGTTCTTTAAAACAGTCTAAAATAGTTGAGTTTTTATCGAGATTTGCATTGACTCCAGGTTTATTATTAGGGCAAAATCTAAACGAATGTGTTGAACTATCATTATAATCTTCTCCAAGAAGTACCCATGAATCAACATTTTCACAATTAGCAGATATACCAGCTTTGAACTTTTCTTTTATTTATATGAGCAGCTTCTGTGAAAGATAATCAAATGGGGAAAAGTTTCTTCCATAATTAAATATTCTAAATCTTCTGAACTAGAACTACTTTCAGACTCACTTTCTGATTCACTGTGATCTTCATTTAACCATTCAAGCATTATTTTCAAAGCTTCATTGGCACTGTACATTACTTTCGACGACTTCATTTTGATAGCGGTTTAAAAAACCACAAACTTTGTAATATAAAATCTTGCTATAATTTATACAAAATGGCTGTTACTTTTTATTAATAATGCAGAGAATTAAGTACACTTTTTGAATAAATTAGTCAAATGAGTCATAAATTAGTACCAATGTTCAAAACATGATAAATAATGAGGCACATTAGAAAGCTGCTACCAGCAGCTTGTGGTCAAAATAATTAAAAAACAAAAGCCACTGTCAGCGGCTTGTGGTAGGGAAAAAGTTAAAAAACTTAAAAAAATGTTTTAAATAGGCTCCTAAACATTTTGTTAAAAAAGTTCAGTAAAGTAACAATGCACTAACCCACAAGCTTTTGGAGCATCATCAATAACAATAGTTCATCAGGAAATATACTATCAGGTTCAAATGCACAATTTGAATAATCTTACAAAAAGTGCAAACTATTTCAATGGGGTATTGAAAACAACCAAACATTTTATATTTAAATAATTAGTATTGATTACTTTTTATTTTTTTACATGAAAAACTTGTTAAAAAAATTTTTTTTTTTAATAAATAAATAACAATTAGCTTTCTTGCTTTCCTGTGCATTAATAAAAACAGTAAAGTTTAGTAAAAACATTTGAAAAACAAATTTAAAAACTGTCCATGTTTCTAGTGCAAATTATAAAGTATTTCCTGACTAAAAAAAGTCGCGAAAAAACTGTATATCAAAAAATATTTTTATTTTCGTTATATTCTTATCTACTTTTTTCCTCAACCTGTATCAATTTGGTAGTGGAAAATAATAAACTCCCTAAAAATAAGAAAACAAAAACAATAAAATATTTAGGTTTATTATTTTTTTTTGACAATAGTTTTCTTTTTTTAATATTCCATTTTTTTAGCTTATTTTATTTGGATTTTCTATTACGTATAGTCTTCGGTTTTTTTCTTCGAGTATTGGTGTTTTATTCTCTTTAGTTTCTTATAGCTTTATTTTGCCGCAAATTCTTAAAACAGTTACTATATAAAAATGTGGTCTAGTTGTCTAAAAAAATTATTTTAAGCGTGGACAAATAAGGTGTGTAACCACAGGCGCTACCCGGAAGGCTTGATATATATATATATTTATATTTATATATATTTATATATATACTTATATATATATATGTATATTTTTATATATATATATATTTATATATATATATTTATATATATATATAAATATATATATATATATATGTATACATATATATATATATATATATATATATATATATATATATATATATATATATATATATATATGTGTGTGTGTGTATATATATATGTATATATATGTATATATATATATGTATATATATATATATATGTATATATATATATATATGTATATATATATATATATATGTATATATATGTATATATATATATATATGTATATATATATATATATATATATATATATATATATATATATATATATATATATATATATATATATGTATGTATGTATGTATATATATACACACACACATATATATATACACAAAATAGTCACTGATTTCATTGTTATAGATTCTTGCCCGGCAAATGTTTTTGGTGAAACAAATTACAAAGGTCAATATACATTTGAAATGACTTTTGTCAACCATGATAAAGCAAATGTGCAGCTAAATTGCACTTATCCAAGTAAAGGATTTGTGGAAAGAATTTGTCATACTGATTTAAAAAATGGTGCTTTCTGGGATGTTCCTGATTTAACAAGTTGTGAACCTAAGAATGAGATGACAAAGAAATTGATTCAGTTAAATAAGGTTTTTATATACTTTTTTATATATATCTGTATTTCATATATTTGTTATTGATTATAAAGTTTTGACTGATTTTTTTAATGTAATTTTGATTAATTTAATGTAATAATGATATCAATGTCGCTTGTTAAGCTAGAGCTAGCAGCTCTAGCCCAACAAGCGACATTGATGAGGAGGCATGAACTTCCTAGTTAAATGCTCATCTGCGGTACTCTGTGATAAAAGCGTAAGGACTTCTGGGAGCACCTTAATCACCACAAAAAGAAAAGAAGTTTGTTTTTTAATTTTTGCATTATACACAGTATATAGCATTATACACAAATAGATAACTCTTTTGCACCTACTTTGTTTATAAAAAGTGAACTCTTAGGCATTTAATATTTGTTAACAGTAACAATCAACACACTATATTTAAATTAATCAAACAGTGAAAGAAGGCATCATATTTATTCCATAAAATTTTCATAAAGAAAAATTTATCTTTTTTTATAAAAATCATATACCTGCAGACATACCTGTAACGCAAGAGTTTTGAGAAAATTTTTTTTATTGGAAAATCTTTAAAACTTTGTGAAAATTGAAATAATGCTAATCAAAATTTAAAACTATCAGAACTTTTTTTTGCAATAGATACAAATAGAATCCTCAAACACCTAAATATCAGCAGATTTTAGAATTTTGAACTATTTCTCAAAAAATGTTATTATTTCAGAAACAAACATTAGTTAAGAATTTTTTCTTTAATTTGTCTCCCATCCCTATACATTAAAGTACCCTAATTGCAGAATCCCCCCTCCCCTTACAACCACATTAACTTGGGTTTAATAATCATGTGCTATATTTTTAACCCCAGGATTTCGGTATTACATTTACCTAGTCTTAGCATTCTGGTATCGATTCCAGTATTTTTAAATACTGCTCTTGATAGATCTTCATATATTATTATTGTAAATTGTGTTATTATTATTGTTACACTTATCTTTTACTCGTTTTCAATAGGTAACACAAAATGGTAGAAAGTAATGATCTTAGGTTCATAGGAGTTCTAATTTAATGTTTCCTTTTGCATTGCTTGAGCATTTTATGCATATAGCATAACAAAGTCAGTATATATAAAAATTGAACTAAATCTTTTGGGTCTTATAACATCAAAGTCTTTGTTTCCATGTGTGTGTGTGTGCAGTGCATGCGATGAATAAAATTGCCTAGCATGATATTTCACGCTTGTAATACTGAAATACATTATCAACGAGCGCAACTATGCGTGCTCTGCATCAAGTTTTCAAGAGCGATATTCAGAGTTGGAAGTTGGTTGCCATGGGGCCATCCAGAAATTGCATACGCAAGTATAGGGTGTGAAGTATATGTGAAGCCTAGGTATTCAGACAAAAAAGCTTTGGTTTTTTAGTTAATTCATTTGTCTACCAAAAAAATGTTACTGCAGCTTTGATATTAAATAAAAACAATGAAATATCATTTACTTAAAGATGACTACATAACTTTGTTTTCTTTTTGGAGCTGAATTACTTACTTATATTACTAACTGAATTACTAAACTACATAACTTTGTTTCCTTTTTGGAGCTGAAACATCCTTGATTGCAGACATTTTAAACAACAGAAACATTTTTAATTTAATTTAAAATAAATAATAGTTAAAAAAAAAAAAGATTAGGAATATTTCTTTTATTTACAAAAGACGTGTGAAAAATTAAAAACAATAAAGTAAAAGATCTTACGTTTTCACAAAATCTTGTGAATTAAAACTTTTGATTTTTCAAAATTCAATCAAGTTTCAGTTTTTTAATTTAAATTTTCAGTTATCATTATGACGAAACGTTTTGAAAATAGTAAACATTCCATTCTATCTGTTAGCAGTAATGACTTCATTCATTGTTTGTACAAAATAAAAAAAATTGCTTTCTAATTTAAACTGAATGCACCATTTAAAAATTATTAAATGAATAATATTTCATATTCTTGATTATATACTTGATAAATATATAATAGACTTATACTAATGTAGTATATATTATTGTAAGTATATATACTTATATAAATATAATATATAAATAACTTATGTACTGATGAATATTTTGAAAAATGCATCTGTGAAACTAGTGATTTAACACTAAAATATATTTGCTATACGTATTGTTTATTAAAACTGTTTTTTTTTCACATGTTTCACGTGCACGAAGTGATCGCTCCCTCTTCATTAAAGGCCTGTGTGTGTTTTTAAAACTTTTTTTTGTTTTATTACTTATCTTTATTTTATTTAATTACTTATTTATATGCAGCAGAAATGAAAGAAAAAATAAGAATAAATATAAAATGATAGTAAAAAAAAACAATAATATGGTTGCGAATATATCGACCTACCTTAGAGCTGGTAATGTATGCCAACCATATATTTATTTTAGCATTTATCCGAGTCATATTTTACTAATGTGGAAAATATTTAACGAAAAGTATGCGGAACATATTTTGCTTTGCCTTTGCCTTAATTTTGTGTTAAAATTATTAGTTTTAATCTAAATTTTCCTTAATTTTTGTATAGGTAATGGGCTGAAAAGGTTAGAAAACAGATATATCTCAAAAAGTATATATATTTAAACTGGTGTTTATGAAAAACCTTTCAACCTTTCAAAAAATCCATAAAAACAGAGTCTTAAATTTATATATCTTTAAAACAAATTTATTTAAAATATTAAATGATATATAGTTAAATATTTAGTAAAATAAAAAAACAAACAAATAAAACACAACATGTATCAGTTTTCTTAGAAAACAGTTAATGGTGAAGACACAACTTTTGACACAAATTTGAAGACACAACAATGAAGCATAACATTTATAATGAACGTACTTTTCAAAATCAGCTATAACAGCTGCCATCTACAGGACTGTGGCCAAGCACAGCCTATTATAAAGAAAACTATATTATAATAAAAAAAAAAAAATTTACTTCTAATAGGGATGATGATTTGACATGTTTTAAAAAAAATACACAACTCCATAGTAGTGGAAAATTATTGTTAAAAAAAAAGATATTGTTAAAATAAAATAGATTTGAAAAAACTATTTTATGAACAGAATCAATGAAACTACCTATAACCATTTTTAAGAATAGACACTAACAGAAAGGTAAGCCAAGCTGTCTATCAACACAAAACATTACAACAAAGTATATCACAACAATTATGGAGAGTATTAGCAAATAGCATAACATATTTGTATAATCACATTACATTACATTAAATATTACACAAAACATACATGTGTTTTCTATACAATTATGAAAGGCTAGACAACAGAACCTAAATATACAACAGTAACACCTCTGTCCAGCTATCCACCTGCTGTCACACCTCTGCTAAGTACACCGCATGGCTGGCAAAGGTGGCAATCTTGCTCTAAACCATTTTACTTCCTTTTTTTTAAATAGAATTTTAGTTATAAAAAATAGTCAGCTAGTATAAGTCTAGCTCTACACATACTGCAAGTCACTTGCTTGCCTTATTTAACAGCCTAGCTCAACATGCACTGCAAGTCACAACACTTGGTTGGCTAGCTTTATGACCTAGCTCTATACAATTGGCTATCAATTTTAACACTAATAACTATTTAAAATTAGTTATAACAGCAGATAAAGTAAAAAAAAAGGGAGCTGACATGAAAAAACGAAACATTAATATGATTTCTAACCAGTATTGAATGTTTAGGGTTGTGCACCAATTGATTATGCCAACCAGCATTATCTCTTGGAAAAAAAAGTGGATAAACAATAGGATCTTTGGCAGACATACTAAATATAATTGTTAGAGATTGATCTCTAAAATAAAAGCTTCCCTGGAAACAGGTGGAGCACCATCTTCATCAACAAATATAACTGCACGTTCATTATGTGAAGGCAGATTATAACAACATCTATCCTACCCTTTAAGTAAAGACATTTTTACAACTGAAACTGAGCGACCATCTATAGCAGCTTGATGAACTTTTTCATCTTCTACTTCAGCCATGTTTTTAAATGCAAGAACAAATAGGCTCCTTCACTAACTATAGTTTGCAAATGAAACATAAAATCGCATAAGCAATGATCATTACCACGTTGTTGCATTATAAAATTTACTGCTGCAAGTGGGTCATAGATATACAGAGGACAATATGTTGGGGGAATATCTTGATCTGGTCTAAGATTACCTACATGATTAAAAACTTGACCATATATTCTTAAACATGGTGGCCCATGATTCCTAGGTTGAACCACATTAGCTGTATATGAAGCAAAAGAGAGACAAGCATTATAATTTCTAATATATTTAAAAAAACTCATGATGGAATTATGATCTATATAACTCCCTGTAAATAGATCTTGTAAAGCTTGCGGAAGTAGTGAAAGTGGAGGCAAAACTACCTTTCCATAATGGCAATATAGAAAATGTGTTTCATCAAGAAATTTTTTAGCGCCACAATGCTGACAGATCTTGTTCAATTCTCTTTAAAAATTATAATCTGGAATAATACTATTTATTGCTATACAATACATTCTTTCTTGTCTTGCTGCATTTTATACAATTTGTAGATCAGTTTCATAATTAATTTTATTTCCCTTAACTCCCATTCTTTAATTTTGATGACTTTTTATTATCAACTGGCCTAACCACATTATCCTCATTAAGGTTCAAATTAATTTCTGCTCGCCAAGCAGCATTTCTTATATTTTTTAGATGATTAATTTGATCTTACCTAGCTCCATCTCTTTCATCTTAATGGTGGTTATTATTAACTGGTCTAACCACATTATCCTCATTAGGGTTCAAGTTAATTTCTGTTTGCTGAACTGCATTTTTTACATTTTGTAGATGAATAATTTCATTTTGCCTTGCTCTATCTCTGTCGTTTCGATGATTATTTTCAAGATGTCTATTAGTATTTACACATTACTTTTTCAAGCCCAATAACGTTCATTTTAACTTAACTATTGTATTACTACTGTAACAAAATTCTAGAATTCTAAAAACAAAGAGGATATATATATATATATATATATATATATATATATATATATATATATATATATATATATATATATATATATATATATATACATACATACCTCTGCAATTTAACTTATCAGTTTAACAATAATTTATTAAATAAAATTTAAACCAATTTTATAACAATTTTCTAAATAAAAAATTATTATATTTTAATTAAGGAAATCCATATCTTTTCATAAGTTTATTTACAAATTAGTATGGCAAAAAAATATATATTTATATATATAAAATGTATATTTATTTATATAAAATGATTATGAAATGAACTTAGATTTTGATCACAAATATTTAATAATATTGATTATTTTTATTTTAACAAGGGATGCAGACTACAATGCACAATTTAAAAAAAAAAAATGAATCAATGTCAGCCAGTATATTTTGATCTAAAGTAATAAGAAGGATAATTTAGAACAAATTTAAAATTTTATTTTATATACATATATGTGTGTGTGTATGTGTGTGTGTGTGTGTGTGTGTGTGTGTGTGTGTGTGTGTGTGTGTGTGTGTGTGTGTGTGTGTGTGTGTGTAAATTAAAAAGTAGCATAACACATTAAACTATCTTTTTATATTTCGACTACTTCTAGCACAATATTTTTTTTTTTTTCTATTCTAAGAGAAAATATACATATAAATTCAGAGAAATATAAAATTACTGAAATACATACGCATTTATGTATATAAACTTATGTAAGGTAACATGTATTTACATGTTTGCAAATAACTTATTTATATTTTCATGCCATTTCCAAAATAACAACAATCCAGCAAAACAAAAAAAAGAAATTTATAAACCTGATAAACTAAAAAAATAAACTAAATATTTATTAAAACATATATGTATACAAATATAAGCATGTTTAGTTAAAAAAGTTACACAGGAGAATAACTGACAATTGTAACTAAGTGCATTAAACAGTAACTAAGCGGATTAAATTAGTAACTTGCAAACAGTTTATCTAAAAAAAAGTAGTTTTATGTTATAATTAAATTTAAAAATAGAATTTTTATTTAGATACAAAGTAAAAAATAATTAATAAATTAAAATATTAATTTTAAGTTACCTGTTACCTGTTATATATACCTGCTAACTGTTATATGTACCTGTTATCTGTTATATGTACCTGTTACCTGTTATATATATGTGTTACCTGATTTGTTTATGTTTAAACCATTACATTTGATTTTAACAAACTGCCCAAGAAAAAATACCGTAGTCATTATAACCAAGTGCATTAAATTAGATTTTGATAAATAGCCAATTACACGTTAACAGATTCTATTTTAGCTAATTACATTCGTTATAACAGTTGTAACTAAGCTTATTAAACATTAACTGGAGTATTAGTGTTTAGATAATTGCAACAAGGTCTGTTGTTAATTGTAAGTCATTATAAGCATTTTTTGCTTATGTATTATCCAGCTATTTCTGCATTTTGAATTCTTTGTTTTTGATTTTAAATATGTTTATAGATAGTTATAATCTTGCCCTGCTTTTAGGTCTAGCTCAGGGTTATATCAAGCTCCTTGTTGTGCTTTATATTAAAGGATTTTTTGCTTTCATTTGTATGAATGAAATAGTTTCATTATGATTTGAAAACGGAAATGCTCCAAATCATAATTTGATTATGATTTGAAGTATTTCCGTTGTTTTCTTACATTGGGTGGGTTTCTAGTTCAGCATTGTTTTAACTAGTCTTTAAAGAACATCTACAACTGTAAACATGTATTACCTGGTGGCTTGTTTCATCATAAGACCTATATATAGCCATATTGTAAATGCTTTATTTTTTGCTTAGTAAAAACTGATAAAATTGCAGTTATAACAGATGCTCTCCAGGTTAAATTAAAAATCAAGGAATAAAAATGAAAAATGGATTTCAATTGATCAAATGTACAAATTAGTCACTATTTTTCACAAGCCTTCAGTCTTAGCCAAAAGCACTGGTTTGGACTGGTTGTGGCTCACCAGTCACAAAATTACACTGTGTTTCTTTTTGTTGCATTGGATGGTCCACTTTCTAAAACATCTCAAGTGTATTAAAGTTTCATTTCCTATACAAGATCATTCTTATATTGGATGTAATCGTGACAAGGTAAATGTTAATGTAAGGGCCATGTCAAGATCAAATGTTGGACATTGAGATGTTGAAATTCCTGAGGATTAATGTCAGGTTCTCAAAAATTGCAGAAAAAAATATTTACCTTTTAATGTTGAAAACTTTTTAAATGTAAATTTCAAAAGTAAAATTCAGATTTTCTGACTATTTAAAACAATGTTATATATGCACATATCTGATAAAAACTCGACCAGTCAGAGAACTTGTCATCCAAGATATACATCCTATACTGCTTTTCTTTCTGAACAATTCTTAAATACTGTTTCGGTAAAACGTAGACTAAATAATCAAAAAGAAACTGCGGTCAATCTGTATAATATGTATCTATCAGTTTTACCAATAAGTACTGCCAAGTATAATGACCTATAAGTTCTAAAGTTTTTTTGTAAACCTGATAATTACAGTTTTTTTTAAAAAAAGGGGTAATTTTTTTAGTAGACATCACTCATTTCAAAAGTATTCAATATACATTTTACTAAAGTCAACATATTATGTACCAATTAAAAATTTTTTATGTTTACTATTATGTTTTGAATGTGTAATTTGTATTTTAGTTCATTAAGATAACAATTTTTAATGAGTTTTTTCTTTTTTTAATATAAATATTTTTTCCGCAAATTTTCAAAATGAATTTTGAAAATTTGCGGAAAAAATATTTATATTTAAAAAAGTAGGTTTTTTGATAATATTTTATCAAAATTTATTCGAAATGTAAAATCACCTTAATATTTTGTAGGACAATCTTTACAAAAGGAATGGCTTTGCATCTACAAAGCATTAAGTCAACTAAATTAATGCAAACATCGATGGAAGTTGAGTGCAGTATTTTTTGAATAAGTCAGCATAGTTTGTAAGCTTGATGTCAACATTTGGTGGTCAACTAGTATATCAATAAAGCTGATCAATGCTGTTCTGACTAAAACATCCCAAAACCATTATATTATCCTCTATGTTTTACGGTAAGCAGTTGGAATTTGGGATCGTATTTTGTATCTACTGGATGTCAAACAAACATGATTCCATCTGATCCGAACTGTGTAAACTTGTTTTCATTCCTAAACAGCTTTTTTGACCAATGTTGACTACTCCAGTTTAGATGCTGTAATGCTAACTCTTCTCAATCATTTTAGTTTTTCAGATAAATTGATGACTTTTAGGCTGGGCATCTTCCAAACACACTTGCATGTTGCAAACAACATTTTGTAGCAGAAATATTACAATTTGTTCCATTAAAATGTTTTATTTGCTTATTTAAAACAATAGCTGTCAAATAAGGTTTTTTGTTGTTTAGTATCATGAGTGCTTTATCCTGGTAATATGTTTTCTTGTGTGGTCTTTCTGATTTTTTTCAAATCTTTGTGGATCCCGTAAGTTCATATCTCTTCATAATTTGTCTATCAGCAGACTTACCATAGAATTGTGCTGTCTTACGAAATAAATTTCTATTTGAACTGATGTTTCATTTGAACTGATATTTCAATTTTTTCAATGCTTTTTAATTATTTCCACAAAATGTTTACAACATCAATATACTAGCAATTTTTTGGTCTCAAAATTTTCAATGTTCAAAATTTTTGAGCATATTTATTAGCTTATTTTGAAGATCTTGAGAAAAATCATTAATTTTCAAGTCAATTAAAGTACGTAAATTAAATTATTTATTAGATTATTTTGAAGATTAAAGATCTTGAGAAAAATCATTAATTTTCAAGTCAATTAAAGTGCGTAAATTAAATTATTAATATTCTTTCAAAGCATAACAGTAAAAAAGAAAATCTATTTGATATAGAATATATTGGATTTAGCGAAGTGCTAAAATGTTAGTAAAATTTTATTTAGCCTGCCCGCGAATTTTAGGATGCTACTGTATATATGATAAAAATAGTTGTGTTAAATAAACTAAACTTTATGATTTTTTTGAGTAATAGTCTACATTTTAATATAGGTTCATTTTTGAGAAAAAAGTGTTGATACTGTATGCTTGTACATATTTTTAGAATTTTAATAATTTGTTAATTAATTGCTATGGGTATTAGTTTTTTTTTGTCCATTAGCATTAGCCCTAAAAGTGCAATCATTATTATACACACACAGGTTCTTTTTTTTCTTTCACCTCTCTGATTGCAGGGGCCTCTACAGCCAAGGAAGCTCTTTTTTTGTTGTTGTTGTTTCAGCTCTCTCTCAACCCTTAAACTTCAAAAGCTTTGATAAAAAAGGTTACTGCACTTGGAAATATGTTGAGTGTGTTATTAGTAGGGGCATGGTTATAATTGAACTTGTTTAGGAAGTGAGGGCTATACCACTACACAATACAGGAATTATCTTTTTTCCAGATATTTCCAGAATTCCAAATATTTTTTTCAACTTTTAAATTTTCCGGATATCCAAAACATTTTCAATAAATGCAAGTTGAGGTATATATTTTTGTAATATATTTGTTTTTTGAACTTTTTCGCTCATGGATCATAGAAAAATTATGAAATTAAAAAGAAAATAAGGGAAAACATATACTGGATTTTTTGCGGATATTTTATCTAAACAATTATCCAGATTTTTAAAATATGACTAGGATGATCTATGACAATATCTTACAAAATCTGCATGCAGTCACTGTTTAAGTTCCAAGTTACTAAAAATAGTGAGAAAAATGGTAAGGGAGAAAGATAACATTTAAATTAAGGCCAAAGATGTTACAAATTATATAAATTTTGAAAACATAAGGAGGGAATACCAATGCCCTATAAAGACACAAGATTAATTAATATTTTGAAGTTTTTATTCCAGAAATTGAAAATATAGTAATATTTAACATTAAGTAAATTATATTTCAAAAGAAAAAAAATTCAATAAATAAAAACGATTTGTTACTTTTTTTAAAGGAATCAATTTGTGTTAGAGATGTCATTGAAAATTGTTCATTAATAAACATTGTATCAAAGAATCTCAGTGATGCAGTTTGGAATGAATTACAAATAACAAATTATCATGATGTCTGTTTTATTTCCAAAATTTTAGAAACAATTGTTAATGTGTTTATTAAAGCCAAAGATGCATCAGATCAGGTCTATTTTACTAAGTTTCTATATTGTTGAAATAACTATTTGAATTTTTGATTTATATTGGTTTTATTTTTTATTTGCATTTTTTTAACGAGTTTTATTTTTTACTTGTTTACATTTTTGTTTAATGTTTTTGGTTATTTTTATAAATTTTTTTAAATTAACTTAAAAGTTATATTTTATTTTATGTTTATCTATTTATGTAAATATTGTTTTCATAATTTTATTTTTTTAAACTATTTATTATTAGTTTTTACTTTATTCATTTTAAATTGTTGTTGTTTTTACAAAGTAATTTTGTTTAGGTTTTTATAGATGTTTTACAAACAATTGATATTGTACTAGAGTCAAATAAAATATATATTGCAGAATCACAAGTTAAAACATCTTCTTCAACAAGTATTTTAAACACTCTTACAGAGTTTGCATTAATTTATTCTAAACAACTTAATAACTCTATTTCTATTGGTAAAAGAAATATTGGGTTCCATATCGATAAAGTAAAAAAAAGTAAAGTAATAATTACAGCGCAGCAGTCAGCAAATGACAGCGTTGATATAAGTTTTAGCAACAAGGTTGATGTTAATAATAATACATATGCTGTCATCAAAATACCAAGTGAAGTGTTTTCTGATGAAAACGATATTATTTACTCATACTTCTTTCGCTATGATTCTTTTTTGTTAAATGAAAATAGTTTATTACATCCTGAGGAGAAAAATATTGCAGCCAACAAATTTGTTCAAAGTGCCATCTTGTCTGCATCTATTGTTGATAGGAATGTATCTAAATTAAGAAATCCTATTATTTTAACATTTAAAAAGATTATGTTATCAGAGTATTCTGGCATTAGCAACTGTCATTATTGGGATGAAAAAATCAGTAAGTTATTTAATTTTGTAAACCAAAATATTGTAAAGTTATATCTAAATACATACATACATACATACATACATACATACATACATACATACATACATACATACATACATACATACATACATACATACATACATACATACATACATACATACATTACATACATACATACATACATTACATACATACATACATACATACATACATACATTACATACATACATACATACATTACATACATACATACATACATACATACATACATACATACATACATACATACATACATATATATATATATATATATATATATATATATATATATATACATATATACATATATATATATATATACATATATGTATGCATGTATGTACAGTATTGGACAAAACATTTGCAACCAACATCGAACAATGCTAAAAAGTGTTCCTAATTTTACATGTCTTAAAAAGGAAACGAACTATACTACCACAGCAAACAGTTCAGGAGTCTGGAGTCATAGCATGCCATGACATGAGCAATCAGCTGACATGTGACAGCACACAGGCAGAATTTCATTGATAAGTGCCATTTTGCAGCGGACAAAACAAGTGCAACTTTTTTGGTTTTGCATCCAGAAGCTTCCAGAAGCATTGAAAAGAAGCATCTAGAATCTTCCAGAACAGGTTCACACAGGTTTATTTTACTATATAAGAGACATGTAAATCGACATGTAATTCAGTCAGTATATGGAAGTCAATCAGTCAGTATTATCAAGACAGTTTATCAAAGTGAGTTTTATCAAAGTGTTTTATTGAAGAATATCAATACAAGAAGTGAAATACAACAAGTGTTTCATTACATCAATACAGTCCACATCCAACAAAGACGTTGTGTTCCACAGAGCATTATTGCATCATCACACGGTAAATGTAACACGGTAAGCCTTGAGAAGCGTGATTATTTATTTTTATTATTTTTATGACTTCAAGTGCAAAAATGGCTCCCGACAGTCTTGGATTGGAACTAAGAAAGAAAATTATTGGTGATTATGTAAGTGGAATGTCACAAAAAAATATTTGTGATCAATATCGCGTAAAAAAATGGACCTTATCAAGACTATGTTCCAAATATTGTTCTACGGGGAAGTTGGCAGCAAATAACAAAGGTGGAAGACCGCGTTCCACCGCTTCTAGAGAGGATTCTATGATCGTTAGATCTGTCAAGAAGGATCCCTGGATATCATCAGTCGAGATACAAAAGCAATTAGAGCTGCCTGTATCGGACCGAACAATCAGACGACGTGCTGTTGAAGCCGGATTGTTTTCTCAACGCCCTGCAAAGAAACTGCTGATTTCTCTAAAAAACCAGAAGAAAAGACTCCTGTATGCTACATCTCATATTGACTGGAATGTGCAGAAATGGTGAACTGTCCTGTTCAGTGATGAATTGAAGTTTAACATCATTGGGAGCAATGGCATTTGCTGTGTACGTCGACCGGCTGGAAAACGCCTCGATTTACGTTACTACCATAAGACTGTGAAGCATGGTGGAGGCAATGTAATGGTCTGGGGGTATTTTTCTGCTAACGGTCTAGGTCCAATACATCGAAACAATGGAATAATGGACCGTTTCATGTATAGAAATATCCTGAAAGATGTTATGTTACCTCATGCTGAATGGAATATGCCAATAAAATGGGTTTTTCAGCAAGACAACAATCCGAAACACACTGCAAAAGTAGTCAAGCAGTGGTTTCAAGATAACCATCTATCGGTGATGGATTGGCCACCTCAATCTCCGGATCTCAACCCTATCGAGAACCTGTGGGAGATCGTAAACCGCAGAATTAATTGTGAAGGTGTTCGTAATAAGGAACAACTGTATGAACAAATCCAAAAGGCCTGGGCAGCGATTCCACAAAGTTTCATTGAGCACCTGATCGAATCTATGTCTCGAAGATGCAAAGCTGTGATCGACAACAAAGGATTCGCCACGAAATATTGATAGCGAAATACAGCTTGGTCAACATTTTGTCGAGTTGCACTTGTTTTGTCCAGAAGGAAATCAACTTTTTTTAATACTTTTGATTAATTTATTAATTTTCGTGTACAAATAATGAATTTTGTGATGAATAAAACTTGAAGAACTTTGTCTCTAAACAGTTACATAGTTATTTCTCTAAATTGAAAAAATGCAGCACTTTTATATTAAGAAACTAAATTAGCATTATTTGGTTGCACTCGTTTTGTCCTATACTGTATATATATATATATATATGATATGTATATACATGCCTAAATCTTTGTTACTGCAGTTTAAGATAATACATATTCAACTTATAATGTCATACTATAATTAAAATGAATTCTATAAATATCCTACACTTCTATAAATGTATAAAATGAGAACAAGTAAATTTTCATAGAATTAAAAAAAAGTTAAAAACATCAAAATAGATAAAAGAAAAAAATAAATGATAGACATCAAAAGCTAAGAATTAAATCATTTTAGCATTTAAAAACATTAAATTTAAATTTAGTTTGTATTTATATAGGGGCTATCGTAATAATTGTAGGTATTTTTTTAATTCAACTTTTTTTTTTAAGAAACTGGCATAAAAAATGTTTATGGAAGTTGGTTGAGAACTGGTTGCTATAGATATGAGGCTGGAATTAATACCAATGAATATTTTACATGTGCTTGCGATCATCTAACTAACTTTGCTCTGTTACTTGATGTTGACCAAAGTTTAAACAATCCATTGCAATTAAAAATTATTACTTATATTGGCTGTGGAATTTCATTGATTGGATTGTTGCTTACTTTGTTTACATTAGCTGTATTTCGGTAACCTTTTTATGAATTAACAAAGTAAAAAATTTTATAAAAAGTATAATACATTATAATGTTACAACTGATAATGTTTTATTTTAGTAACCTTCGAAAAAAACTACCTCAAAGAATTTTAATATGTCTCTGTATTTCTTTAATGGGTCTTCTGCTTGTATTTTTAATTGGTGCAGAAAAAACATCCCCTATCCAACTCTGTCAAGTTATTGCAGCTGTATTGCATTATTTTATACTATCAACATTTTGTTGGATGTTGGTGGAAGCTTTTAATTTGTATCTCTCTTTTGTTATTGTATTTAATAAAAGGAATGACTCCAATGTTTTTAGAAACGCTAACATCTTTGCTTGGGGTATGCATACTTGAACTTTGTAACAGTTTTATAGAGTTAAATGTTTTTTGTTTTGCTGTGAATAAGTTTTTTTAATACTAAATATGTGACCATACAGGGAAAAATGGAATCTAATAAATACATTTTTTTTTATTAATGTAAATATTCCAATATATTTTTCATTGTCGCACTGTCAAAGTGTAAATTGGGAGTTTTAAATTTTATTAATTTATTTCTTGCTGTTGGTTATTATGGACTTACCATTTGATGGCTTTGCAGAAATACAAAAATTTTATGTAATACAAGAAGGGAAGAAAAGTATATACACATTCAGCACACTCTTTCTTGACTTTTTATTATTAAGTCTTTAGTTACCTAATATTCAATTAAAATTTTCAAGTAATAATTAGAAAAGCACTTAATTAAATTAATTAAAACACTAAAGTTCGTTTATACAAGATGTTCAAGATTTTGATGTTGACATTTGATGTTTGATTGTTTTGATGTTTGATGTTAACAAGTTGATAAAAACATTTTTATCTTTAAAAAGGTGTGTACTGCTACCTGGTTTATTATGTAATCTACCTCAAAAAGTCTATATGAAGTTAACAGACTTAAGAAGTTACCAAATTTTGACAAATAGTTACTATACATGAAATTAATACTTTCAACAAAACATATATGCAGGAAGAGATTTATAAACCTGCAATAATTATTGTCTAAATATCTTAATGATAAAGCCAAGTGATTTTTGTCGGAATATGCCATCATATTAATGCTGCAAATCAATGGCTACTGAATTTAAAAAACCAAACTATTTATGAAAAGTTAAGAATAACTATTTTTAATTTTAGTGCACACTCAAGCCCAATTATTTTGAAAATGAGGTAACAATAACTTAAAGTGAACTTAAAAATTTATTCTTTTTGACATTTTTGATGGTGCTAAAAAGTAATTTTTGATTGATATAGACAAAAATGTCATGATCTGCTTCATCATGGAACAATAATGTAACAGTAATGAGTTAGTCATGTTTGTAAAATTTGAGTTTAAAATAATGTATTGGTCCTGTAGGTAGAAGAAGAATACCTGAAAATAAAAAACAAAAAATGAGTTTATGGAATTTTAAGACTGATACTCATAAAGAGGTAGAAAAAGTAGTTTTTGAAAAGTATATTAAAACAATCAAAACATAAAGATTAATTTTTCAACCATTTCTTCACCTATGGTCATATTTATATTTTTTGCTTCAGAAAAATCTATTTATAATGCAAATAAACAAAATAATTGACAGTCGTAATTTCAACTCAACGTTAAACTAAGAGTATCAATGTATAAGATAATTAAGAATCAGAATAATAAGAACATTTATAATATTATAGAAAATAAAATCATAATGAAATATCATTATTATAAATAAGTATAAATAGCTGATTGACAAGGAAGGTGTCACTCATGCAGAAACCTGATCAAATGAGTAACACCAAATAATTATGTTAATTATATTAATTTAAAAAATAATAATATTAACAATAATAACTTTATTCATTATTAGAGCAAAAGTAACAGCAAAAATCATTTATAATATAATAAATAGTATTACAAAAATAATAGTATTTATAATAACTATAATAATAATAGAAATAAAAATAATAAAAATAATAAATAATGAAAACAAAAACGGTCCAAGTTTCTATAAAAATAGTAAGAAGAAAAAGAAAAAGAAGAAAATTAAAAGAAATTAATAATGATAAAAAAGCTAAAATAATTTTTTTTTTAATTTGTTTAAATTTGTTTTAAATAAAGAGATGAAGTTAAAAAAACCCACCTTAAATATCAAGCAATTTATTTTCCAAAAATTTTTTCTAAAGTATGATCGATCTTTTTTTTTCAAATTTAAAATTATAGTAATAGTTCGTTGTTTTGATGTATGTAACGTCTTTTTTTTTGTAGCGTTTTTTTTGTAGCATTTTTCAAGAAAATCTTTTTATATTTAAGATATTATTACATAGTGAGTCCAGGTTAATTTGTATATTTTAAATTAATTTCAAATGTAATAAATATTAATATTAAATTTACAAAATAATATTAAATGATATTAAAATTGTAATTATTTTTTTCTACATCAACATTGATTATCTTTAATAGTATTCTGGATTAGCAGCTGTATCATAATTTATTTTTTATATTATTTATTATTAGGTTTTCCTGCAATAATTGTTATCATTACTGGAGTTTCCAGACCAGATCAATTGGGAAACGAAAAAGTGTGAGTTAATATTTGAAAAATTAAAAATTGTATCTATTCAGTTTTTGTTAATTATTTTATCTTTATTTCAGATGTTTAGTTCGAGGATATCCGTTTTATTTTGCTGTTCTTCTTCCTGTCTGTCTGATTTTGATTGTGAACTTTGTTGTGCTAGTAATCACCATGCTAAGCTTGTCGAAAAGAGTTAAGGCTGGTAAAGAAGTGACGGCGACAAAAAATTATTTATCACAAATAAGAATAGCGTTTATTTGTGCTACTCTACTTGGTTTATCATGGTTGTTTGCAGTTCTAGCAATTAAAGATCTCTCGGTGATTTTTCAATGGGTATTTTGCATTACAACTTCGCTTCAAGGTTTCTTTATTTTTATATTTAACATATTGAGAAAAAAAGATGTCATGAATGAATGGCGGAAATGTTATGGACATTATCGGCAATACAATATTGCATCATCTTCAAATAATCAAAAATCTTCCGATATAAAACCTTTAAAGACAATCGTGTCAAAGAACTAAAAATGTTCAGAGATAAAATAGAAGAAAATCTAGCAATCTGTAAACAAAACACTTAAATGTTAAGAAATAGAAAACAGAGACACTACAAATATTTTTTTTTTTTGTCTCAAATTTTGCTTAAATTTTTTAATTGTAAAATTTACTTTTAATAAAATGATTTACAATCTATTTTTATAATAATTTCCATATCTATATAAAATGTTTAAGTTTGTTTAAATTTCAATTAAATACAGATTAAAAATGTTTTAGTTTGTGGTTTTATAAAAATATTGAATAGTATATCACCATGATGTCGTTCCATATCAAAAGAGCAATGCTCCGATATAAGCATTAAAGTGTTGCACAGAGATGTTCGACAAACTTTATCTTTAACAGAGATAAAGATTACAAATGAGAATAAAACCATTGAATAGTATTATCAAAAGGAATTTTTAACCCATCTCCATCGAATGATTTTAGATGTTGACCAAACTTTTCAAAATGAAAAGTTGTTCTGGTTAAAAGTTCGTTTTCGTTAAGCAAATCATCATTACGAGACACACATCCAGCAACATAAACAAGAGAGATCTTTGATTGTATCGTTATATTTTTTTCAAGTGTTAGTAAATTTTCAAGACCTCAGCTGAAGATTCATTAGGTGAAAATAAACAAAATTGACAAGAATGTCCTGCTTCAGGAGTTGACTCATTAATGTAGGGGTAGGAGATAAGGTTAGTTTTAGTCTAACTAAAATTAATCGACTAACTTTTTAGTTAACTAAAATTAGTCGACTAGCATTTTAGTTAACTAAAATTACCCGACTAACTTTTTAGTTCAAATAAAATTCTAGTCAAAATTGTTATTAAAATAAATCGTTTTAAACTAAATTTGAATATTTTTATTTTTCCCCAACTCGGAGATGAATGTCCTTGAGGTTGTTGCAACTGTTTAAAAACACCCAACGGCGCGGAATGTAAAAAAGACGCCATTTAGATAATTAAATTAAATTTGGTACGTTTATTTACAGTATAATTTATTTATTTTTTTATGTGCCGCGTTCTATACATGGTTCATGGCACTCAGAGAAAAGTTTTTAAACTCTGAAAAATCAGGGAATACCTGGAAAATTCAGGGAACTTTTTTTAAAAATCTGTAAAATCAGGGAAAACTCAGGCAATGTTTTTTAGTTTTATATATAAATTGAAGTTATTTTGCAATATTCAAATTTTATTTTTTATTTTTATTGAAAGTTGCTCACTGCAGTGGTTATATAACTATTAATTATAAAGAAGTATCTAATTTCTTTAAAATAATGATAAAAAAATTTTGAGAACATGAATTTAGTTGCGAAAATATTAAATCTTTCAACATTAACAAATAAAATTTTATACTTTTCACCAACCGAACTCAAGGGAAAAGTACTTGAAATCGGATGGAAATCAGGGAAATTGGATTTCTAAAACTGCCCTGAACTCTTTCTTTAGGTAGTGTGCAATAGTAATAGCACATCATGAGTTCTCTTCCCTGGCTTATTGCAAGGGTGGAGTAAATCTCCAATTTTCATCAAAAATCTCATCGATTTCAATTAATTACTTTCCACTCAATCTACGCTTTTTCCCCAAACACTGACCCCTCCTAACAATTATTAACCACCCCAAAATCCAAAAATACACGCATAAAAAAAAAAGGAATAATAACCGAAAAAATAAAGCAAAATATAGTATGGCAAAAAATACTCTAAATATGAAATACAGCAACAATGCATTAGAAACATTTGGTATTATACTACTTTTTACTAGTTTTTACTTACAAATTTTTCTGTTCATTTAAAAATAATAAATGAGTAATCAATAAGTCCTATCCCTCTATTAACTCTCCCTCAATCTATTGAAATCTTAACATAACCACCACAACAATTACAGTACACACGCTATGAATATTTATTGTCGTGACTTCTCCCCCGACTATTATAACCACAACACACTGAAATGCGGCGGGCAGGGCCGTACCAAACGACGAATACGTGCAAATAAAAAAGCTAATTTTACCAATGAAGGGTTTTTTTTTAGATGCCAAATTTCAGTTTTGATTTTTAGCACCCACCTCCACCACCTCGTTGGTACGACCCTGTAGGCAGGCGAAAGTATTGCCATAAACCCAGAATGTAATCGTTTTTAGGTTATTATGTGAACATTTGTATTGCTCTCAGAGTAGAGTTGTTTGTTGGTTGGCGAGGTTTGCAAAATTTACAAAGAATGCTTGGTATTCGCATTTAAGAATGCAATTTCCGCAATTTAAATCGTTGAAGAGTGTTTACGAGATAAAAAGTATTGAGTAATACCTGTTGAATAATTAAAATATTTTATCAAGTAGCTGCGGTCGCTTTTTAAACCAGAAAATTGTTTATTACATTTTAATTACTTGAAATATTATATTAATCAATATATAAATAAAAAAAAGTTTTATTTATATATTCATTAATCTCAAAAAATTACTATTTATTATTTGGAATAAATATCTATAAAAAAGTTGTTTTTTTTAAATTTAAACTATTATTTTCAATACCACACCTCTATGAGAAAGTTTAACAACAATGCCACGTTGGTTTCCGTTAAAATATGGGAGCGTTAATGTTTTTATAAAAGTCGTTTTCACTTAAATGATCACAACTTTTAAACCCAATCGAATAACTGTTTTTGGAATATTTTACTTTTCTTTTAAAAACTCGGACTATTCCGGCATTTTTTACACTAATACGTCATTTTTAATCGATTAAGAACCACTAAACAAATAAATACCAAAGAATGCGTTTTACGAACTTTGAAAAAAGTTCTACGAAGATCAAAGTTCTTTGGAATGCATAAGTTAATGCGTTAACAATTACAAAAAATTCATAAAAACGCAATATCTCTTATACGCATGCACACAACTCTACAAAGCTGCTGTAAAAGATTAAATGGTAAATTAAGATATTCCACGTAATTTCTGGTATTTCTGATGAAAAGCTCATTTACTTGTAGCCTAATAAAGCACTTTATTATGTATATATGGCTACCACATACCGAAAAGAACCTGGTAACCCTGGCCATGTGGTAGACAAAAGTAAAAAAAAAATTCAAACGTGGCATTTAATCACATTATTTTGTATCTTAAAGATGTAACTTTTATAAAATGTATATATATTTTTTTATTAATTATGGGTTTGCATTTTAAGCTGTTGATTTCACAATGGTTTAATATCGAACAATCGCGGCATTTTATATTGCGCATGCGCAACTTTTATTAAAAAAAAGATCGGTATTTCCCTATTATTTAGTAAATTTTTTTAACCATATCGTTAAAAAGTGGCTTATAGCTTTGCTATAAAGATGTATAATTGATATTCCATTATTTAAATTGATTTAAATATGGCCATGGAAAATGTATACTTTCACAACATTTAAATTTTTAAATTTTAGTATCTCTAATTACGGGAAACTCAGACTTGATTTTATGGCTATTTATACTACTAAAACTAGATAATTAAGCGCTTATTTAAATTTTTAGGCTTTAAAACCTAATATATTTTAAAACTAGAAGAGTTTATTTTTATATCAAAAAAAAAATTAGACTTAAGTTACTTTTTTAAGTTTAAAAACAGTGTACATCACTGTCCTATTATTTGGCTATAGATAAATATAAAAATGACCGAGTCTCATATAACAAAACTAAAAAAATTATGAGAAAATCTTGGAAATCGCAGTGTTCTTTTAACAAACCATGTAATTAGAATAGAATTGCATTTTTTTATACGAATTGATAAGGACGACCTAAAGATGCACCCACAGAAGATGTGTTACAGATGCTATTCAATAATGTAAACATAGAAAAAGGTCCAAATACTAATCTTAAATTAAGAACCTGGATTAGCAATTTCACTAAGTATGAATGTGTTTGCTTCAAAGTAAATAAAGGAAGGAAATCAATGAAAACTGTAAAGGGAAAGCCCTTAAGTATTGCCAATGAAAACATTTAGACTCGACAAGCAATAAATAACATACAAGCTAAACTTTTATCTCTACCAACTTTAAATCTGAAACTTTAATCGACATGTACATCTTTATGTCTGTTATATTTGTAATGGTATTATGTATAAACCAGTTATTTTAAAAAACTGTCTGCATTCGTTTTGTGCACCATGTATATTACCACTTATCAATAATAAACTATTATCTAAAGCAAAATGCCCTAAATGCTCATTTTCAATTTCAATTGATGGATTAACTAGCAATGTTATTGAAATGATAAATAATATTCCAGAAGAATGTAAGCAATGTTGTGGTAAACTATTTAAAGTGTCACAACTGTCAGAACACATTAATGATCAAAACATTTATCAGACTCCAATACCAATTTCCTCAACCTTGTCAACATCATCATCACAAATAAGTAAACAACCAAACATTTGACTGTGAAGAGTTTAACAAATATATTGAGAAGCAACATCAAATAAAACAACTTCAGATAAGTAATCAGGATCTTGAAGATAAAACACATATCATAACAGAAGCACTTGAAACTCACACATTATCTCACCCTGAAAATGAAGAATATATGAAGTTAGTATTTGAACCACGCATAATTCATTTTAAAGAGGAAAAAAAAAAAGAAAAGGTAAACATTTTAAATTTTATTGTTCACTAAAAATATAAATCATAAATAATACCTTTTGTTCGAATCCTAATAGATATATTATTTCTAATATTTTGTGTTTTGGTATTTTGTATTTATATCTGTATTTTGTATTTATATGAGAATCAATCGCCATATTTATATTCATAGATCTCAGAACTGAAAATAATGAACGGAACTGACCATGTAAAGATGTCATTTGGTCCACTAAACTCGACGAGGTATTTAATTTGTAAGGAGTGCAAAGACAAGCATACCATGGGAAAAGTTTTGTTGGTAACCATGTTAACAAAATGTTAAAGGTAAACTAATCATATAGTTATCATATAGTTTTTAAATATAAAGTAGTATATTCGTTTATGCCAAATAAAAAAAAAGTATATTTAAACAGGTATGTATTTGTTTATAAGACATCTACCAGAAAAAATCTGCGCGGACATTTTTAAAGGATGTTTTTTTAACTATTGTATTTTGATATTGAATGGTATATATATTTTGAAAATACATATATTAATATTCTTATATTTCACTTAAGAAAGTTTGTAAAGTTTTGTACGTGAGGACGCACGCACTTTGCGTTTTACACTTGACATCAGCTTTTGCACGGTTTTCGGCTGGACTTTCTTGTTAGCTCTAATCCACTTATTTTTGAAATCTTTAATGTTTCTGGCTTCGTTTACATTTAACCTTAGTTTTCTTTTGACAAGAGCCCAATATATTTTGATAGGACGTAGTTCGGGACAATTTGGTGGATTGCAGTATTTTTCAACGAAATCTACTTTATGTTCTCATAGTCATTTTAAAATTGTCCCAGAGTAGTGACATGATGCTAAATCGGGCCAAAATAATGGGTTACCCATGTGTGTTCTTAAAAATGGCAAAAGATGTTTCTTGAGGCATTCTTTTATGTATATTTTGGTGTTAATTGTTCCCGTAGTCACAAAACAAGAGCTTTTTTCACCACATTCACAAATTGCTTGCCAAACTAAGAATTTTTTAGCAAAGTTTTGCATTCCAATGCGTTTATAATCGGAATTCAGTTTCTTGCGATTAATTGCTGAGTAATATTGGTGTTCTGGAAGACATCGGAAATATGTAGCACAATAAGTTTCATCGTCAATAATCAAATGAGATTTTTTGGCACATAATTTTTTAAAGAGCAGCTTTGAACAACGAATTGCGACATTTTTTTGCTTTTCTTCACGACAAGAAACTTTTTTCTTTTTGTAAGATTTATAACCACAATTTCTCTTCACTCTTTGTATAGTGGAAACACTTGTTTTGAATTTATTCGCTTAAGTTCGAACAGAAATCTCCGGTTTTCTGTCTAAGGCATTTTTCACTTTTTTACCAAAATCTCGTCTAGCAAAACATTTTTTTCTTCCGCTTCCTGATTTCCTTTTGATTGTACCAGTGTCCTTAAAATCGTTTCACAACGCTCTGCACTGTTCTCAAAGCAACCTGCAACTCTTTAAAAGTTGTTTTGTTTGATACACCAGGATTTTCAACGAGAAAATGCAAAGTTTTTTCTCGCTTCTTATCTTGATTTGATGAGATTTTATTAAAACTAATTGTTTAAATAACAGACTTGCTTAAATTTTTGAATAACACTAATACAATGACATCTTAAAACAATTAGCCATTTAAAATGATGCACGGTTTCCGTAAACACCACATTAGAACGCGCGCAGATTTTTTCTGGTACTTGTCTTATGTATATGTATATCTAATATATATATGAAAAAAGTGTAAATTGAAAGTGTAATTTAACATATATAACTTATTTTATTTAAAAACATTATAAGATGAAAAGTATCCTCGAAACTATGCAACGCAATACCAAAGCTTGTAGTTGAACTTGACACAAAGAAACTATTAAACTTTTCAGAACTTTAAAGTCCTATTTGATAAGTTTGGGATTTGCCACAAGCTTATTAACTCCTACAGTTCAACAAAGAAAACATTCAAAACCTTGGTATGAAATGTATTATTATTATTATTATATACATTATTATCATTATATATTCACAGAAAATCAAATTGAAGATTTTATGAAATACATCCGTGATAATTGGCCAAATGATTCAATTACACCTAAGCTTCATATGCTTGAATATCATGCATCTTTCATTAGGAAATGGGGAGTAAGACTTGGTACTTATGGAAAACGGGGTGCAGAGAATATTCATGCTGAAATTCAACAGCATGAAGAGTACCTACTGGCACATGAAAGGAACACGTAAACTCAAAAGTATATAATGGATGAGCACTTCATAAATAACCAACTAACTGTAAAAAAATATCAACAAAAAGCTCTGTCTAAGAAGAGAAAAATTGCAGATACTTAAAATAATTTTATGAAACATTGCAAAAGGGTTTTCACATATTTCAAATGGGTTTTCAGAATATAAATGGCAGTGTTATATCGTAAATATTACTTCTGTCAGTATTTTTAAACCTTCAAATAAAAAGAAAACTTATCAATTTTTAAAAGCATTAAATTGTAACAAAAAAAAGTAACCGAGATATAATTTTAGTTTTAAATAATTCACACACAACTATATTTTCAAAAAAAATTAAAGGTAATGATTAAAAAATTTGCAACTCTAAAGTATAGACCATAGTGTAAGCACAGGTTAAACTTTCCAGAAAAACAACAAAGTTTCACTTTAGTTCCATATCTTTTCTCCTCCTAAAATTATTTATATGATAGCTTTGATAAAACCTATTATACCTAAAATTTTGTTTTGACATAAATTCTTAGAGATAATTTAGCATTATCCACAAATAATTAAAGTATGAAGTGTATACAACTTTAGTAAGAAATCCCTTTTTAACCGCGATCGTTTCTGTTTACAAACGTTTGAACAAAATATGACGCATGCACGTGTTAAAGTTCCATTACTAAACCACCTTGATTGAAATCAAGATTTTTTTTTTCAAAAAAATTCAAGGTTATTTTTTGTGTTACAAAGAAGCATAAAATAGTTAATGATTTTAAACATCTCCTTTTATTGCATAGTTAAATTAATTCATACATTATCTTTCAAATGAGTTATTGCAACACTATTTCAAACTTAGGATGTCAAATAAATTGATTTCAAATGATGATATATTTAAAGCACTTTTTTTACTTAAAATTTCACTTATATAGTTAAATACTTTTGCGGTTTATGGTGGTTCAATAATTCGAGTCTTAAAATATTTTGTTCAATATGTAGATTAATAGTATAAGCTTGATTTAAAATCCGCGGATGTCCGCCTGTTGTCTAATAATGATTTTTACACGCTTCATGCAGGGGGGCTAACATTTTAATTTTTTTTTGTTCCCAGGATCCGATTATCTTATTTTTTTGCAAAACATTCTTTTTTTGACATCAAAATAAACATATAAATACTTGTAGTTTGCTCTTGTCTAGAAGTTGCTTAGCGTTGATTTTTAATGACGTATTATTTCGTCATTTTAGCGACGTATTTTTTCTTTTCGTTTACGCACATAGTTTATTACGTAGCAATGACCAAATTATTACTGAAACAGCGAGAAAATTGCGTGTTTACGCATTTTTTTTACGTTAAAGTAACTAACTTTTAAATTTAAAACGAATAAATTAAAAAAACAAAGAAAAAATTTTTTCGACAAATTTGTTGCATTGTTTATAGCATCGGTCCCAGGTTAAATTATCTTTCTAATAGTGAAAGAATTCAGTAAATCTGGCGCACCGCTCATGAGATGTCTTAGATTTACTAAAAATTGCTTAACTTAACTCACCCTATTCTTTGTTGGATATTATATAAAGTTGCAATGGCGTAGCGATTTTTGCGCACAGGTTAAAAATAGATAAAAAAATTTTTTACAATAAATTAAAAAAAATGTTTTTATGTAAAATAGTTTTTGTTGTTGTTGCTTTTCTTGTCTCTTTGGCGTCCATTTAAGCCTTCATGCCCTACCCAGTAAGCACAGATCGTTTTCAAAACGTTTAAAAAACGGTAATATTTGTTTTAGTAAGTTTTTTAAACGTTTTAAAAACGTCCTGTGCTTACTGGGTAGACAATTGCCCCTTTGCCAGCTCTCCTCGCAACGCGACTGTAAAAATTTATAACACAAAAGAGTTTATAAAAGTTTATAACACAAAAGAGTTTATAACAATTTATAACACAAAACACTTACTTGATTAGAGCTTGCTAATGCTTTTACTGCTTCTTTTGAATTCATCTTCATCAAGCAAGTTTTTGCTCATATCTTTGTATTGTTGTTTAGAATTAAAGATATCTTTTATGTAGAAGTGAAGTTAAAGCATTCTTTCTGCCATGAGAAACGTGGAGTGCCAACGAGTTTTCACATCTTGAATCAAATGAAGTGCGTGATTTCTTTCAACGCCTTGTCGCATTTGACTTTCTTCTAATAAATCATTAAGTTGAGATAAATGATTGAAAGATGTAACAATTTTTCTGCACTTAGTTAATGTTTTTGCAATAAAAAAGAATTCAGATGAACTATCATTTTCACCTTCTTCAACTAAATTTATGACATTTTTTACTACTAATTGCAAAACATGCCCCATGCATCTTATTGGTTGAATGTTTAAACTAATTTTAAAAGAATTTAAACAGTTGCGTACGTTACTGGCGTTGTCGGATACTACACTCATTATTTTATCATCTACCTTGAATTTTTCTAAAATTATCAGTAAAGCGTCTTTTAAATTATCTGCTTCATGTCGGCCATAAAGGTATGCAAATCCCAAACAAAAACCGATGAAAGTCGTTTTGTCAGAAATGAAATGTGCAGTTGCAGATATGTAACTATAGCTTTGACAGGACGTCCACCCATCAGTAGTAATAGATAAAACTTACTAAAGATTGAACATAATTTAGAGTTCAAAAGATTAACTTTTTCTCGATATAAATCTGTTAAAAGAGATCTTAACTTTTTTCGGCAAGGCACTTTGTACTTTAAATTTAAGCAAAAAATAAATTCTTTAAAGGCATTAATTTCTACCAACATAAATGGAAGATAACAAGCAATAATGAAAATCACAAGACTTCTATCAATCTATCGCTATTTTCTGTTTTACTTGAGTACTTTTTAGATCTGTTATTACTATATTCATTGCATACCCATTTAGAAGTTTCCTCCTCAATTGAGTTATATTCGTATGTCGTTTTAGTAGTTTCCTCAATAGACTGTTTATCAATTTCAATTTTTTTTTGACTGGATGAAAAACTTAAATTGGTTTCGCCACCGTTTTGATTTGAAGAAAATGTATTATTGCTTGACATAGTTTAATAATTTAATACCTTAAAATAAATTTATAGATATTGTTTAGAAGAACTATTATTCTAGTATAAAGCAGGAAACCATTACTTTGAGGTTTCAATAAGGACATTCCATAAAAATTTGTTGTGGTGAGAAAGATAATGAAGTTATAACAATCAAATCAATTTAAAGACATTCATTAAATTTCCTTTAAATTTCAGAAATATCAAAAACCATATATAATTTGTGAAAAATAAGTAAATAAAATGTTTTGACTGTACATGTATTGCCCCAAATGTTATTTTACTGAATTAAATAATAAACGGTTTTTTAGCAAAATAACTTGGTTAAAGCAGTTGATATTTTAATAAAAATAATTTCATACAGAATCACTGACGGATTAAAGCATTTTAGGCCTTAGGCATAGACACTTCGAGGGCCTCGTTTGATGACAATTGAGAGTCTTTTCAAAAGGTCTTTTTTTATCATTTTTTCTGTTAGCCGACTTTTTTTAGTTAGACTAAAAAGTTAGTCGACTAATTTTAGTTAACTAAAACATTAGTCGACTAATTTTAGTAAGACTAAAATGTTAGTCGGGTAATTTTAGTTAATTAAAAAGTTAGTCGACTAATTTTAGTTAACTAAAAAGTTAGTAGACTAATTTTAGTTAACTAAAAAGTTAGTCGACTAATTTTAGTTAACTAAAAAGTTAATCGACTAATTTTAGTTTACTAAAAAGTTAGTCGACTAGTTTTAGTTAGGCTAAAGAGTTAGTCGACTAGTTTTAGTTAGGCTAAAAAGTTATTCGACTAGTTTTAGTTAGGCTAAAAAGTTAGTCGACTAGTTTTAGTTAGGCTAAAAAGTTAGTCGACTAGTTTTAGTTAGGCTAAAAAGTTAGTCGACTAGTTTTAGTTAGGCTAAAAAGTTAGTCGGCTAGTTTTAGTTAGGCTAAAAAGTTAGTCGGCTAGTTTTAGTTACGGTTTTTTTTTTAGTTACAATTTTTAGTTTTGGTCATAACACTACATAAATGTCATACAACAAAAAAGGGGACCACTGAATAAGCGCGAGTTTTATAAGTGCGAATGACGTAAGTGCGAACTAGCGTAAGTGCGAATATATAGGTGCGAAGCAATTTCAAAAACTGGCACAAATGCAAACTGGCATAAATGCGCCATAAGAATTTGCAAACACGAATCATGGCATAAGCAGGAATCGACGTAAGTGAGAATTGTCATTAAGGCAAATCAGTTGCAAAAACTGGCACAAGTGGGAATTGGCATAAGTGCGCCGAAAAAATTTGCAAACATTGGCATAAGTGCAAACTGACATAATTGCGAAGCAGTTGCAAAAACTGGCATAAGTGCGCCAAGTAATGTTCGGCACACTTATGCCAGTTCGCACTTGTGCCAGTTTTTGAAACTGCTTCGCACTTATGCCAGTTAGTACTTATGCTAATGTTTGCAAATTTTTTTGGCTTAAGCCAGTTCGCACATATGCCAGTTTTTGCAACGCTTTGCACTTATGCCAGTTCGCACTTATGAAATTCGCGCTTATTCAGCCTCCTGCAAAAAAGTGAAGTTTTAAAAATATTAAATTTTTCATTTATTTGTTGGGCACTTCAAAAATATGTCCTGCCATATCCTTGTCTTAACTTGCGGAATTCTTTTTTACGTGGGTCTGTAGTAAATTTTCCTAACATAACATATTTGTGTGTGTAACTTCGTAAAAAGAATTTTGGTTTAAGAATGATGCATGTTTAGTTAATTTCAAAGAGAGTATAGATGTTGGTATTTGACTCAGAGGAACATTGGGCCAAATTGATGGTGGAATTTTGCTCTTTCTCTTCCTTTTACTTTAACTTTTTCAAAATTTTTGGGCTAGTGTAGTTCATAGACTACAATGTAGTTCATATACTACAGTGTTGTTTGTCACTTTTAAACTTGCATTAAGAATGCATTTTATCCAATGTGTTTTCGTTTCTCGGAAATATATAAACTAACGTTTTAGATTCGTTTAACTTTTTTTCTGTGATGTGTAATTCGTAGAACAGCCATAAACACATTCAGAGGCGATTCTACAAATAAAATGAGGGGGGGGGGGTGATTCCTTAAAAAGTACTGACTGGTTTCTTAAAAAAATAAAAAGAGTAAAATCTTTGTGAAGATATTATGCATTTGTAAATTATATTTGCCGATAAATATAATTTACAAATGCATAATATCTTCACAAAGATTTCTCTTTTTGCAATTACAAACCAAAAAAAATCTGCCCGCTGGGAATCAAAACCAAGTGAATTTTTTGGTCATGCTTTTTGAATTTATTTTTTTGTTGTGGCTTTTCACGATTTTTGAATTATTGCTTGAGCAGCTGCAGCTAACCATAGCGGTGTTTCGATTAAATACTTTATATAATGAGGGTGAAGATGGGAAATGGTTATCTATTAACTGCAAAAAAAAAAAAAAAGCTGAAATAATCAAACGGTATAGAAGCATATGCGACAAGCAACACTGTGTATTTATACAACTCTACATCAATGAATTTTACCTTTTTAGAAAAAGCCAAAAATTCCAATGCAAAAAGAGAGTCATATCATTGTAAAAATGAAAAAATATATTCAGTAAGTGGCAAAGTATTTAAAAAAAGTTTTACGCCACGAGTATCAAAACAATTAGAAACGGAATATGTTTTTGTTAGTGGCTTTGACAGTTTATTTGGTATTCTTCGTAGGTGATATTACTCTTGAAACTATAAAAAAAGAAAAAGAATTTCTTCTTGCTTAGGGAGATAAAGAAAAACGTTAAACTATGGGTTTAACATCGTTGTTCATTAATTCAAGTATTTTTTTTTTCTTCTGGTATACCATGTAAATACCATTTTTATCGTGAAAAAGAAAATGTATTTACTTATGAGATTGATAAAAATTAAAAAATAAATAAAGTTAATTATAAAAAATTAATTTTATTAATGTTTCATTAATAAAACATTGACAAAATTAATTATGTGCATAATGCCTAAAAAGGGAAATCGAAGAATATTCGGCATTTTTGGGTATAACTCCAAAAAAAATATTTCGCAGATTGCCTAAACAGCGCCATTTGGTATATATCTATTTCTATATAAAAAGTTAATGTAAGTAAATTTAGTAATATATATTTTTTTGTAATTAGTTTTGTAGTTAATATTTCTACTGTTTTTGATGTGTGTGTGTGTTTTTTTTGTAATAATTTTTTAAAATTTTTTTAAAAATAATTTAAATGGACCAAAAATATGTAACTTTGCTTGCCGTTTAAACGACGATATTCCATTTAAATATTTTAAACTTTGATTTTTCAAGTTTTTCCATGTTTTTGGGCCTAATTTAGTATAATAGTTATCGATCTAAAGTTATTATTTATGGATCTTAAGTCGTTATTTTATATGGATCTCAAGTTATTATCAACTTATTTAATCTCAAGTTATATCTTTGGGAAATTGATGACAACAATATGTCTAAAAGGGAATTCGGTAAATTATTTTTTTATTTGAACGTAAAAATAAGAGTCTGGTATAAATTAAGTTTTTATAAGTTTAAAACTTTCATATTTGTCATCACATTGAAAGAGTTATCCATTCTTAAAAATTGTTTGCAAATCTTAACAGTATGGAGCATTTTCTTGTTGGAAGACTCCCAAGTCTTTTGGGAAAGTGTTAATAGAAGGCTTTAATTATTTATCGAATATGTCTGAATAACTTTGAGAATTGAGCATTCCATCAAATATTTTGAAACAACCGTCACCTTCATAGTTCATGCAGGCCCAGATGCCTACATTACCACTACCATATTTTGTTCTATACATAGAAAAATTTAGGTCCATTTTTTCATGTAGTTTTTTTCTCGACATTACTTGGTTTTTTCTTCAATCAACCTCAATGTTTACTTTATTTCTGAAAAAACGTTGTGACACATGCTCATAGACCAAATTTTAAAGTTTTTTCTTGTTTTCTGATGTTTTATCAATAGACATGGTTTTTCACAAGCAGCTTGCCACATTGAATTGTGTTTTTGCAGCACTCTTTTAATTGTTTGAGCACTAGCAACAACACCAGAAGCTTTTTGTTCTTTTCGACTGAGATTAGTAGATGATAAACTTTTATTTTTTTTACTATGCGAATAAGTGAACGTTCATTTCTTTTACTTGAAATGCTGAGTCATGCAGGACATGAAAGATTTTGAATTCTATTGTATCTTTAATATTGGCTGATTATTCTGCTAAAAGTGGCATGTGTTGTGTTAAAATGTTTTGCAGTTTCTCTCATTAAGATGTTTTGTTTATTCACTTTACATTTTGTTTATTATCAATAACTTTTCTAGTTCATTTGAATGTTTTATTGCTGAAATATTGTAGTTAATTAGATACTCATTTTTCTATTTTGTTTTACGCAAATTTTTCAAATATTTATAACAATTTAAATAAAAATTCTCAAATAATTATAAATGGTTTGCAAATAAGTGCAAAGTTTTTATCAGTCAAATGAAATTTTGAAGGAAGTTTAAAATAATAGAGTGGTTAGTTAATTTTGGCCGTGATAAAAATTTTAGATTATGATGTATATGTCGAAGAAGAGCAATATAATTAGCAAATCAAATAATAATTTTATCAATATCTAATTCTATTTGAAAGAAAATATAATGCTCATCAATGTTTTTTTCTTGCCTTCTCCGTAGCAAATCGGTCAATCACTTTTTTCAAATCAAGTTGGCAAGCTTTTGCTTTCTCAATCAATATAGTGGCCAAAGAGCTGTTGTTACATGCTGCTTCTTAAAATTGTTTATATTAATTTCAGTTTTAAAAACTTGGTTCTGCTGTATCTGTCATCATCGGTCAAGTTAAAAAAATGAGGCAAGCTGCAATAATGCTCGAGTTAAGACTGCGATGCAAACTAAAAGTAGTTCACAACGCAGTTTGGCTTATAAAAGCAATTTTTTTTTTCGATTATAGAAACAAACTTTAAATTGAAGCAGTTGAGGTCCAAAACTAGGTCAAATGTTGGAGAGGTATTCCGGTTGTAACACTTCTGATTCTTCTAGAATATTTTTATCAAATGACGCCATGAGATAGCTAGCTGATAGGCACTTCAGATGTTCTTCTTACAAATCCTAAATCACAGTTGGGTGTATCAAATTCAAATATATAGATAAACATAAATAAATATATAAATACCAGCACTGTTGACAGTAGAATTTTTTTTGTTGAACCACACATCTATTTTCTTCTTTTTTATGTACGTTTATTAGTTTCTACAGTAATATTTCTAGTTGAAGCCCCTGTTTTATGCGGCTGTCTGAATTTTTAGGGAAAGGCCCTTTTGGTTAACATTTTTTTTCATAACAAATACAAACTTGTTGATTATTAAAATCAACTGTTTTAAAAAATGCTGATATTTTACCAACTTTACTTAAACGTTTTCTGCCTGTTTTTTTTTAATTCTTCTTTTTAAAAGCTCAACTCCATGGAGCATTTTTTAAAACAGTTGATTTTAATAATCCACAAGTTTGTATTTGTTATGAAAAAAAAAATTAACCAAAAAGGCCTTTTCCTTAAAATTTAGATATAAAGCAATAAAGACGTTTTGTAACATCTTTTGAACGTTTAAATTGTCTTTTTAATTCCTGTGTCCACTAAAACAGAATTATCAAAAAGTGCCTTTAACTAATATTAAATCAAAGAGGTATAGCAGACAAATTGGAGGAAGAACGAAGTTATAGTATTTCTAGTAAAAATATTACAACGTTAAGTTTAAATGTCAGGTTTGCGTTTTTAAAATAGATTTAAACATGTTGTTTAAAAGCTTTTAAAAGCTGTATTTTAATAAACTACTTTCTTAAAAGTTGATTGGATTGATATTTAGAAAATGTTCGAACTATCATGAAGTAATCAAAACAAAACCACGATTAAGGTAAAGTAATTATATAATAATTACTTTACCTTAATCGTAACTAAATAAATATCAAAGTTTTAGACAATCTCTAGTACCTATAAAAGTGAATCTTTTCTGCTATTGATATAATACGTTAGATATAAAACATTAATACCCTCTTTAGCTATAGTTATAATTATAAAATTTTTTTGATCAGCAACTTATTAAAATAAGGTGTTACTTAACTGGATGAGTATTTTGTGGGTTACCAAACAGACTATTTGCTTGGTAATATTTGTTACAGCTATATTTTAAATATAAAAATGAAAAAATCCCTGTTTGTAAATCTAGCAAAAATACTAGTATTATGTCTTAAATTGAATTAATAAATGTCTAATCTAGACATTTAATAACAGTTGCTTCAAAAAGCATAAGATAAAAAAAAAACAACTATAAACTAACTATAAATATTGTTCACTAATTTTTCTGAACTTTTTTCTTTTATTTGCAATGTTTACTACGTTTTTAGGAAAATATCGTTGTATATTTTTCTTAAATGTGGTTAACTTTAAAAGTCAAGATAATTTTGCGGTATTACATTGAAAACTATGGTCTCCTACGAAGGAGGTTCTTATCATGCTGGTTATCTCGCACGGTACTTAGGCAATTTAACTTGTTACATAAAGTGGATGAGGGTTGTTGGTAGACTTTATGACTGCAAACGTTGGAGACAAGGTACAAAAAAAAAAAAAGTTGCGCTCTATGAATTTATGCGCTTAGGAGCAACTGCTCCAAGGTAGCTACGCTTCTGCTTATATATTATTTATTTCTTAAGACTACTATTGATAAACGCTTTTTCAAAAGAAGTTTTTAAAGGTTTCCTATGTATCAAAAGCATTCCTATGTATCAAAACACATTAAACTTGTTTGAAAATGTCCATATTAAGGTGGTACAGTAATTAAAATTGAAAAAATTATTTTTTCAAAAACTCATTTTTATATCAATAAAATCATAGTAAATTCCTAATTTTTTCTTGGATTGCAAAAAAAACTTTGGTATCTACCTCTAATCTTTGTTTAAAATGATTTAGTATCAATTTTTATCCATAGCAACGCTTTGACTTTTCCGTTGCTACGCATTTTTGCAAAGAAATTATACCACAAAATGCAATGAAAACACCTTTATACTGACTGTATAAAACAAAGTACTGTTATTCACCTATTACTTTTTGTTTATTGACTTGACTTATGCGCGTTCATTGCGTACAAGATAGCTATTTGTACTACTGTATGTTCTTGTCAAGGTTATTTGTGACTCTATACCTTAGTTTTTTTTTTAATATCTTATTTAAATAAAGTGTTATGGATGAATCAAAACGGAAAATATTTTCAAAAAAGCTTTACCAAATGTAAAATCAAAGTTTCATCAAAACAGTGATAAAAGGGTTTACATTTTTAAAGAAACAACGCTATACTTTCAGACTGAAGTTCAATTTAAAATATTCCACGCTCATCCTCCTTCAATAAGTTGTCGAACAAAGAAGTTGTTCAGGATTTTTTAAATATAAATGAAGATTTTAACCTTATTATAAGATTAATTTTACCTTAAAGCATAGTTATGCTTCTTAAATGTCAAGAATGTGAAGATTTTGTAAATTTACAATTTGATTCTTCTAAAAAAGTAAGCCTAGTTATTGGACTATAAACTTGTTGCAATGGTTTTTAATGAGAAACTGTTTATTTATTTATCTACAACTATCGCTAAAAAGAACTCTAATACAAAACAAAATGATGTAGTTAAACGTGTGTTTAACCACTTGACACAAATCCTAATGTTGTAGCATTTTGTGAATTGAGTAAAAGATTGCCATCAGTTTTGTATGTCCATTAAAAGGTTCATGTTACAATCTCCAATCTAAAAAATTAGCTGCAAAAATGACATATATTTGATTATTTTATTCTAGCTGTTGTGAACACTATTAAAACCAATACTAATGGTTATTTCTTCTGATAACTTTCCTGAAAAATGTTTACATGGAAAAAACAGAGTTCCAATGAATTGCTAAATCAAATTATACGAGATGTCTAAACTGTATACATGTTGAAAAAACTGCTCTAAATATTAAAGTAGGATCAGCTATTTTAAATTCTATGATGGACAAGAATTTTTAAATAATTTTTTAATTAGTTTTGAATGACATTTAATAATAATGGACAAAATTGTAGTTTATGTAAGGACACCAAACAAGTCTCGGAAGCATAAAAGAAATGTAACCATAAAACAAAATTGAGAAAAAAAATGTTATTAAAAATACAAAATAAAATATTAGTTGGTGTAATGTAAAAAAGTGAAGATTTTTGAACTTAGTTTGTTTCCTTTTTTTTTTACTTGCAATTTTCTCAAAGTCATGTTTTTTGGGCTGGCGACGGAGATATTTTCAAAACTAATTATTAAATTGATTTGAAATTTGGCCCACTTATTTATCGTATTATTATTTACAACATACACTAGAATAAAGTTTACTGTTTCTCTCGTTTAGTAATTTTTAAAGATTTTGTGCCCTTAAATTACCCCATTTTTGCCCAAATTTACAAAAATGCTAATATTTTATCGAGTTTTGGACCTAACTTAAATCTTTTAGTCCACGACACAATGACACATATAATGTATTACCAGCCAAAATTTCAATCATAAATTATGAACGGTTGCTAAAAAACCTTCGTCGCTCTTTACCCCATTTTTTGACCTTTAATGGTTATTAAATTATAATTTATAAAAAATTTTCAAATTTGTTTAACTTTTTTTAGCTTTAAATAGTATATTACACAATTTGAGAAAAAAAAAACATTTATAAAAATTGAATACAAATTTTTTTTCTAATTACTGTACTACCACCTTAATTAAAAAAGGATGAGGAACTTTTTCTTGACGTTTTCTTGAAGAAATGGTACTAGGATTTTTGTTTAATTTGAAATTATGTATGTTATGCTTTTTTCCTTCACTTATCGTTTGTTTTGATTTTTGCGCTAGATTTTTGATGTTTTTTTTATTTATTTTGGCGCCATTACACAGCCGATTTTCCATACTCAAGTACGTTTAAGTACTTTATTACTTTTCACGCACAAAAAATGCAATTATTTCGGATCCACTTAACTTCTAACGTTGAAAGACCACTTATTATTTAAGTCTTTTTTAGCTCTATACAACAATTTTAATCATATATAAAAATTTTGACAAAAATAAATCTCGTGGAATGGCTACAACAGAAGATATTTTTGAATTAAGTAACTCAACCGATTCTTCTGCAAGTAAAAGATAGAGATTTAATAATATATTGTGAGAGACCTTTTCTAGTAAAATATAAAATCAAAGAATTTATTGTTTTATGTATAAAGATAGTAGTTGTAACAACTACTATCTTTATACATAACTACAACAACTAGGACTCTATTATTAGTTAAATTAACAAGAGCTCTGATAAGTTTACACCATTAAAAGCAGTTTAAACATTATTAATAGAGATTAACATTATTAACAGAGATTAACATTATTAACAGAGATTAATAGTTTAAAGAGGCTGGGAAATGTAAAAGTTTATATAAATACTTATAAAAATGAATTGGAAAGACAATCGCATTTAATTTTGAAAAACAAAAGAATAATTGGTTTTGAAAATAAATAAGAGATTCACTTCAGAAGGTGGATTAATTTTTAATCATTTAAGATGGTGAATTGAACAAGCCCTTTAGTTATAGAATTATTTATCCAGTCAACACACTCCATTAGGAAAACAATCTTGGAATAATTAAAGCATTGTTCACACGTTGCACAAAAGTTAGTGTGATGCTTTGGTATACCCCAGTAGGCAAGCGTCATCCTGGGGACGTCCGTCGGACATCTCGCGAACGTCCAGGCGTCCGTAAGACATCCGACGAATTTCCCTGGACGACGCATGCCCACTGGGATTATTTGTATCGCCCACTGGGACTACTATAATAATATTAATCCAGCCAATCAACAGTTTTTGTAATAAATTATGGTTTATTTAGTAACTGTCTAGATTAAAATTTGATCTCTTTGCATCTACATATAATGTTAATTAAATTTCTTTTATGAAGTTTTACATATTAAAATTTATTTTTGCTACTCTTTATTTATTTATTCTTTATTATAATTCTTTATTTTAGCTTCTACTCCTTATTAAAGTTCTTAATTTTGAAGTTATGAATTTTTTCATTTATCCCTTTATTCCATAATATAGTATTGTATAAAGGTTGCTAAAAAAATTATTATGACGCTGATTAGTATAACCAAACCATAATACCGATAACTTAATTTTAACTGATAAAGTAATAAATTAAGAAATGACTCATGTTATAAATTCATCATATTATATTCTGACTCTCTCTAACACGAGTTCATAATGTTCATAATGTTATAAAAAAGGCATCATAATATTTTAGATCAGCGTTTTGAAATTCTCCCGCGAGATATGAACAATAAAAAAGCACGTCACCCGCACATAAAAGAAAGAAACATGAAATTTACGGAGACTAGCTTTAAACCATCTGAGCATCTTCATTTCGTAGAAGCAGCAAAAAACCTGAAAATTACTTGAAAGAATGCAAAAAAGTTGACCAATTTTATTCAACATTCGACTCCTGCTTTGCCAATCAAATTTAACGAATTTCCCACACAAGGTAAAATCTTATATACAGATTAAAGTATAACAATATAAAAGTTACGTAGAGATCTGGGATCATTTTCTGCATACCCATAAACATTCTGTTCGTGTTGTTCGCGTTATAATACGATTGCGATCTATATTTAGAAAAGTCAATTGTTAAATTTGCCAAGAATTTGTGGGCTTTTTGACCTCAAAAATCTCTGGTGTGACTACTTGTTTCGAAATTTTAACAAATCTTTCAATTATCTTTAACATACCGCAAAATTATACAAAGGAGGGAGGGGGGAGGGCGGTCTTAAATAAAAGGGGAGGGGGTTGGAGTTTTTTAAAGTTTCAGTATAAGTAAAATAAGCGGGGGGAAGGGGGTTTAATGTTGAAAAAATTCAGTTTATATATCCAAACTAATATTTTTTACAAAACACGCATAAAACACGCATAATTCTAGCGTGGCTTGCAATTAAATTTTCTACACGCATTTTCTAACAGCTGTTTTGTAATAATTTTAATAGGATTTAATATACTAATATAAGTTTTATACTCTGGTGAGAAATAAACCAAAGCTGATTTTCGACAAATCGAAATTTAATTTGTCGGCAATTTTTAAAGCCTGTTTTCATAGAAAGTTTTTCCTTTAAATCAATGACTGAAATAATTATTGTCTAATTTTTGAGGCCGATTATTACATTTTTGTTGTTGATAATAAGTAAAAGTTAAGTAACGGGGGGAGGGGATCTTAACAAGCTTGGGGTGTTTGGGAAAATTTTCCGATTTCTTTGTATATTAACCGTGAAATAGAAAAACACATAAAACTGGTAATTATTGGATAGAGATCAACAGTCAAAATCTTATATAATTTTGCTACATAAATTATACCATTCAGAAACTCTTCAAAATCTTCTTTTGTTGGAATGACGTTTGGTAGAGTTTTAACATAACATCCTGTGTTGTTTCAAATACTTTAACAACTTCTGCACATCTTTGACACATTGGGTACTCATGTTCATTAAATTCTATTTAATGGCAATATATAGATAACGTTTTTGAGTCTTCATCTTTATCTGAAATGATGCAAGTGACAATTAGTCGCCTTGTTCTAATACTTTTTCCTTTTAAAATTATTTTTTACTTTTAAAACTGCATTCTTCTTACAAGATTATTTGCATAAGGTCCAAATAGAGTGTATAGCTTGAACCAGATGGTTGATGCAAAGAAGAGATTGGTTATGAAGGTTTATGTTAGGAAATGAGTAGACTGTAATAACTTTGAGATTTTAAATTTAGGAAACTTCTTCGAACTAATTTAGTGAAGCATTAACTCTTATTATAAAAATTGAAGAATTTAACCTATTACAAAATTTGGAGGAGAAAAAATTCTATGAAGCGTAAACTTTATTAAATTTTAGTCTCTTTTGTCGCTTTGCAAAATAAATTGATCCTTATGTTAAACATCAAGTAAAAATAATATATACTTGAAGACTTTTCGGAATTGTTTGGGGTATTAAAAATAATACATATTGGCAGTTTCAGATTCTTTATCTCTATTTGAAACTCGTCAGAATCAAGGGCGGGGAAAAATTAATTGGGCAAACAATTAACTGCAATTAATTGATTGCAATTAATTTATTGAAAAATTTTCAATACTAAATAATTGATTGAAAATATTTTTTAAACCAATTAATTGATTGGGTCAGAATTGCAATTAATTGATAATTGATAAATTTTGCCATTAATATTATTTACCGAGATTATATTATACTTTTATGTAATTATTAGTTTAGCACTGTTTTAACTATAAAAAATTAAAGATAGAATGACCCAGAAGCAATAATACGCATGTATAAATATTTCGAGCTGTATACGCATATAAGGTTAAGGATAGATGCATAACCAATAATACGCATGTTCATTTCAATTGTGCTACTAATTATGTTTATATGTGCACATAAAGTAAAAAAATTGCTTTTTAGAGTTTTAATAAATCTCGCTAACAATAAATACAAAAGAAATAGTCAACATTTACTTCAAGAATGATGAATCTAATGACAGTAATTGGACCTGTAAGTGCGGAAAAAAACTACGCTAGAAAACTGGGACAGGATGGACCAATTTATTTAATAATGTTAAAAGTATGCATCCAGAATATATAGAATATAATACTTCTTCAACTTCAACACAACAGTTGATTACACAGTTAAGTGGTTTTATTTATATTCCAGGACCAATAATAGCAAAGAGTGCCGACAATATGTATTCATGGATAGAATGGGTGACTTGTGGCCTTAAACCATTTTCATTTGTAGAAAACTCTCTCACGCAAAAATGCTCTAAATTAGAAAATATTCCATAAAAACCATGAAAAATACATGAATTTGCTGACTAAAAATTAGTAGTAGTAATTGTAGAAATTGCTAACATAGTTTCGCAATTATTTTTGATGGATGGTTAAAGGGAAGTACGCACTATGTGGCATGTTTGTATCATATCCTAATAATGCAAGTGAAAATGAGTATAGTACTGCATTAATTGCCTTTTCACCTATAGGAAATGAAACAGAGTTTACAGCAAAAACCCACTTTAAATATTTGTCATGGGTTCTTCAAAATATTCTTCGCAAAAACATGACTAACGTAACATCTTTAATAGGTGACAACTGTGAAACAAATAAGGCTCTTGCAAATCTGTGCAATATTCCATTAATAGGATGTGCCTCTTACAGGTTCAACTTGGCTATGGAAATGTTTTTACTCAAATATAAACATATCATCGATAGACAAATACGCTTATGGGTAAATTCAAAAATTTAAAGCTAGCTGAAAAACTCCGTTTGTTGACTTCTCTTTGTGCTATTCAAAGAAACACAACACGATGGTCAAGTACTTCAGAAATGATAAAACGATATTTTCGTCTTAAACTATTTTTCACACAAGGGAACTTTGATAAAATGCCCGAGCTGATAGATTACATGTTGTCTGCCAGGGAAAAAAATGATCTTCAGTTGCTAAACGAGACTCTGCAAAAATTTAACTCAGTAACCATTGCACTTCAAAGAGAATCTATTGACATTTCAGAAGTAAGAGTTTTATTTAATGAAGTAATTAGACACAATGTTAATATGGGTACCTATTTATCTTAAAGTGCAGATATTATTCATTCTAAAACATTTGAAAGTGCGTTAGTTAAAGTATTGAACTAATGAGAGCACAAACTATTTTTAAATGAAAAGGAAAGTGTAAATAAACTTCTAAAGCAATTTGAGATCACGCCAGTTATTATTAATCATGATTTAGACTTTGCTTCTAAGCTGCTAAAGAAAAGATAATTATAAAAAATGTCTTCGGATTCAAGATATGTGAATTGCAAGTTTCTGGTGCCAACGTCAAATATTGCGGAAAGATTTTTCAGTGCGGCAGGTTACGCAATTGGCCATTTGAGACATAATATACTTCCATCCAATCTTGAAATGCAAATGTTTTTGTGTGTTAACAAACAAATTTGGGACAGAAAAATGCTCTCAGATATTATGATGAATAGTGAAAATAACTGATTGTTTTAGTGACTTACTCTTCAAATAAATTTTGGTTTTCAATTTATTTTTTATGAGTTTTTATTAAAGACGTACTTTTTACTGGAATTATACATTACAATGTAATGTATAATTCCAGTTTAAAGTACGTTATTACTTTAAATATATATATGTAATGGTTACATATATGCATTTAAAGTAATAACCCAACAATATTAATTTTTTCAAGTATGATATTTAATAAAAAATGATAATTTTATGTTCTGTTTTTAACATATTTAGACATTTTTAAAAACCAATAAATAATTGCAATTAATTGGAAAAATTGATTGAATTGTTCAAAAACTGCAATTAATTGATTGCACTGAATAATAATTGCAATTAATTAATTGGTAGCATATTTTTAAACAATTAAATTGCAATTAAATTTTCCCTGCCCTTGGTCAGAAAATTCTGATGAGTTAGTCGAAAAATCTTCGGTAAATGGGTCAGCAGGGCCGTACACTTCGGTACGGCCCTGCTGACCCATTTTTTAATCATCAATTTTTAAAGTTTTATATTAAAACTTTGCGCAGTGGCACAGTGGAGTATTTGACCGAAAAAGTCTATCAAAAATATTTCATTGAAGTACCGCAACAACAAAAAAATCTTTAAAGTTTCCGCAAAATATATTTTTTAATAAAGTGAAATATTTTTAAAATATATATTTAACAAGTATATTTGTAACAAAAAAAGTATATTTATAAATATAAAAATATATATAGTTCATTAAAATGAAATATTAAAAAAAAAAATTTAATTAAAATCTTTTCAAAAAGTTTCATAAAAGTTAACGCAAAAAAATAATTGTTTTATAAATACAACGCTTATGTACAATTCATAAAAGTATATTTATGGGACTTTATAGCAGCTGTTTTCTTAAGTGTAACAAGAATATAGATCAAGTCATCGAATGTTGAAAAAACCAGCTTGGAGAACGGTTGTAAAATTTTAAAAAAGTATTTTGAATGTGAAGATACTAATAAAATATAATGTGATTTTACATACTTTGTTTTACAATAACTATCACTTTAAATTTCCATATATTTATATATAAAATATATTTTTTAAACTTTATTTTGATAGAATCATTTCAAAGTCAAAAATATCTTCACAATGCGGGTAATTATGCAATTGGGGTTACTGATAATCAATAAAAGGTAGAAAAAAGGAAGAACTTTTTTCGTTTATTTATTTTCAATTCTAAGTATTTAAAATAAATTTAAAAGCTAAAATCTTATCTGGAGACGCAATTCATTCTTCATCTGATTCGTCGACATTGCCATTGTCATTTTTCTTAGAAGTGTGCAGCCGTGGCGCAGTGGTTAGAGCGCTTGCTTTATAAGCAAGAGATCCAGGTTCAAAACGAGCCTTGGACATGTGTTCGCGTCACGGTAAGGAAGGAGGCGTGAACTTCCTGGTTAAATGCACTCCCGCGGTGCTCTGTGACAAGGCCGTTAGGACTTCTTGGGGCACCTAAATAACAGTATTAAAAAAAAAAAAAAAAAAAAAGAAGTGTTTTCTTCATAAGGCAATAACATTTCCATAGTTTTAGGTTTAATAGGTTTAACAGGTTTAACAGGTTTTCTCTTTTTAGAAGCTTTGGTCTTATACTACTTTTGCTAATTTCAGAAATGGATCTGATGTTAGCAAAAGTCTGGTGATGATATATATATTACAGGCAACTCTGATATATTTTCTTCTATAATGTTCACTATATTGTCGGAAATGTTTATTTCTGGCCTCTACTGCTTCTTCTTACAAAGTACCTATAGGTAGAATTGCATGCTCTATAACTGTTGGCCTGTGCATAAGTATTTTATGCAAAGTGGTTGACATAGGATACCTCGGATACAGCTCTACGTAAATATTTGCAGTATCTAAACAATAAATACAAAATTTGTTGATGTCGATTTCGTGCTCACTTGATATGACTTCCTAAGTTATAGCAAACCTATCTATGACATTTTTGTCTATTCCGGTTATATTTGCAGATATATCTGGATTACTAAAAAATCTTCTACTTATGTTCCCATCATTGCCGTTCCCATAATATGGTTTGGGTACATCGACAATCAATCCGGGTTCATTTTTAAATTTTTCTTGAATTTTTGCTTTCCCTTCTTTAACAATGTTTTTTTCTGTCGGTGTTCTTGCTTGCCATTTTTTTAAAGTTAATTTGTCCGAAATAAGCCCTAAAGTTTCGAAAAATCGGATTCTGGCATGTAAAATTGATATTCCAAGCTCTATGTTTTTGGAATCTATTTGGAGTTTTGATATTTTTGAAAGGTTGTTGAAATCTATAGAAGTTGCTTTGTATAAATAGCAATGCTTATTTGCTCATTTTGGTAATTTAAGCACTCCTCCGAAAAATCTAAACACTCCTCTGGAAAATCAGCAGATTTATTTTTATTTATTCTATTTTTTATTTTAATTGGAATAATATAGAGATATATTTCTCGGATTGTTTTTACGTACACGTTATTATATTGTTGTTATTGGTATTTATTTTAACCATGTTATATTTTTATTTACTTCGTATATTTCGAACTTTATATTTATGATATTTGTATTTGTATATCTATTGTATATTACCGCCAATCTGTGATTGGTTACTTGTAAATACTTTGTAGTTGTAAAATAAACATGTAAAAAAAAAAAAAATTAATTTCCTTGTTGGTAATATTTGTGGTTTCATGAATGAACCGGACTGGAAATAGGTTGGCAAAAGCGTAAAGATGAGGGTAATGAATTATTCCAAGTTATCTTATTATAACTCAGGCAAATCAGAAAATGTTTGGATCAGAGTCACTATTGTTAATATACTTTTATTTAAATTGAGATTTTTGTGAACCACCACATCCCCATTTATAAATAAGTTCTAAAGTTGATGAATCTTCTAATTTTAAAGTTGTTAGCACTTCTTCAAGATAGAAAATAAGGCGCTGAGCTGTGTGGTATAATAAATCTTGTAATTTAATTTCCGCACAAGTTACGGTGACATGGCAAGCATTAGTGTCTGGATAGCATAGTTTCTTTGCTTTTTTAACGAGTGAGTTAACAGAGATTTTTTTAGAACTTTCTTTGATGATTTTGTATTGTTTTCGTGTTAACAATGTTTATACGAACATAGACATTGCTTTTTCCGCCAATAATTACGAAAATATAGCCTTATGGGTACCATATTTACAAAAGCTTTATGGTATTTATTACCACGTGTTGGCGACGGCATGATATTCTTAATCACATAAGCTTTATCAACATTTCTTTTTCTCACAAAGTGCCATCTGACCAGCATAAATCAGTGTTTTTGCATCATTGTCTTTTCTTAGATGTGGTGTTTTATGGCGTTTACTACAATCAGTCAATTCAGCAAAATCTTTATTTGGGCGAACTACCGCGCGTGAATCTTCTGCAGGAACTGAGGCTTTATTTGGTATATCAAACGTAGTTTTCATGATATTTTAAAAGAAAATTTTTTTTTGTCTCTTTTAACCATTTGCCATTTCTTCTTCATTTTTGACTTAAGACCAGAAAATGTTTGAGTAAACTGATTTTTTTGTTCAATTGGAAGTGTTATTTCATTTATAATTTTAGGTTCCAATAAATTCATTTTTTTTACCAAAGTCCGCTTCTTCAATCTCACTGGCCATTTGAAGGATATAATCTCTCGTTACAACTTTTATTTCAGACGAACCTATAGCAGAAAATAACAAGGGTTATTTAACTAACATATAGCAGAAAATAACAATTGTTATATAAACATATATTTTAAAGAGTTTTTTTTTTAATTAACCGTTAAGAGTTAATTAAAAAGGTATCCGAAAAATACGTTTATATATATATATATATATATATATATATATATATATATTATATATATATATATATATATATATATATATATATATATATATATATATATAAAAAGAGTTAATTAAGAAGGTATCCGAAAAATACGTTTATATATATATATATATATATATATATATATATATATATATATATATATATATATATATATATATATATATATATATATATATATATATATATATATATATATATATATATATATATATATATATATAAGCGTATTTTTCGGATACCTTTTTAATTAACTCTTAACGGTTAATTAAAAAAAAAGCTCTTTAAAATATATGTTTATATAACAATTGAAGAAGAAATGGCAAATGGTTAAAAGAGACAAAAAAAAATTTTCTTTTAAAATATCATGAATAGTACGTTTAATATACCAAATAAAGCCTCAGTTCCTGCAGAAGATTCACGCGCGGTGGTTCGCCCAAATAAAGATTTTGCTAAAGTGACTAATTGTAGTAAACGCCATAAACCACCACATCTAAGAAGAGACAGTTTATTTATTTAACTTTTATTTCGCTGATTAAACAATATTACAATTTTTTATATAAAGTAAATAACATCGTAAACATAAAAAACCTTTATAAAAAACGTTTTTAATCTTTTTAATTTATGATATATATATATATATATATATATATATATATATATATATATATATATATATATATATATATACTGTTATAATCAGTCAGGGACTCAACGAAGGTAAGGATGATGCGTTTATCATCACAACCTTTTCATAGAGCCCATTTAGTCACTATTGAAATAAAAATAAAAAAACACTTTAGTTTTTAAAGAAAAATAAAAAATTTAATAAAATTAAAACACATAAGAAAAAAATAAAAAATAAATAAAATGAAAAAATACAAAAAAATCTGAAAACAAATACTGTTAACTATAATATATATGTCAGGAATTAAGGAGATGCATTTTAGTTTGTTGTTTAAACGATGAAATGCTTTTTAGATCTTTAATATTTTTATTTTGGAAACGATTCCATATTGATGGACCTCGGTTTGTAATTAGAAAACTTGACTGCTGTGATTTAATTTTTCCTAGTTGATAGTCGTTCCTGGTATATGAACGCAGATTATATTTTTCAGAAAATGATATAAGAAAGTTATCTGAAAAAACGCTTGGTAGAAACTTGTTTTTATATTTATACATAAAAATTAATATCTGTAATGTGTTAAGTTTCTCAATATCTAGAACCATCATGCTTTTCATCACTGGGGCCGGGTTTACTAACCTATTTAAATAACTAATTGCTTTGCATGCATGGTTTTGCAGACTTTGCAATTTTAGCAATTTGGTTATATGGGTGCTGGCCCATACAATATTTGCGTACAAAAGCTGACTATGTACAAAACTAAAGTAAAGCATATTACGTGATTTACTATCGAGAAACGGTCTTGACTTATACAAAACACCTATTACAGAGGACACCTTTGTTTCAAGAAGACCAATATGGTTTCTCCATGACAAATTTTCATCAAAAAGTACTCCCAAAAATTTTGTGCATTTGTCACGTTTAATTTGATTTTTATTAATAAACAGTTTAGGCAGCTTTAACGGGAGATTAATTGATTGTTTTTTTTTATGAAATAGAGTAAAGCTAGTTTTTTTACAGTTTAGGGATAATTTATTTGCTATGAACCAGAGGTTATTTTCGAGTTCAATATTCATAGTTTCAAACAAAGGTTAATTTTCGAGTTCAGTATTCATAGTTTCAAACAAAGTTTTTGCATCAGGATGATTAAAAAATAAATTTGTATCGTCAGCATACATAATAGTAGATATTTTTTGGGAAGCTTTATGCATATTGTTAATATATATTAAAAACAATAATGGACCTAGGATTGAACCCTGAGGAACTCCACACGTAATATCAAGGGCTCCTGACTTTTCTAGTAGTACAAATTGCTTTCTGTTAGACAAGTAGCTCTGAATCCACTTAAATGTTGAGCCTATTATGCTGTAATATTTTAGCTTGGAAAGTAAAATACTGTGATCAACTGTATCAAAGGCCTTGGAAAGATCAATAAAAACTCCTAATACCAGTTCATCACAATCAAACGACTTATTTATTTTGTCAGCAAGTTGATGCAGAAACACTGATTTATGCTGGTCAGATGGCACTTTGTGAGAAAAAGAAATATATATATATATAAATATATATATATATATATATATATATATATATATATATATATATATATATATATATATATATATATATATATATATATAATAAGACATCAAATATTAGAATAGTCGACTCAATAAAACTTTATAAAAATAACAAATAGTTTTTGAAACACAAAGACAATAAAAATTACATTTATTATGATGCATTTTATTTTAGGCATAATGAAAACACACGCATTTATTTCAAAATTAGAATATAAATCCAGTTATACATACCTTGTTCACCAATGTCCCATGCATAAAATTTCAGCAACTCATTTAAATCTGTTGCAAACCAATAGTATTTCAAGTTAGAATAAATGTATCGTATCTATCGTATCTATTGTGATTACCTATTATGATGTCCTATTGTGATTACTTATTGTGATTTCCTATTGTCCTATTTCCTATTTATAAGTGAAATGTGGAAACTTAAAGTGATGGTTATTGTAAAACAAAGTATGTAAAATCACATTATATGTTGTTATAATCTTCACATTCAAAATACTTTTTAAAATACACCATCGTTCTCCAAGCTGATATAGATCAAGTCAACATTCGGTGACTTGATCTATATTCTTGTTACACTTAAGAAAACAGTTGCCATAAAGTGCCATAAATTTACTTTTATGGAGTCTACACAAGCAGTGTATTTATAAAATAATTATTTTTTTGCGGTAGCTTTAAATTTTTTTTTTGCGGTAGCTTTAAATTTTTAAAAGATTTTATTTTAATTAAATATATTTTTTTTAATATTTTATTTTAATGAACTACCGTAAAATCGTCTAAGTTCGGTCACTTAAGCTTTGAACATTTATTTATCACGCATAAATAATAAAAAAAAGTCTTTTTTTATTTATTTATGCGTGTATTTTTTTGGGCAGCAAAGAAAACAAGAAGGAGCTCATAAAAAAAGACCTTTTTAAATATAAGTAATAGTATTTTTATTTTTTATTGTAATTAGTCAACTATTTTATTACTTTGGCCATTACCACATTTGGTACGCCACTGGTTAATAAAATTAAAGATATATTTTTCAATTAATTTAAAAAGGTTTTTTTCAATTAACAAAAAATCACTACTTTGCTTTAAATAAGCTTTGTATGTTTATTCGAAATTCTTGCACGTATCGTTGACCATAGTAGAACAGCAAGATCCGCACAACCAATCGTTACAGGATTCGCAACGCATCCATAATTGTCGTTGAGCTGTAATTTCATCTCCCAAAAAAAATGTCACAAGCTTACATTTGCAACACTAATCAACATTTTACAATATTACTGCTAATTTTCTCCGTTGTTTATCCGTGAATGACCGAAGTTAGAGTATTTCAAAATTTCACTAATTTTTATAAAAAAGTAGTTACTTTTTGAAAATCAATAATTTTTTTTGTAAATATAAATAATTTGGTGATTCTTACCAAAACTTGATCGTTTATTTTAATAACTTGCTTATTTTAGATTTTAATAGTATACATTTATTCAAATTGTTGTTTTGCTAAAGAATTATTTCAGCAGATTGCATATAAACATTAATTTTTTTATAGATTCATATTAACGAACTAATAACAAACATTATTTGAGAAAAAAAAGTTTCTAAAATTGAGTTTTGCATGCTTTTTTTAAATTTTTTCTTAAATGACCGAAGTTACACGGTGATCGAACTTAGGCGATTTTACGGTATATGTATTTTTATATTTATTATATGCTTTTTTTTTTTATTTACAAATATACTTGTTAAATATATGTTTTAAAAATATTTCACTTAAAAAAAATATTTTGCGGAAACTTTAAAATTTTGTTGTTGTTGCGGTAACTTCAATGAAATATTTTTGAGCTACTTTTTCGGTCTAATACTCCACGGTGAGTGGGCCAGAAATCATTTTTGCTGGACAAAACTAATAACTCGTCATTTAAAAAAGATTTAAGAACCATTTTTGTACTGTTTACTAATTTGAGGATTGCGGTTTTAATGGTGACGTTTTTAACGGTTTTAAATGGTAATGGAGTTTTAATTTTGGGTTGCTATGCAGAGGCGTAGCAAGGGAAAAAAGCGGGTGGATAAATAAATTCACAACTTAGATCCATAGCCAAAAACTGCTCAGTGACTAATAGTAACACAGCTGATTTCAAGAGCAAGTTCAAGAACAAGAGCCAGACAGTAACAAGTAAACCCAAGAAAATTTAAAATAATCCCAAAACTCAGATCTTCTAAATGTGCTGACATCTTTGAAAGTAGCCATGTTTTATTTTTACTTTTTACTTAATTTTTATTTCTTTCAAAACGTAAATAAACAGTGGTCAAACGGTTACTGTTCATTTAATTTTTAACGGGAAAAAAACTGACTTATTCTGAATTGCAGTGGTTTTACACGTGACGTTATTCTGTTTGTATTTTTAGAGTGGTCAGACAAACACTGTTTTTCTAAAATTTAAATAACTACAAATAAATCAAAAAAGAGTATTTATCGAAATGACCGTAAAGGCATTTTTTCTTAAAGTTCGAACTTTTGTGAGAAAAAAACTCGCGCCTGAACGTTGAAATTTTTGCTTAAATGTTTGAACGTTCGAACTCGAACACGTTCGAGCTAGCATTACATACATACGTATTAGTAATACAAACTCAACCTAAAATTACAGTGAAAATTATGAGTTTTTAATATAAATATTTAAATATAAAACAGTATAACATTTATAAATATAAATATAAATATAAACATTTCAGCTAAACTATAATTATCAATGCGAAAAGTAAAAGTTAATATCATACTAAAACTGAATTATAAATTTTGAGAGTTTGCATACTCTAAAATGACAAAATTTCAACACTTAAATCGTTGTACAGCATTATCGTTCACGTCCAAACATTAAACGTGACTAAAAGGTTAAAGGTGGAATTCTCGGAGAATGTATGATAAATGTATGATAAATGTAAACGAGTTCGACTCCGAGAAATCAACCTTTAATTTACAACGATTTTAAAATCTACAAATTATAATTTTATAATATTTAAGTAGAGAGACTAATCCTAATCATCACAATATTATTTTTCGAATTCAAAAATGCCAAAACACAAACTAAGTGGAGCTCAGCGTCGAAAAAAATAAAAAAATGATGAGATAGAGGCATTAAAGTCTAAAGAATTAACAAGCAAGTTTCTATCTTCAAAGAAAACAAAAACAGATGATGCGAAAAGTGAATCAGAACCTAAAGATGACAGCAGAGATGAAGGCAGTTATCAATTGTTTGCCAAAAATAAAGAAGACTCAATGGACCAAGGAGGTGAAGATACCAGCGATATGGATCCTAATAATGATAGTAACGGTAAAAATGAAGAAATGGTTGAAGATCTTCCTATTTCTGATGTATTCTCATTTCTTGATGTTGGTTTTTTAAACTTTGACTAAACAACACAGCGACCTATCATGTCGAAAAGTCTTTGAACTGAGATTATAGCTCGTGGATCTGATTTATTTCAAAGCAAGAATGGAGCTTTTGTCGCAAAACTTAGGAGGACGTTCAATGAACTCAACGTGGTTCAAACAACGACTTGCTAATGGTAAGGAAGTGGGTTGTTCGTGGTTGTGATATTCACCAGTTAACAAATCAGTTTCTGTTGTTTACTATTTCCAACTTCCAGCTCAAATTCACAATCTTCTTTTTAATCAGCTGGTGGATTCACTAACTGGAGACACACAGAACGATTAAAAGATTACAATAACAGTCCCTTTCACCGCAAATAATTTATTATCTGGAAAGAAGCTCAACGAAGAATAACGTATGTAAAAGGAATAGATTCAGAACTCGAAGCCCAAATTGAATCTGAAAAACAACACTGGCGAAATATCTTAAAAAGAATTCGTTCTTGTATTAAAGTTTTTGCTTCTCAGAACATGGCTTTACGTGGTCATAGAGAAAAACTTAGTACTGCTAATGAAGGAGCCAATGTTGGAAACTTTCATGCCCTTTTGAAACTCCTTGCTGAGTATGACTTCACTGCAAATCATCTACCGCATGCTAAAGAAAATCCAGGGTCCGTCTCTTATCTGTCTCCAGACATTCAAAATGAATTCATCAACCTACTTGCCTGTACTGTTAGAGATAAGCCCCTCAGTATCAAAAGAAGTAAGTATTTTGGTATTTTACTTGATTCGACTCCAGATCTGGGACATCGAGAGCAGTTATCCGAAGAAATAAGATTTGTGGACATTAATTTTATTACCAAGAATGTTGTGATCAGAAAGTCATTTCTTGGATACATTGAAATCCATGCCAAAGATGCAGCAACTCTTGAAACTGTTATTACTGAGAAATTTGAATCGGACAACCTAACACAACGCTGCTGTGATGACAGGACATATCTCTGGGCTTCAGCAACGAATATGTGAACGAAATCCTCTAGCATTGTTTGTTAACTGTGATAACCATAGTTTGAACTTAGTTGGAGTTCATGCTGCTAAAGTAGATCCTATAGTCATAACATTTTTTGGAACAGTTGAAAGCATTTATTTGTTTTTTTCTCGTTCGACTCTGCGATGGTAGCAATTGAAAAATGTTGTTAAGCTCACTGTTAAACGGGAATCAGAAACCAGATGGAGTGCAAAAGCAGAAGCTGTTAAAGCAATTTCTGAAGGAGTCACTGAATTGGTTAAACTTCTTGAAAGTCTTTCAAATGACATAAGTCAGACGATGGATACAAGAAATGAAGCTGGAACTTTACTTCAAAATATTCCGCAATTTGATTTCATTGTTTTACTTCATTTCTGGAACAACATTCTTGGAAAAGTAGACCGCGTTTAAAAACGACTATAAGATCCCACAATGAACTTTAAAGGTGTAGCATCTGATATGGAAATGTTCGAAAATTATCTCAAAGAGTTTCGTGATTATTTGTGAAAAAATGTAATTGAGTATAGCAAGGGCAGATAAATGGAATGGGGAATTGAAGTTGAAAAGAGAGTCAGGTGACGGCGAATAATGTCAAGTGAAAGGGCTGGAGATAGTGGCCTCTCTGCTGAAGATTAAGTTAGCAGAGTATTGAAAATGATATTGGATTGTTTCCAACAAGAACAAAAAACTCGCTTTAGACGATTAAATGATCTCAATGAAAAATTTGGATTCTTGCTCAATGTGAGAATATTGCTAAAAAGAGATTGAGATTAAAATCAAGAAAGTTTTCAGCAACATTGCTTGGACCTGGGAAAATTTTGCAGTACAGATATCAGTGGAGCAGAGTTATTTACTGAAATCGCAGACTGTCAGATGCTGCTTAAATCTCGTGGGGCCCAATACCAACAACTCCGCTGGATTTACTTTCATTTGCATTGTCATACGGAGATGACATTCTTCCAAACTTACGTATTGTATTACAAATCTTGTTCACAACTGCAGTTTCAATAGCCAGTTGTGAACGTTCCTTCAGCAAGTTGAGGCTTATTCTTTTATATCTACGAGTTCAATGGGGCAACAGCATCTTGTTGATTTGGCAATCCTAAGTGTCGAAAGAAAAACTCTATAGTCAACAGACTTTGACGACATAATAGATAAATTTGCTGCAGTTAAAGCTAGAAAGATCAAATTGTAACTTATAAATAGTTATTGATTATTGGACCTGATTGACCATCTGTCACTTTCAATGACTAATTCACATGAACCATAATGGATACGTAATTGAGAACATCTGTTAAATTGAGTTTGTATTATGATTAGCATTTGCATTTTTTTATTTTAATTGTCATATACTTGGAATTACAAGATGTTTTTTTTTAGTTTGCATATTTGCTTTAGGAGGGCGCCAATTTTCAACATTGCCTGTGCGCCAGAAACCCTAGCTACGCAATTGTTGTTATGGAGACCTAAATTGCTTAGCAACCACATATTTTATTAACCTTAACAAATATAAATGGAAAAAATAAAACTGGAAAAAGTAATAACTTTGTTGGATTACTCCCATAATTACCACACTGATTATTTTTATACTACAAAAGTAGTGGATTTGGTACGATGGATTTTTTTAAAGCATCAATGTTGTAAACTAGACTAATATTAATGTGGCAATCTGATTAAAAATTATTTTTTGCATTTAAAAGTTTTAACATATTCCCAATTACTAATTTTAAGTATTTTTATGCAGTTCCAGAGCTCTATTTTATATTTCATGAAACTACTGCATAATCCATATAAAAAGGTACCTAAAGCTTAAACCTTTTTGAGTATATAATAATACAAAAATTTTGATTTAAGAATTAGAGTTTCCTTTCTATCAGTTACAAATTGAACTGATATTGGTTCATTTTGTAGCCATTGCTTGTTATTCTCTTCAAAATGAGTTTTAGAGTATTTGTATATATACTTTTATCAAAAATGCTATATGAAATTTAATAGGTTATTATTTGTTAAGTTAAGTTTATGCCATTTACAACTGTATTCCAAATATTAGGATTAGCTAAGTTCAATTATTTGTATTAAGTTCTTGTATTATTTATTAACAAATATCAATACTTTTCATGTTTAACTATATAAAAATATGAATTTCATTTACAAAATATTATAAATAGGTGTTTTAAGATGTATTAATCATAAAACAAGTTTGTAACACTAATCTAGTATTGCTGAGACCCAATTATTGCATAACCGTTTAGAATAAAATACATTTAATGTTTTCGCCACGTAAAATCGGATCATCATTTAATTTGTAAAAATCTTTATTAAAGACCAGGCGGACATCCGCGGTTATAAACCAAAGTTATATTGATAATATACATATTGAACAATTTAGTTGAAGTCTCAAATTACTGGACCGTAAAAGTATTCGACTATATAAGTGAAACTTTGATTAAAAAAAGTACTACAAATACGATGTCATTTGAAATCATTTTATTCGACATAACTTACGTGCAAAATAGTGTTGTAATAGCTCATTTGATAGATACTTGATTTTATTAAATTATGCAATAAAAAGAGAGGTTTATAATTAACACCTATTCAATTCTTATTTGTAACACAAAAAATATTTTCAGATTAAAAAAATAATTAGAAAAACATTTTCTTTTTTTAAAAAAAATGCTTTTTATTCTACAGCTTAGAAACATACGTCATGATAACAAAAATATTTAAATTTTATAAAAGCTTATGTTTAAAGCTATAAAATGGTATATAATAATGTAATTCTTGAACATGTATTTTTTTTTTTACTTTTGTTTACAACATGGCTTACTGTGCTTTGTTGAAAAAATAAATGTTTGAATAATTGCTTTTTGTTGAAATTTTAACACTCATTAGGGAGTCGTTAAACTTTAGTAAATAAAGTAAACTTTTTTCTGCCATTTAAAATCGTAATTGAATTTTCTCTCAGAATAATCGTAAAAATATTTACAAAAACCTTATTTCATTCTGAAGTAACTTGACAAAGTTAATTTTTCTTCATAAAACATCTTGGAATAAGATTTAGGGTTTATCATGTTGCCAATATAAAAACAAGTCTTTTTTGAGTTTTTTTTTTTATTGAAAAATTGAATTTGTTATGCATCATATACTTTTTAAACCTATAATAGTTCTCAATGAACTAGCTTTTTTTATTAGATAATTCACAAGTTATTAATTCATCCTTCAATTCAATTTATTAATTCATCCTTCAATTCAAGTTATTAATTCATCCTTCCCCTTTTTTTCTAAATTATTAAAAAAAAAAATTTTTTTTGAAGATACAGAGGACTTTTATTTAGAAATTTACAATTGTGACCCAATCCCCCGCACCCCCTTCCTCCACTTCAAAACCCGTGTTGACGGCCCTGTAATAAAATATAATATTATTAATAGTTAAAAATGAATTAAAATTGTTGCTTTAAACATTTACTGTAGATTCTCTATATGTTACCCGATTGTTTTATTCATAAAACATTGAGATATTAAAGCAGAAATATTCCCTGCTTTAATAATTTTATTAGAGCTTACTTTATAATAAAACAAAGCTTTTAATTTTTAACTAAAAAAATTTTGTATTCAATAAGTTTTTAACTTTTTTTCAATCTATGGTTTCATAGCTGTCTTTTTATGCATTTTTTCTCCCTGTTTTGATTAGATAACTAAAAATATTTATATATAACTTTTATAAACTTGTTTAAAAAGAACAGATCACAAAGACCAATATGTTGTAAAGTTAATCTACTATTATTTTAAAGACATGTTTTCTATTCTTTTTGATAGATATAGATCATAATTTTGCACCATACCCTTATTTTTTCTCAGCATTTGTTATTTTATAAATAAAAAAATTTGATTCACGCAAAATTGCTTCCTTGATCTATTGTTCTTGTGTTATGACAGTTTCCTTTATTTTTGTTTTGATTAAGTATTTTTTTTTATAACTATTTAAAATATAAAAATTAAAGAAGTTGCTTGAATTGGATTTGTTTGCATTTGGCGAATAAATATTTGACTAAGAAATGAAGTTTTTTACTTTTTTATTTGTTAAACTTTTATACTTGCAATTCTCTGCTCAACAACGTAAGGCTTTTTGCTTTTCTTTATTTTAAATATACTCAAAGCGTGTGTCTACATACCGGTGGGAAGTAAACAGTTAACTAGCGATGAATAAAATAATATATAAATAAGCAATTAATATGCAAGCGATTAATTAGCGAATAGCTTGCTGCTTTTTTTTTTGCACTATACTGCAGCCGTTTTTCAAAACGCCTTAAGGTAAAAAAAAAAATAAAAATCAATTTTGACTTTTATTTTTTATAAAATAAAAGTCAAAATTGACTTTTATTTTATAAAAAATAAAAGTCAAATTTTCAAGAATTATGAAAATTTTTATAAAAGTTATTACTTTCAAAAAACGTCTTACAAAGAGTTTCTCAAAATAACTTTTTTTTAATTGCGTTTTTCTTGAAATACGTAAGAAGCATCTTAAGGGGTTTTGAAAAACAGCTGCAGTACACTGTGAACCACAGTGACCAGTGACCCAATTTTTTTTTTTGTTATCAAGAAATAAAACAGTAGTTAAATTAAGTAAGGGTATTGAGAACCTCCATAGAAATGGTTAAAATAAAAATCTTACTTATTTTGACTTTTGATTAAAAGAGGAGGGGCGGAACACGGGTAATCTTACTGAAGTTAATGTGTTTCACATATTTTTATATTAAAAAAAAATCATCACATGCCTTAACCTAATTTTACTCTATACTTGTGTATACTTATATTATAAACGCACTAAAAAGTGTTTGAACATATATTCTCCAACGGATCAACATATTTCTCCGCGCAGCGGCCTTGTTTGTCAAGGTTCGTATTTCGGAGTTATAGAGTTGAGAGAGGGTTATAACCACTAGTAGCCTCCTTATCTGTAATAGCCTTTTCGGGCTTGGGAAGGTTATTTACAAAAAAAAAAAAAAAGCAAAAATGTCAAGGTAAAAAACAATAACAAAATATAATAAATGGATTTAATGGGAACAAATATCTAGAGTAAGTTTTAGAATTACATAAATACAGTAGAATCTCTCTAATTCGAATTAGATGGGGAAAAATAAAAGTTCGAATTAGAGAGATTTTCGAATTATAGACAGTTAATTTCTCTTAAACACATTTCACGGTGACTTTGCATTTAATCGAATTATGGAGGTTTTCGAATTAAGGAGATTCGAATTAGAGAGATTGTACTGTAGTATTATATTTTATCAATACTTAATCTTACATGCTATTAAAGCACTTAAGCAACATTTTTTGACACTATAGTGGGTCAACAATATATTAACTTAAATTATAAACATGTTAACTATTTATTAAATGTTGAAAGTTCGACACTTGACTTCAATCGTTTAGCATAATCAGAGTGGTTTTGTTGTCTCTTATAGCTAGACCATGTTTAACCGAGCCAAGTTGGATAACTCTATATAATAAAAAGCTTATCGTATCAAGAATAGCTTAAATAATATTCAAGCGAAAAGTTCGAAAATATGTAACATTGAGTTTATACAGAAAGAAAAATTCACTAATTGTTAATAGCACAAAGCAATTTTAACATATCGTCAGCCGAGAACCAAGAAGGCGCATGAGGCTGTATGCCCATTTTTTGTGTTTCCAAAAAAATCAAGTTATATAATTTAAATTGTAAAGACTTTCTGCCATAATGTCGTAAATCAATAGCATAATCAATACTAAATGTTTAAAAATGTTTAAAAAAATATATACTTTTAAAAAATATGTACTTCTGGCATCATAAGTACTAGTAAACAAAGCAATTTTCAATAAAATAGCAAAAAACTGACAAAACTACGTTAAAATTGAGCATATTTTACCTACATACGAGCATATTTTATCTACACTATTATATAAGGTTCTATTATTAAATATAACGTTCTATTCTATTCTAAATTTAATTTAAACCGTTGAAACTTATGAAGGCGAACGTTGATGATACAAAATTGCCTTTAAAAAGTAGTTTGTTCTTTGTCATTTATCTACTTATGATATAATAAGTAGATAAATGAAAAAGAACAAACTACTTTTTATTGTCGGTATTGGATTTATATAAATCAAGTGTCAAAAATTTGTGCGGCCGTGGCGCAGTGGTTAGAGCGCTTGCTATATAAGCAGGAGATCCAGGTTCGAAAAGAGCTTTGGACAGCAACTCTGATTGGCGTCCTTATTTATCAAAATTTCCAAATATTATACATAGAGAAACTTTTTTTTTTAGGTATCTTTTTTTCATTTGACGCCTTTTGGATATCTACCAATATTAATGGTAGATATCCAAGAGGGATATCCCTTGAATATCTACCAATATTATTGGTAGATATCCACCGAGACAAATTATCCCTTTCGCCCCCCAACCCCTCTCAACGTTCCTGTATGGTTACTGTAACTGAAAATATGAATTGTAGTGTATATGGTGTTCCATACACACAGCAAGTAAAGAATGGTACAATCGATTTAATAGTTTGGAGATGTCCTGTAGGCGCTGCAAGAAAACGTCAGCATAAGAAAAAAGCATTTGTTTTTGAGGAATTGCACTTACATTTGTGTCAAAAGTTAAGCTTTATTTATGTTTTTAGTAGAGGTGCTGGTAAAAACCGAGGATTTTCTTTAAGGTACCCAAGATGATAACTCAACATCTAACCACACGATTTTTAATTGAAGTCAATATTCAAAGATATTTGCGTAGAATACTTTCTCAATAACCCTGACCCAATAGGTGATCCTCGGTTTATTGCTGAAATTGATTACTCCTTTTTGTGTTAAAGAACGAACCATGTTGATCACACAAACCTGCAACTAAGAAAGACTTTTTAGTTTCAGTGCAAAATCACGACTCAACAATATTGATTCCAACTTTAAAAAAATGGATTATTATCTGGAACGATAGACCAACAGCATATAATGGTTTGCAAGGGCCTTTATAGCAATACAGCACAGTTTATCACACCTAAAACTTTGTCAATCAGCAAACAAAAATGACAACTAATTAGTTGAAAGCATAGGTGGAGTCGAACTAAAACGAAACTTAAACTTATCATTGAGGCGACAAATCGCAAAATAATAACTGATTAAATTAAAATTGATTAAATGGAAACAGTTTTTTTCAATTCAAAAAACACAATAATAAAATGATACTAATAAAAAAATATATTGCAAGCAAAAAAAAGTTAATTCAAATTTTTTTTATGATAAAACATTTTAAAACACTTAAAATTAAATTGGCGATGAATACCAAGTAATTTATGTGTTGCTTTTAACAAAAAAATCAGCCGTTACATTGCGTACTCAAAATAGAAAATATTAGCGTTGTAGTATTTTTATTTTGTACTTATAACGTCAGGTCAGAGTGCTCTCTGAATTTAAGTTTAGTATAAGATAATAAATTTAAAAAATTTGACTCGCTGTCATGGTAGAGTAGGGTACAAACCTTTTAGGGTATTTTTGTTTCAAAGCTAACATCACTGCTTTTTTTTACAAAACATTTTGTATTACATAACCATGAACATGCTTAAGTTTAGATTTTGCACAAAGTCTATAAGTGCTATATCTTAAACATCAAAAAATTCTTCAGGCGCCTATGGTTTGGCCATAATATGACATAATAAGCCGTAATATGACTTAAAAAAGATTATAATGTTGTTACTAGGGCCATTGCTAATGAGACTTTTGTATACAGATCTACAAACTATTTAAAGTATGCTAATTTTAGTGATGAATCAAAAAAAAAAATTTACCATAATTAAAATGGATCATTGGAAAATTTATCCTAAATATTTAAAGTTTGTATATCTTATGGAAACTTTATATCCCCTAAATATTTAAAGTTTGTGTATCTTATCAAAACTTTAAATACCCTAAATATTTAAAGTTTGTATATCTTATTGAAAGTAATTAAAGTTTGTATACCTTATTGAAAATTTATACTTAGGTCGTTAGTGAAGTTCATAGAACTTCATCTATAAAGATACAATGAGACACGAAATAATTAAATATTTATATATCATTTTAAACTGTGTTTGAGTATGAACATTTTAAGTACTTGATGAAATATTTTGAATGTTTATTAAAAAGTTATTTAAATTTTGTTATATACGTTTAATAGAAAAAATTTAAAAATGGAAAAATTTGAATATCGAGCATATATTAAAACCCGTGATCTACTTGGAGTTTCAGCACAAGCCATAACCGATGAATTGGTTTTAGTTCATGGTGACTAAGCTCCAGAATTAGTACAGCTGCCAAGTGGGCTACTTTATTTAAAGATGGTAGGGAGAGTCTCAAAGATGATTCTTGCTCAGGGCACCCTCAAACCACGTATACAGCTGAGAATATTGAACTTGTGGAGCCAATATTGAAGAAAATCCGCATTCAACACATGATATATTTGAAGCCCTGACATCGATTAATCTCTTTACAACCAACGAAATTATTCACAACGCACTTAAAAAAAGAAAATTAACATCACGTTGGATACCCCACGAGTTTACCAATCAAAATCGCAAGAATTGAGTTGAGGCATGTAAGGAAAATTTAGCCCTATTCAGAAACGGCCCATGGAGGCTATGTGATATTATTAAAGGGGATGAGTCGTGGTTTTATTTGAGGCAAGTCAGACACAAGTCGGCTAATGCTAGTTGGGTCGGTGAAGGTGAAAGTCCAAGAACTATAGTAAGATGCGACGGGTTTCAGCCAAAAAACATGTTCTACATCTTCTTCAAAACAACAGGTGTTGTTCATTTGGGTTATGTTGAAAAGCGAGACACCATTACTAGCAAATATTATATAAAAGATTATTTGAAACCTCTTTTATGCAAAATAAATAAGCAAAGATCTAAAACAGGCACTCAAAATTTCAAATTTCTCCATGATAACGCTCAACCATGTGACTCAAACCGTCACAAATTGTCTAAACCAAGCTGGAATTATAATAACTTTCCACTTACTATACTCCCCAGACTTAGCTCCATCCGATTATTGGCTATTCGACTTTATAATAAAAATGATGTCTTGATGACGATACTGACGTCAAAAGTCAAAAAACTTGCACAACGAGGCAACTTCAAAGTATATCCAAAGAAGAGTATAAAAAAACGTTTGAAAAATAGCTTGAAAGGATGCAACTTTGTATAGATAATGATGAACATTATTGTGAACATTTAATAAAATAAAATTAAAAAACTTTTTTTTTTTTTTATAAGGGAGTTCTACGAACTTTCCTAACGACCTAAGTATATCCTAAATATTTAAAGTTTGATTTTTTGCAAGGAAAAAATATATCTTGTTTAATTGTGTTTATCCATTTTGAATTAAATGAAGGTAAAATTGTATGAAATTTAATGTATAGCTTTGCGTTAGTATAAGCCGTACTGCTGCAAAAAAAAAGTTGTTTTGTATACAAAAAAACAACATACTTAGAGGACTCTAAAAGCACGTGATTAACTGTTTTAACCTTGACGCTAATGTTCTCTAAATTTCAATAAAAAACTGATTAAAACTTATGTACAAAAAAAAATAATTTAATTGCCTGATGTTTTGTTTTAAACGAAGGGAAGTATTTTAGGTTAATTTATGTGAAGTTTAAATATTATTTATGTGTTTTTAATATTATTTATTGGCGAGCAAGTTTTTGCTTGCAAAATTTAGCTTATAAACTTTGCCAGTAAAAACGATAAAGAAACCACTAAATGTAATGTTTTTCAATTAATAGTGATTCGTTGTCAGAGCACTGTAGGTTTTCCTTTTACAATAAATAAGAAAAAATTGAGTTTAATATAAACTTTGAATAAATGTTATTGAACTGTATAAAGCGAAGGCTGGATAAATAATTCAAATTATGAGGTGCATAAAAACAAGTTAAAAAAATCATCAAACTTTCTAAACAACTTGCATCCTAAAGTTGCACTTTATTTAGCGTTTGTATTGTTGAACTTTTAACCAAGTGAATATTCACTCACATAGCAAACTTTATTTTAAGTTAAATCACAAAAAAAAAATCTTCGATACTTCAATCTAATATCTGCTTAATGCTTAACAAACTTAAGATAAAAAACAAATCACATTAACTCATTATTTTGACAACTTTCCAAAATCCAAAAACTAAACTGCGAAACTATTGTATTTATAAGTTTAACATTTTAGTTTTTGTATTTTTCCCTAATAAAAAATTTAAATCTTAATTTTCAAAATTTCTTTGATTATAATATATAAAACTAAATTAAAAATATGGTGTAGTAAGAGATCGGAAAGTATGGAGATCGGAAAATATGGTAAGTAACATCGGGTTTATAAAAAGTAAAGTTTGCTGGTTGTTGTGTTTATTGTTTCAAATGTTGCTAATTAATTACTTACTCTTTTCTAGTCTCACTTACTCATTTCTTGATGCGGTTTATTTATACCTTCATTAATAGAGAGCTCTATCTGCATATAGCGATTGGTTTTGCATAATTAATCTCTAAAAAAAAACACAATGTTGAAACATCATTTTCTTTTTCTTGTTAAAAAAAATCTGACAGAACTAAATAACTACTTTTAATATATTGGGTCTTTGCTAAAAAGAAACTAGCAGTCGTCTTTTGGTCGTTGGGATAGTTAGCTTAATTTGGCTAGCGACTAATTAACAACAACTTGTTTAAGTAAAATTAATTACATTTATTGAGTGTGTTCAAAAGTAATTAGGCACTTTTTTAATTTTGCATACTTTTGGAAATTATAAAATGTCCGAGCAGACATTATGTAGCGGAGTTTCAGTGAAAGTATATAGGCATCTTAAGCGGTTCACATTAGTTTTTTACATCGGTTGCTTAGCAGACTATTAGTGGCAGCCGCCAAAAGACTAGCCAATGACTAGTCATTATATCATGTATTGGAAAGTTATCGGCTGGCTACTTATAGCGGATACCTAGTGGTCCACTAAGTAACCGATGAGCAAAACTCCAAAGAACCGCTCAAAATGTTTATATAGGTCAACTGCAAATCTAAAACAAAATGTTTTCTGGGATTTGTGTTCTATAAGATTGTAGAAAACAAATTTCACTTTATATTTTTTTACAGAAATTTATTACTTTTGGAGTGATATTAGAGAATAGTTAACCTGAAGGAAATTGAGTAGCAACTAGCTTGAGACATTTGTAATGATGAAGAAATCAACTTGGCCACAGAAACTGCTAAACACATAAGCTACAATTTGTCATTAAATAAATCCTACCAATAAAAACAGCAATACCAGTATATATTTAGTATACCAGTAATATATTTAGCATACCAGTAAAAAATAATTAGACAGCAATGATTGCTAGAAACATTTAGTTAGATACAAGTCAGCAAAGTTTGAATAAAAATGAATGCAATGTATATATACATTGTATTCATTTTTATTTAAGCTTTGTCGTTATAACGGCAAAAACTCATTTTAAGATATCGAATTTTTAGATACAAAAAGGGGGCAGTTAAGTGAAGAAATTTAAAATTTTTTTGAAATTAGAATTGCTGAGTTGCAAAAAAATCTTACTCTTTTTTTTTTAGACAAACTCTAAAAAGAGGTTTCTTTAGAACCCAACATTTTTCAAGGTTCCATTCAAGAGCGAAATTTTTGTAAAAACCGTATCAACTTGGAACTCAAAAGAAGTGAAATAAAATGCTAGGTTTGAAAATATTTATTCTAATATATAGAATTAAAAAAATTCGCAAAATTTTTTTATAAAATACTTTATTTTTGAAACTAAATTTTAAATTTGGCTTCAAAATATTATAATAGTTTTTATAACTTTAATTATATAAAAAAATCAATATTATTTTCTAATTCAGAATATAGTTCTGCATTTTTTGAGTCCAGGTTGCCATTTCAAAAAAAAAAACAAAAAAAAAAATTCATTTAAACCCCAAAATATTTTTTTTGTTTTCTTTTTATTCTAATAGAATACCATTTGTGTATGAAGAATATTTAATTTTAAACTGATTTTATTAATTTTTTTCAATGAAACTTGCTCCACCCTAATGGCGTAGTTTTCCACGCGTTGTTGAACTTTTACTTATGTGGGCGAAGTGGGTTACTGTCCGTAAATATTTAGAATAATCTTTTTCCTTCTCTTTTTTTTTTTTGGCTTCTCTACACTATATGGTTCTCCTAAAAAAAGCTAAAATTGTTCAATAAAAGTATAGCAAATACTTTTTCCTACCTAAATTAGTCAAATTTGATCACTGTGTCACAGTTATTTTTTACTGCATAAATTTTAAATTTATGCTGTAAATGATAAAGGGTAAATGGTGTAGTAAATATTCAAAATATTATAAATTACCCAATTTGTGTTTTAAATAAATTTTAATTTGACATTGATTTATTTTATGTTTCAACAAATTAATGGCGGTAAGCTCGGTCTAACTCATTTTTCGAATTTGGGTAATCAGATTTGAATTCAAATCTATTCAAATTTGCCAAATTCAAATATGATTCAACTTACATCTAACTTACTCAGATGTTTTAACTTAATTTAGTTATATAAAAATTTATCTAAGATGTTAACTTTTAAAAACCTAACTTGGTACTTTTTTCTGTACATGTTCAGTTGCTGAAATTAATTTCGCTGAGTTTTCCACCAAGACGTTGTTTCCTCCTGAAGAACAACTTCCATTTTAACACCCTCCTCTGCAAGGCCGTCGACAACTTTTTTTGATGTTTGAGCTAAGCAACTTTGAAACATGACGAAAACTCCATATTTAAGTATGTTCATATATATGAGGAATGAGGATGCTATGCGTAAAATTGCGGTGATTGGAGACTGGGAACAACAAAAACCCTAAAACGTTGACCCCCCCTCTCCCAGCACCAAATAGGAGGGCAATGAATCAAACTCGTTATTTTTTTTCAATCTTAAACTTAATTTATATTCATCGACGAATTTCAAATTTGATTCAATAATCTCTTGTTGTTTGGCTTTTATGACCTTATAAAGTTTACAGCCCCCTCACTTTGAGGGAGGGGAATATAAACTTTATAAGGTCATAAAAGCCGAACAACAAAATAATACCACAATTTTTTACATAGCATCCTCGTTCCTCATATATATGAACATAATCAAATGTGGAGTTTTTTTTCATATTTCAAAGTTGCTAAGCTCAAACATCAAAAAAAGTTGTCTACGGTCTTGCTCTGCTTTATCTTCATAGATCTTTGCGTAGATCTCCTCCTTTTGCTAAAAGGAGGAGATCTACGCAAAAATAAACAGAAGGGAAATATTTCTAATACTCTCTCATTCAAACTTTGGTAACTCAAGCAAATCACTTTTGAATTTCAAAATTTTGTCTACTTTTGTTTAATCTGAATAAATCTGAATTTGTAAACTTAATTAAAGTTTTGAATTCAAATTTGACCTCGAATTCCAAATTTTTTCAAATTTTTTTTAGTCAAATTCGAAATTCGTCCGAGCTCAAGTTAGGGTTTCCAAGTGCTATATTGAATAGCTTACAATATTAGTTAGAATATAGATAATATTATAACATATAAATATTGCATATAACTAATATGCTATTGTTATATGTTGTAGTTATATTATTAGTTATATATATATATATATATATATATATATATATATATATATATATATATATATATATATATTTTTTTTTTTTTTTTTATTTAATACTGTTATTTAGGTGCCCCAAGTCACAGAGCACCGCGGATGTGCCTTTAACCAAAAAGTTCACGCCTCCTTCCTTACAGTGACGCGAAAATATGTTCAAGGCTCGTTTCGAACCTGGATCTCTTGCTTATTTGTTATATGCTTAAATTTGTTATATGCTTGCTTATTTGTTATATTAAATTTGTTATATGCTTGCTTATTTGTTATATGCTTATTTATTATATGCTTAAAGCAATATTTCTATATATGAAATATATAGAATGTGTTGGAGTTTGAAATTCAGACTACGGATTTCAAACTGCAACGCATTTTTATTCATTGGTTTCCATGGTATGAACCAATTGATAAAAGTGTACCCCAGGGTAGTGGTCCTGAATTATATAACTTGATTTATCTTTTTATTTATCTTGACTTATCTAACTTTAGTTATCTTACATTAGAAACTACCAAGTGAAATTACACCCTATTTTGGATCATCATTTTATATTAAGTAAACAAATCTTAAAACTCAATCTTAAAAAAAATCCTAATTTCAGAACATACTTAAAAAAGTTATAAATAGCCCCCAAAAAAATCTCCACAATTTAATACACATGTCTAAAAAACTCAAGCATTACACAACTGAAGAAGTAAACAATAATAACATCAAAAAGTGTAAAATTACTTTAAAGTAAATGTCACTTTGCAATTGTGATAATATTTGACACTAATTATCACGGTAAAAAGAGATTCTACATAGCTGGAGTTTAATTGTTAAAAGCATAAAAATTCAATAGTAAATGTAAATATTACTAATAAGTATAGCATTATACTCATTAGAAATATTTACATTTCCTTCTGAATTTTTATTATAATTTTTCAACACATGTTTTTCATACTGTTTATCAGTAGTGAGGTATTATGTACTGGAAAGTTTGAGCAGCAGTAGAAGTATTGGGAATAAGAACTAAACTAGATTTAAAAGGAATTTGAAAATGGTAAAAAAAAAAAAAAAATATCAACTAAATAAAATGTGTCCAGTTTTCTATTGTGTATAAATAACAAGTGAAGCAAATAGTTTACAAATATAAAAAAAAAATGTGTTAGGAGACAAAAAGCGATGGGAATTCATCTGTTTAACTGTTCATTCGGAGTGTGTAATAAATCCATCAGATTATGTGTTAATTGTAGATAATTTGTGTAAAAAATAAATGTAAGCAGCTAATTATTAAATAAAAATTAAGTTTAACAATATTAGTTATCAGGTTTTAATTAGACAATGTGTGATAAACGTTAATTATGAACTTTGTACCTTCCAAATATATTTGTAAAATAACTTTGTTGTTGAATTAACCTCTTGTTATACTACTGTTATACTCTTAATATTATTTTTTGTGACAATATTATTTTCTTGATAACAAATTTTTTGTTTTTTAGTGCATATAAATCTATTTTTACTTTTTCAGATTTGTATTTCACTCAAATTAAAAATTTATCAGTAGAAATTGAGGCAGGATCAATATTGAAGTTTCCTAGTTGTCTTTTTGCTGTAGCAGTAAGAGATTATTTTATAACAAAAAATGACATATTTTGGCTCAAAAATGGTATCGAAAGAATTTATCCAGTTAATGATCCTGTACTTATTGAAAATATTTTTACACATGTAAATGGAACTGAAACATATATGACATTTCCTTCTTTGGAAATTAGAACTGTTTTATCTGATGGCGGGATCTACCAATGTGGAATTCAAATTGCAAAACTTATGAAACAACCATTATATTCAGATTTTTTTGCAATAAAAGTGAAAGGTAAATACTAATTCTTACAATTTATGAAAAATTATCAAAAGCAATTATTTTTATTTAGTAGTGGTTGTTTTTTTATTTAAAACATAAAACATTTAAAAAAAAGCAAAGATAAACAAATAATCTAAAATAGGGTTGCCAGTCTGGCTTTTACAAAGAAAATCATAGTAAAAAAAAAATTATTTTAACAGGTTTTGCACTGTATTCTTCTCTGTAAAAGCCGGATGTCTGGCAACCCTAATCTAAAAGTATAATTTTAAAAGAGAAATTTACAAAGAGAAACAAATCTTATTATTAAAAAACTTGATTACTTACTACTTTAGATGGCACAAATACATCAGAAAATAATATTGCAATATATTGTTTTTTCTTTCAATCAATTGATGGCACATATCAAAGTTAATTCTTTGAATGCAAATTATTAATTTTGATGTATTATTATTAATTTAATGGGCAACCAAATTTTAACTCTTTTATTGTTTACTCTGATTATTTCGCTCTATAATTTTTAATTAAAATGGTAAAAAAACTTGCTGGAAGTGATAAACGAAAAAATAATTCACATTTGAAAGCTTATAATAGTCTTACTGATACCATGCTATGCAAGGACGTTATGATTGTTAATAAGATTTTATGCTATGTCTTCAACAAAGTTGATGTTCTGCCTTTTGAAGTTATAGTTAAGATCGTTTCTCGCTTCTTTACTGACGAAGAAATTGAAATAGCACTTTCAACCATTTGTCAATAGATCCTGTTAAAAAGATAACTCCAAAATCCAAGCATTTGTTGAAACATAAAGGTCCCAATATAAAAATAAAAGATGTTCAAGATATCTGTAGACTGATGCTTGGCATAAATTCTCCTAACGATGTTACTGATATAAAATGTCCTGAATTCCATGCAATAGATTTGTCACATCTTACCTTTGTAGATACTGATTACATGGATGCACTATATCTCAGCAGATACACCACATGCAGGCTGACATTCTTAATCTCTGTGCCACTGGTAATCCAATAAATGTAAATAGCAACTAAAATTCCACAAGTTCTCACTCTGTTGAATGTGCTACCCTTGGTTCGTATCTGACTGAGCTAGTTAATAATATGACTATCGAGCTAAAATCTTTTTCGAATCAATTCATGGAGTCGATTAGTAAAAGGTTACACTATATATTAACTGATCTTGAGAAACCTGTTAAATCCATTAACTAAAAACACAAACAAACCCAACTTTCAATTTATGACGAGCAGGCCCAACTTCCTGTCAATGACTGGTCATTCCTTCCAACTGCTAATGTAAAATCAACCATCCTTGATCCCTACCCTAATAATCAAGTTAATTCTCCATCTAATTCAGCTAACAAAATTGAGTTAAGTTCTATATCAAAGGACTCAATTACTGATGCACACCTATTTGTTGATCATGCTAATAACTGTGGTAGTGATTTTCACTTATCTGGTCATCCTTTATCTTATGAGACCTCTCAACCAGTATTGGACCCCGTTGATTTCCAAACTGTTATTTATATAAAGAAAAAGCGTAAGCAAAATGTGCTTATTGGTTATGGAAAAATTCCAAACAATTTATGTATGTTAAAACCACTTTATTTGTATGATTGCTCTAAAACTACTTTTATATTTGTTTCTCGTTTATTGCCAACTGCCTCTGCTGAAGAATTAGCTGAATTTATCAAAATAACATTTAAATTAAAACCATTTGCTTAAAAGTTGTTACAAGTAAATATCACTCTTCCTTCAAAGCATCTTTCTCTGCTGGAGATGCTGTCAGGCTCTACGACTGTAGCAAATGGCCAGAAAATGTGCTTGTGCATCGTTTCTTTGAAAATGGCAGTAAGAATTTGTAGCTTTTATTGTCGTGGTGTACAAAGTTCTACACACGAATTAGTACTCTTGTCTGCAACATATGATATTATCTGTCTCCAAGAGATTTGATTACTCAACACTGAACTTATTTTCTTGAACAACATTGTACCTGGTTTTTTTGGCTTTGGAGTGTCTCCAACTGATTCTTCAGCAGGTTTTGTTCATGGCAGACCGTTTGGTGGTGTTACTATCCTGTGTCGTGATTCTATCTTCTGCAGAACTTGAGTTGTTACTACTGATAATTCATGGTCTGTTGCTATCCAACTTGAAAATAACTTTTCTGATAAGTTCACAATTATCAATGTCTACATGCCTTGTGATTCATATGAGAATGTTGATAAGTATCTTGAATGCCTTGGTAGTCTCTCAGCTCTTATTTCAGATTTAAATGGTAAATTTGTTATTACTGGTGACTTTATTTGTGATCCAAGATTTCGGTCTCCATGTAGCAGTCTCCTTGTTGATTTTTGTACTGATGAACATCTTGTTACAGCTGATATCTGTCTTCCACATGATTCCTTTACCTTTGTTAGTAAAGCATGGGGCACCTCCCTTTGGATTGATCACTGCCTTGTCTCCCAAAGTTCTCTATGCAATGTTAATAACTTCGAAATAATTCAGTTAACTAGTTCATCTGATCATTTACCTCTAGCATTTGATATCTTGTTTAAAATTGATATATTTTTTTTGTCTACTGCTCACCCTACTTTGACAAGACCCCCTAAAATAAATTTTAATGCTTTGTCAACCATTATGATAAAGGAGTATACTTCCACTGTGTTTAACTTAGTGTCTTCAATTAACATAGGTCAGTTTAAAGTAATTAACTGTAGTAATGTACCCTGTAACTCACATGAGCATGTTAAACAGATTAACCGCCTGTACAATATCCTGAATGAATGTCTTACTCAATCTTCATCTCAATGTCTTAATTATTCAAATCAAGTTTCAATAGAAAACAACCTATGACAGGTTGGACAGATTATGTAAAAGATACTCATAAGTCTGCTAAAGATGTGTTCTGTTTATGGCATAGCTATAATAAACCAAAATTTGGTCCAATCTTCAATCTTTTTAAAAATTCAAGAGCCTTTCATAAATATGCCATTCATTTCTGCAAAAAAAAAAAAGAAGATACTATAAAAGCAGAAAAACTATACCAGTTTCTGGTCTACCGTGACTTGTATTCACAGCGATAAATGTAGTCTTCCACCTTCTCAGGTCCTGGTAATGTATGCCACATGTGGTATAATAACTATTCCACCCTGTTCAACTCAGTCAAGCCAACATGCAATATAAATGACAACTTTATAGATAAACACTGTAATCTTCTTAAAGATGATGCCTATCCTGTCACTCCTGATGAAGTCCAATTTATCATAAATCATATGTCCTGTGGAAAAGCAGCTGACCATTTTGGACTTCAGTTGGAGAATTATCTCTATGCTAGCACAAATTACTTTAATATTTTGCATTGTATTTTTTCTCCATGCTTTTCCATGGATACATGCCTATTGGTGCTTCACACTGTTTTTTCTTCTGTGGTTAAGGATAAGAATGGTGAATTATGGATAATTAGCAGAATGTCTGATTCTGTTAATTATTGTCCAATTGCTTTGGTGACAATTTTCTCCAAGATTTTGGAACATATTTTTGTCTCACGCATTAATGAAAGTTTCACTGGGACTCCCAACCAATTTAGATATAAAAAAAACCATAGCCTTTTTATGCCAGTTCTTATTTTAAAAGGTATTTAAATTTTTTACCTATCATATAGCTCAAATGTGCATGTGGCATTTATTGACATTAGTAAAGCCTTTGATAGACTATTTACAAAGCTATCTAAAATTATCTCTGGTGTAACTTTACGCTTACTCATTGTCTGGAATGGTGGTCAAACAGCTCAGATCCTTTGGGGTGAAATATTATCCAAAACATTTAATATCAGTAATGGAGTGCGACAAGGAGGTATACTGTCTCCTCTTCTATTTAATATATATATTAACAATCTTAGTGTTTTACTTAATAAAACTACCGTAGGCTGTTGCTTGGGTCCTTCTCTTGTTAACCATCTTCTTTATGCTGATGATATTGCCCTAAGTGCACCCTCAGCCAAAGGTGTCCAGATCTTACTTGACTTATGCTCCAGTTATGCTGTGAATCATGATATAGTTTATAACAATATTAAGTCGCAAATAACGTTTTTTTTAAATTTATAAACCCCTTATAAATAGCTCTCATTTCACATTATCTGGCATGGTTCTCACATACACTAGTCAATATAAATACCTGGGTCATTTGATCCTAAACGATATGCAGGATGACAAAGATATTTTAAAACATTTGTGCTCTTTGTATGCTAAAGCCAACCTCATCCGTAGAAAGGTCAGTTCCACACAAATACAAACAAAGATCATGTTATTTAATGCCTTTTGCAGCCCAATCTATGGATGTCAGTTGTGGTATCTTTGGAGAAAAGACTCATTCCATTGTCTATGGGTTGCATATAATAATGCACTTTGCTTGATATTAAACAAGCCACCATGGAACAGTGCTAGTGAATTATTTGTGAAACATGGTGCCCATTCACCTCATTGTTAATGCTGCAGAATAGTGAGAACCTTATCATAAAAGCTTTTGTTAGCTTTTTCTTCATTTTCATCAGCTCTCCATTTAATCATCCATTTAAACATCCGTTTAAACATCCATTTAAACATCCATTTAAACATCAGTGGAGACTGCAAGAACCTGTTCTTGCAGTCTCCACTGATGTTTAAATGGAGAGCTGAGTTATATTTATAACACTTTAATTTCTTATATAAATATATATATATCAGGTAACCAAAAAAAGTTCGTGCGGTTTTTCCGTATATATTAAAAACACACAAAACGACAAAAGTAAGTACATTTATTCATCAAAATAGTCACCATTAGCATCTAAAACCTTTTTCCAACGTAAAACAAGCTTATTTATTCCACTTCTAAAAAATTCTTGGTCCTTTGAGTCTATAAAAGCTTTCAACTCCATTTCAACCGCGTCCTGGTCTCGGAACTGCTGTCCTTTTAAATGATTTCCCAGGGAAAGGAAAAAATGGAAATCAGTAGGGGAGAGGTCTGGCGAGTATGGTGGATGAGGCAAACTCTCCCAACCAAAGCTTTGGAGCTTGTCCTGAGTCACGCGAGCGGTGTGTGGTCTCGCGTTGTCGTGGAGAAGCAGAACTCCTCTCCTGTGCACCAGTGCAGGCTGCTTTACAAGCAACAGGTCGTGAACTCGTTGCAGCTGTGCTGAGTAGACCAGTCCAGTAATGGTTTGGCCTGTTGGGAGCAACTCGTAATGCACCACACCAGCTGTAGTCCACCAAATGCAGAGCAAAACCTTCCGCTCGTGGAGATTGGGCTTGGGTGTCTTTGGGATGGGGTCATCGGGGGACAACCAATGGTAGCAACGCTTGGTATTGTTGTACACAATCCATTTTTCGTCGCATGTCAATAAACGATCAAGAAAAGGCTCAACATTGCGGCGTGATAAGAGTGATGTGCAGATCGTAAGCCGTTGCTTCTTGTTGTCGATCGACAATTTGTGCGGAACCCACCGACTCAGCTTCCACGCTTTCCCAATCGCATGCAGATGCAGACGGATGGTTTCAACACTCACAGCAAACCTCACTGCAAGTTCTTGGCAAGTTTGGCTGGAGTCAGACTCGACAGCGTCCTTCAGTTCATCCTCATCAACCAACAATGGGCGTCCAGAACGCGGCAGGTCTTCGATGGACTCATCTCCCAAAGAGAATCGCTGAAACCACTTCTGTGCTGTGCGTTCACTTACTGTACCTTCTCCAAATGCTGTGCAGATGTTTTTGGCCGCTTGTGTTGCATTCCTTCCAAGTTTGAACTCGTAAAGTAAGCAAGATCGAATAATCGTTGGTTGGGTTGCCATCCTTTCTTTACACAAAACCTTTCCTGTAAGCTCGTTACAAGCCTACACTATATATGCAGCAACTACGCGTGACACACGCGTTCTATTACGCAACAAAGCTACTTGCCTTATGCGATGTGGGTGTTGTAAAAAATGCTAAAAACAATTCAATTACCAAAAACCGCACGAACTTTTTTGGTTACCTAAAATATATATATATATATATATATATTTATATATATATATATATATATATATATATATATTTACATTTTTTTTTATTTACTTAATATTTAATTAAAAATTAGAGAATGTAACTTTGTTACCAATTGTAACTGATGGAGATGTGATGTAACTTTAAAATACTATTGGGGTATGCAGCGTATTGGTTAAAGTGTCATGCGTTATCTACAATTGAGTCAGTAATTTAAATTTAATTTTTTTATAATTTAAAACATAAATATAGTAACTTGAAATACTAAATATAAAAAACCAACAAAATATTCTTATATCTATCTTTTAAGAAATTCGTGGACTTTAAAATCACTTTTCAGAGATTAAATATTGCAAAATTCTTTTTTGCTTTCATTTGTAGATATCAGTGTTGAGTGGTATTATCTTTTTATTCACAAAGACTCTAATGCTTGGCCGGAGTATATATTTATGAATCAATTCACCCATTTGTTGCAAAATAAGATTTGAATCTATTGACTGTTTTGATTTTTAAAAAACCTGAAGATTGCTCTGACTCCTAACTCTTTTTTTTATTATTGGATATGTTTTTGAATCTTTAATTACTAAACTTCTAATATCTCATCTTGAGTCAAACAACTAACTCTAGGTTAATTAATACAGATTTCAATTATCTTGTTCTACTCTTGAATTGTTGACCATTTTAGCAGAAAATTTGATGAAGATGAAAGTTTTTATATAAATAAAAAGTAGTGAGGCAATAACTGTTGCGTTTGACATTTTTAATGTGTTTGTTAAGATCTGCCATAATGGTCTTCTCCATAAGCTCTATTCATAAGGTATATCTGGAAAAGTTTTGTCCACGATGACAATATTATCTTTTGTTTTTATTAACTTCTCAGGTACCACAAAACTGTGTTGTTCCTCATCTATACTAATGAGATTCAAAATAATTTAAAGTTGCTCTATTTGCTGGTTGCACAACCTTATACTTCAGACTTAACAAAAAGTCATAACTTAAAAAATCATTTAAAAAATTATGAGTGTGATCTCTTTTCAGTAACAGCATGAGGCTCATAGCGGATGGTGAATTTTAACCTATACAAAACTTTTACACTGGTAATAATGAGTTTTTTACTGCTTATAACTATCGCTATCACTATTTTACATCTATTTTTACTACTGACCTCTCATGGAAACATATATACTAGTCACTGAAAAGTATATGTATATATATATATATATATACATATATATATATGTATATATATATATGCATGTGTATATATATGTATATATATATATATATATATATATATATATATATATATATATATGTGTATTTATATATATGTATATATGTATATATATGTATATGTATGTATGTATATATATATGTATATGTATTTATGTGTATATATGTGTGTATATATATATATATTTATATATATATATATATTTTGCTTTTGATACTGTAATATACTCTTTAGTTATAGACAACATTAGTCAACTCTATCTATTGTTCTGAAATTATGGTCTATATTTCTTTATTGAAGATAGAGAAGTAAAACTTCTATGGTTTGTAAAACCATATTTACTTTAATGTAAATTTTAATATAAATATAATTTTATTTGTTTAATTTATTTTGAGTAAGTTTTTTTCTTTTAGCTCAGGTTGTCACAATTTTTTCC
>NC_088931.1:14810000-14820000 GCF_038396675.1 Hydra vulgaris
GTTGCAGAGAAAAAATTATACATAGCTTGAATTTGTGAAAAAAAACTTCATAATTTCTAAACATTTTTGGACTGCAACCGCAGCAACCAAATTTAAGGAGTGACAGACACAAGGAATATAAAAGGCTCGTGAATTTATATCAGCTATACGCTTCCGTATGACAATGTTTTACCTTTTATATTGGATCCATTATCATTTCCTTGTCCATGAATATCCATGACAGATAGATTATTTGATTCCAATGAATTCAAAATTTCTTCAGTAAGTCCTAATCCAGCAGTATCTAATACATTTATGAATCCTATAAAACTTGAATTGTGACACTGATAACCTGGTTATCCAATTGTTTTACAATATTAACGTAACGTATAACAATAGACATTTGCTCTTGGTGACTATTATCTGGTGTACAATCTAAAATAATGGAAAAATACTTAGCCTATTTTATCATACTTAAAACTGTATCTTTTGTTGCTTTGCTAATTAGGATTAGGATTCTCAACTGCTCTGTTTAAATGTTTTTCCATCGCTGGATTAAACTTTGAAAGTAGTTCTACAATTTTTAAGAATTTTCCATTATTTTCTGAAAAAATTTGGTCTGATGATCCACGGAATGCCATATTTTTGGAAGCCATCACCAAAATTATATTGATAATTCTCTTAATAACAGAGTCTTAATGTTGTATTTCAGTATGGTACATTTTTTCAGTAAGACAATCAATAGTTTGAGATGTACTAAGTCTTTTCTTCAAATCTATCTGTTTCCTAAATGAATCGTAGTGCTCTGCACTGCTTTCATGTCTTTTTAAAATTAGTATCATGTGTCTCCAATTATTTGTTCCCGTTTTTACTAAACAAGAAGTAACGATACTAAACAATTTACAACAAAAACAAAATACTTTGTCTGATTCAAGTGAATAAACAAGCCAAGATCTGTCGATTAATTTTTCATTAGGAGCTTTGCGATAAAAATGTACATAGTTAATTGATTGGTTTTGATCATCTTTTAGGTAAGCAGTAACAGAAAATTTTGTTGGTTTTTTTGTGACTATGTCTTGAATTAATATTGTGGACAAATTTTCTGGCCAATTCACTAAATCGTCATGGTTATTTTCGATCCCATCAACAGCCATATTCATGTTATTGTTTGAAGGTTCGAATTCCAAATCAAATTCCACAATTGCATCAATTTCACTATATCCTTCATTAACATTTTCAATTCCAATTATGTTAATTTCTCCTTCACTTTGTTTTTCACTTGAACTTTTTTTCTTGTTTTCATTTGTTTTCTCATATTTAATTTCAATCTCTACAGCTGTTTGAAGAAAATTATGAAGAGTTTTCTGCTTTTTAAAAGCATCTGATTGTTTTTTTCTCTTTTTAATTTATTTTGCCAACCAGACAATTTCTTTTTTGATCCATTTTATTTCAGGACAGTATAGATATATATTTTATATGTATATATATATATATATATATATATATATATATATATATATATATATATATATATATATATATATATATATATATATATATATTTATATATATATATATATATATATATGTATATATATATATATATATATATATATATATGTATATATATATATATATATATATATATATATATATATATATATATATATATTTCTATATATATATACACATATATATATATATATATATATATACAGTTATGGCCATTGAAATCCGACCACCAGTATCATTTTACTTAAAACTAGTTTAATGTAGTAATAAACAATTGTATTATAGCAATAAAAGAATAACAGTAACAATTAATGATTATAATGTAACATATCGTACATATTCAATGTTTTTAATATTTAGTGGCACCACCATGTGCTTTTAAGACTGCATTAGTGCGATCTGGCATTGAATCCACGAGAGCCTGACAATATTCTGGCGTTATTTCAGTAATCCAAGCTTGACGAATTTTGTGCGCTAGATCGTCCAGTGATGTAGGATTAGTTCTGGATACTGCTGACTTTAACTTGACCCAGCAATTTTCGATTGGGCTCAAGTCTGGGGATGATCCTGGCCAAGGACCCAGAACCTGAACGTTGTGATCCTCTAACCAAGATTTTACAAGACGAGATTGGTGACACGGTGCACCATCATGCTGGAATATTTTGCAACGACGAATTTCCATCAAATTTGGAACCTTTTCTTGAAGGATTTTTAGATATTGTTGGGAGTTAACAGTCTGTCCCTTCTGCATTAAATAAATACCACATCGACCAGATGAAGCTATTGCGCCCCACACCATAATTGAAGGACATTGCTTGACAGCTGGTACGGTATACCTTGCATTAAAACGCTGATTAGGTGGGCGACGAACTAATGACTTTTGCGGAGCGAATTGCTATATTTGTGTCTCGTCGCTAAACATTACCTGGCGCCATTTGGTTATTGACCAGTGTCTGTGAGCTCTACAAAATGCGATCCTATCACAGATGTTCTTTAAAGACAGTCGCAGTTTGAGGGCTGGACGACGAGAACGTAGACCTGCCTCTTTCAATAAACGTCTTCTAAATGTTCAAGTGCTGACTGTAACGTCATTAGGTAGATCTGCCCTGATTTGTGTGCTAGATATTGTTGGATCTCTCACAGCAGCCCTGCGTATCATATTGTCTGTTTGTTTGCTAGTAATTCTAGCTTTACCAAAACGTTTTCTGGGCGCAGTGGATCCCGTGTCTTTGATTAGTTGTATAATATCATGAACAGTAGATTTTGGCATTCGCAATTTTGCTGATATCTGACGCTCACTTGCACCATCCTCCCATAAAAGTTTAATATTAGCACGAAGACCTTCCTTCGTAGTCATAATTAAATTGTGACAGTTAAATGATAATCCATACCCTACAATGAGATATAGCTTAATAAATTTTACAGTGCAATAAAATAAACACTAATGTGATTGGCTAAAAGCTAATTAACTAATCATTGATGTCAGGGAAGAAAATAAATTGATTATTCGCATGCATAGACTGTTTTTCTTTATATTCAGCAGTGGTCGGATTTCAATGGCCATAACTGCATATATATATATATATATATATATATATATATATATATATATATATATATATATATATATATATATATATATATATATATATATTTTTTTTTAAACATCTTCGCTTCCAACAAAGCTGCAAGCAGCCACTAATTAAAGTTGGAAGTTACTGTAAGAGAAAAGATGAAGATTGTAGAGCAAGATAACGATTGACGGGCGATTTAAAAGATTGCAAATTATATGAATCAGGAAAGCAAGATGAAGGAAGCGAATTCCAAAGAACTGATGTTCGAGGAAAAAAACTAGACGAATAAGCGTTTTTGGAGCACTTAGGAACAGTCACAGAAAAAGGATGACACTTAATTGAATGACGAGTAACACGAGAATGAATTTTAGTAGATGGCACAAGAGACGCTAGCTCCTTAGAGCAGTGCCCATTATAGTATTTGTAGAAAAGAGAAAAAGAAGCAACATTACGATGATGTGATAATGGTTGGAGGTTGGCTGCAAGTGCAGGTCCAACTATGTTTATAATGCGTTTTTGCACCTTGTCTAAAAGAGAAAGGGCATCATTAGAAGATCCGCCCCAGATATGGCAACAGTATTCCATACAAGGCCGGATTTGAGATTTATCGAGATAGAGAATAGAATCCAGAGTAAGAAAGTGGCGAGCTCGATAAAGAGATGCAACCTTAGCAGATGCAAATTTTGCAACCGATTTGATATATGGTTTCCAAGAAAGATTGGAAGTAAGAGTTAATCCTAGAAGATGAAGAGTAGGTGACTCATCGAGTACATCACCGTTCATAAATATAGGAAGATCTAAATTATTGCGATAACGATTGGCTGAAAAAAATTGAGTTTTATCTGATTTAAAGTTCACCAGCCACTGTGAGCCCATGCTGTAGCAGAAGTGAGATCCTTTTCAAGCTCAAATGCCCCCTCCAAGCAATCAGAAGGTGTTGGTTTCTTATCACGACAAGAATAAATGGTAGTATCATCAGCAAACAATGCCACCTTATATATATATATATATATATATATATATATATATATATATATATATATATATATATATATATATATATATATATATATATATATATATATATATATATATATATATATATATATATATATATATATATATATATATATATATATATATATATATATATATACACAGTGGTGGCATAAAGTCTTTGCCACACTGTTAGATTTTACACAACTTGTACTTAGGTTGCCTTGGTATATTACTTTTTAAAGCTTTTCCTTCGGGAATTTGTCTAAATCTCTAATTGGACATCTCCCGCATTATTAGCAACTATATTTTCATATAGTTTAACTTGTTAATTTAATTGCTATTGTTGGTTGATTGAGACACCTGCCACTATATTCAATACAATCTGTATTATACTGGTAAGTAAAATATAGTTTTTGGATGTTTTTGCGCATATTTGTTGAAAATTGTGGTTGCTGTATACCACATATTATCACTCTATAACTTTTACTACAATTTTAATCGGTTTAACACCATAGTAATTATCAATTAATTACTAATTATAACTAGTAATTATAATTAGTCTAATTAACTACAATTACACATGTATCATTATTTCACACCAAATCTCTAATTTATTTTTATTCTTGTCAACTAAACTTAACGTGAACAATTATTTTCTACATAATTTTATGAGTTATTAGAAAAAAATGTGCTTTTTTGTATAGAATTGTTATTGATATGGCCATCCCATTTTCTTTTTAACGACGCCTGCAAATAGTGGTAATGGCAAAATAAGGAATTTCATACAGGGACATTGCTAAAACATTAAAGGTTAGTTTGAGGACTGTCACCTACACTATCAAAAGAGAGAGAGAGAGAGACTGGGACAGTAAAAGACAAAAAATGTTCTGGCAGACCACGCAAAACAACCATTTGGGAAGATCGGCTTTTGGTTTGGGCAAATCTGGCTAATCGCTTTGACACAGCATCTGATGTAGCCAGTTACATGGGAAAAACGCACAGCATCAATATTGCAGCAAGAACCCTAAGGAAACGCCTTCAGCAAGCTGGGTTGAATGGCAGAATTGCTGCCAAGAAGCCATTTATGCGGCCTGACAATATTGCGAAGCGACGAGCATTTGCAAGGCAACACAAGAACTGGGCTGTTGAACAGTGGAATAAAGTGTTGTGGAGTGATGAGAGTTGTTTTACAGTATTCTGTGGAGCAAAACGAGCGTATGTTAGAAAGATAGTTGGTCAGAGATTTAGTTCTCAATGTGTTGCACCAACATTGAAACATGGTGGAGTTTCCCTTATAATTTGGGGTTGCATGTCGGGATTTGGTGTTGGCCGGCTGTATTGTTGTACAGGCACTGTTAACCGAGACAAGTACATAGAAATACTCAAAACACAAGTTGAACCATCTGCCCACAAGCTTTTTGGCAGGACTAAGACATTGGTTTTCCAACAAGACAATACTCCCTGCCACAAAGCCAAAAAAGTTACTGAATACTTTGGAACTGCACGTATCAATGTGATTGAAGGGCCACCACAAAGTCCCGACTTGAACCCCATTGAAAATTTGTGGGAGGAACTGTTCAGAATGGTGCAGAAAAGCAAGCCCAGCAATTTGGATGAATTATGGCAACAGTTGGAGTCTGCTTGGCATGCAATCCCAATTGCCACAGTCCAAAAGCTGGTACAGTCAATGCCTAGGCGCATACAGGCAGTCATTGATGCGCATGGTGGACACACAAAATATTAACATTTTTTTATATTTGTGTTGTTTTTTTACAAGTGCTATGTATTTATATCATTTGAGTCATGTTTGGTGCTGTTTGGTGGTACTTTAACTTTTGCATAATAAAAATAAATGACTTTTTTCTTGTTTTTCCTGAGTGTGGCAAAGACTTTATGCCGCTACTGTATATATATATAAATATGTTGTTGCTATTTTGAATCACCTATCAATAAATAAAAGTTTCAAAATAGTCCATAAGAATTACTTTCGCATAATAAAGTGTAACAAACTTTTTTAAGTGTAACAAATTTTTGCAAGGGTTTTTTATTTACTTTTAATTTGGTTAATGCAAATTTTTTAATATTTTATGCCTTTATTATACCTTCTTATTTTTAAAATAATAATCATTTTTTTAAATTTAATTTATTTGAGCTATCAAAAATATGCAAAAAGTAACTCATTATGCAATGCATCATATTCTGAAACCGCACTATCTACATCAAGATAGGCAGTTCTAGTTGCATGCTGTTTTACTAGCTAGATCTGCTATTACTAACAAAAAATAATTATGCACAAAAAATAAACAAAACAAAAAATGTGTAAAAATAATTATATACATAATAGACTAACAAGAAGATTTGTATTTTTTATATAAAAACATTCAAGAAAATGTTTTTCAAATCTGGAAAATAAGGTGCAGATATGTCATTCACAACTGACAATAAAAATTTAAGGCGGTGACCTATTTCAGTAAAACATCAATGTCGGCCATCTTGCCCAGAAGTAAACACAAAATGTAAACTTTCGTCTGATTGTTTAGCAGAAAACATTGGAATAAACTGATTAGGATTGGACAAGGGGCATTACTCAGTTTTTACAAAAGTGGACTTTGTACCTTTTGCATTTTTAGTTATAGATCTATAAAGGCCTATATATTTTGTTTCTAAGCAGAATTTTAATTTTGCGCCTTTTTAATGCTGCGCCTGTGTGTTTCAGACACTTTGCACACCCTACGAGCTGGCTCTGTATATATCTATCTATCTATCTATCTATCTATCTATCTATCTATCTATCTATCTATCTATCTATCTATCTATCTATCTATCTATCTATCTCTCTCTCTCTCTCTCTCTCTATATATATATATATATATCAGGTCTATAAGCATGAAGCGAGCATCGAGCTACAAATGTATCGATAGAGAACATTTGTTGTGAACGGGACCTAATTTTTTTTTTGGTTTGTTGCTGTGACATCTGTCAAACATTTAGTAAACATCAAGTCATTGTATAAACAACATCACATTTTTTAATCGTGTTAAAAATGTTGAATTTTGTACCAAAAAATGATGATTTGCGGAAAGCACTAATTTTTTGTTTTCATTTGAAAAAAAATGCAGCAGAACCGCATCGAATGCTTTTCAAAGCTTTTGGTGATCATGATCTATTGGAAGCAACATGCAAAAGATGGTTTCAACAGTTCAGAAATAATGATTTTGATGTGCGAAATGAAGAATGTGGAAGACCACCAAAAATGTTTCAAGACACAGAATTGCAAGCAATACTGGATGAAGATGACACTTTAAGTCAAAAACAAGTGGCAGAAATGTTAAATGTTTCACAACCAGCAATTTCTAACCGTTTAAAAGCTATGGGAAAGATCCAAAAGTGCGGGAAATGAGAGTATGAATTGAATGACAGGCAGATGGAAAAGCGAAAAACCACATGTGAAATGTTGGTGTTACGACACGAAAGGAAGTCAGTATTGCATCGAATTGTGACTGGTGATAAAAAATGGATTTATTTTAAGAGTGTTAAACGCAAAAGATCATGGGTAAATCTAGGAGAAGCATCAACATCGACTGCAAAGCCTGATCAGTTCGGAAAAAAGACAATGCAGTGTTTGGTGGGACCAGAAAGGAGTGGTGTATCATGAACTTCTAAAACATGGCGAAACTGTTGATATGCAACACTACCAACAACAAATGATCAATTTGAACCATGCATTGATCCAAAAACGACCAGAATGGGCCAGAAGACACGGAAAGGTAATTTTGTTGCATGATAATGCTCCGAGTCATACAGCAAAAGTGGACAAGGAAATGATATCATCACTTGGCTAGGAAGAGTTACCTCACCCGCCGTGTTCACCAGACTTGGCTCCTTCTGACTACCATTTGTTTTCATTGTCAATGAATGACATTGATAGGACACGCAATCAATGACATTGATAGGACACGCATTGAATAAGCAACACTTTAATTCTTACGAAGAAGTTGAAAAATGGGTCTCCGAATGGTTTGCCTCAAAAAACGATCAGTTTTATTGGCGTGGTATCCACAAATTGCCAGAAAGGTGGTCAAAATGTGTAGAAAGCTATGGCAAATACTTTGAATAAAATATTTTTTACTTTTCCATTAGAAAATAGTGTTTTATTTTGAAAAAAAATGCTTCTTTCATACTTATAGACCTCGTATATATTTATATATATATATATATATATATATATATATATATATATATATATATATATATATATATATATATATATATATATATATATATATATATATATATATATATATATATATATATATACCAGGGCTTTAAGTATGAAATAAGCATTTTTTTATATATATATATAGGTTGAATTTTTATGTTGCAACTGTTTCTACTTGTTTTGTATATACATTGACAAACAAAGACAAAACTGCTTTGGAAAACTCATTGACTGTTGATATTAAAATGTAATAAGTTTATTGCTGGGTACATAAACTGATTACTAAAACAAAAATCTAAATTGCTGCATAGTTATATTTTTAAACTCCAGTTTTTAACTCTAACTGCATGTTGGCAAAGCCTTTTATACAGTAAGTCATATGTTAAGGCTGCATTTTAGCAAAGCCAGTTAAGTAGTAAGCTGTTATGTATTAAAGCAATAGACTGAGATTAAATTAAGGAATAGATTGAGATTAAATTAAGTAATAGATTGAGATTAAATTAAGTAATAGATTGAGATTAAATTAAGGAATAGATTGAGATTAAATTAAGTAATAGATTGAGATTAAATTAAGCAATAGATTGAGAAATTAGTATTAAATTACTATTAAAATAGTAAGTGTATATTTTTATTTTGAAAATTATTACAAGTATTTAATGCCTAATATTTATTTGTGTAGATAACAGAAACTGTTTTACGTATTGCAAATCTTGTAACCCAAAATTTAACTATTGTTGTGGATGTTACTGATTTTAGGTAAAAAAAATTTTCAGTTTTATACATTTTTTTTTAACAGTTCTATTCTTTAATTGAAAAAAACAACAAGTACTTTAGTTCTTTATATATATACAAATATATGTATATATATATATATATATATATATATATATATATATATATATATATATATATATATATATATATATATATATATAAAATGTCTACATATATGTATATATATATATATATATATATATATATATATATATATATATATATATATATATATATATATATATATATATATATATATATATATATATATATATATATATATATATATATATATATATATATATATATACATATATGTAGACATTTTATATAGGTGCAGTATTGTTAACAACATTTAGTCAATATTGAGATAAATATTTTTTGATTATTGCACCAGTGTTGTTTGCTATTAGGGAAAGTACTACTCTTTGTAAAGATTCAAAAGTAGAAAATAAAATGTATCAAAAAGATTTGCTAAAAAAATATTGTCTTTAATATACAAAAAAATAAAAAATAAACTTTTTAATTACAACAAAAAATTGTTGATGCAATGGACAGCCTCTTATGTCATATGAACTTAACATAATTTTGAATCAAAAACAAAAAGTTTTAATCCATAAGTAAAGAAAATTCTCTTAAACAAAAACACTTCTCTGTTCTTAAAACAATAAATGAAGTTTTGTAAATGCTTTTAAACATTTAAATCATGGAGACTTTCTTATAATCTTAACCTCATTATGTAATAAATTAGCTTGCAAAAAAAGTTTTTTTACAGTTTCATTTTCATGGCCTATTGTGTTTTAAAGATCAAGACATCTGCATCTCTTACACCATTCATATTTCTTATATCTAGAAAGACATTTAATCTTTGCAGTTTTTTACATATTTTAAAGCTCATTGCATGTGAAATAATATCACTCTCTTAGTGTTTTATTTTTTAATA
>NC_088931.1:14825000-14830000 GCF_038396675.1 Hydra vulgaris
ATAAAACGGACAAAAAAGTCTTGAAAATGACAAAAAGTTGAGAGTTTTTCTGTAAATCACTCTTTAAAGAAAAGTATATAAAAAAATTTAATTATTTTTCTAGCAAATTCCTGTTTAGAAAATTTATGTTGTTTACTGAGTGATTTTCAATCATCATTGAAGTTCGACATTTATAACATTCAGCTTTGGAAAATAATCTGTTCTTAAATTTTGTATTATTGCATTAAAAAGACACCATTTTAGAGTGTTAATAACATTTCCAATAGTAAACAATCTGAGAGACTTTATAGATTTATTTTCAATAATCAGAGCAATTTTATGATTTTATCCTTTATATGCGAAAAACCTAATAATGTTGTGTGCAACAAATGTACAGTTTATAGTCTATTTGATAAATTATTGCTTCAATTTAGATAAGTCAGAGTTGGTTGGAATCAATGGTAGAAACTTCAAACTAAGTTGTACATTAAGATTTAAAAAGTTAGTAATGAAGTTAGTCTTAACTTTATTATCTCACATGCAAAATTTTTTATTTATAGTAATTTCAAAAGTAGTATCTGTCATATAATATAGGTTTATATATAATATAGGTTTATATATAACTATCTGCTAATATAATCTGCTAATATAGGTTTTAAAAGAATCTGCTAATATAATTTTTTTGGATTGTCTATTTTATAATTGGCAATCCAAAAAACCTCCACTAAAGCTGTTGTTTAAGTTAGGAGAAAATTATGTTTGTATTTGCTAAATTCATACACTTGTAACTCATTTAAGTCAATTTTTCTTTGCAATAATTTGAAGTCTTTTTGTCACATACATGCTAGAGGGGCGAATGCAATTTTTATCAATCATGCCAGAGTTACATTAAGATTTCCAGAATAAAAAGGTTAAAAAAAAAGTACTTTACATTCCAATTGATCTTCTAATGATTCCAATAAAACAAACCTTAATTTTTACATGTGTATTTTAGGACCAATTCTAAGTTTCTGAGCACCTAAAAACTAATATTAGATTTGTTTTTAAGGTAAAGTAAAAAAAAAAATGTTTTGTAGTTAAAATAAAAAAAAGTTTTAAAAAAGTTAGTTTTAAATTTTTTTTTGCGTAGTTCTAATTATATATTTTTTCTTCCTCAAACTGTGATGGACTATTGTCATCTCAATGAATTTAAAAATGGCCAATTATAATGGTAATGCAGGCCAAGTGTTGGCCTGCACTATCTATCTACAAGAAGCTGGAAGGTTGCTACCCCTTTTAAGCAAGAAAAAAACAACATTTATTTTGTGCTAAACTTAGCACATTTATTTAGTTTAGTTCATTTGTTAATGTTTTCTTGCTGCAGCTTATCATTACTATTTTTATTATTATCATTATTGTTATTATTATTTATATTATTATTGTTATTATTACTATTATTATTATTATTGTTATTATTATTATTATTATTGCTATTATTGTTATTATTATTATTATTATTATTATTATTATTATTATTATATAAAATAGACACTGATTTCATTATTATAGATTCTTGCCCGGTAAATGTTTTTGGTGAAGCAAATTACAAAGGTCAATATACATTTGAAATGACTTTTGTCAACCAAGATAAAGTAAATGTGCAGTTAAATTGTACTTATCCAAGTAAAGGATTTGTAGAAAGAATTTGTCATACTGATTTAAAAAATGGTGCTTTCTGGGATGTTCCTGATTTAACAAATTGTGAACCTAAGACTGAGACGACAAAGAAATTGATTCAGTTAAATAAGGTTGTTCTTTTTTAATTATATTTGTTATAATTTATTTGGTATTGATTACAAGTTTGTTAACTGACTTTTTTTAAAAACCATACTAATAAAAATATGATTAAGTATTTGGAATAGTAATATTTGGAATAGCGTATAAGTAATTACAATTGAATTTAAAACATAAATCTGAGTTTCAAAATTCAATTGTAATTTTTTAATCGATTTTTAAATATATAGTTGCTTTACTTGTATAGAAAGTAAACATTCTGAAATTATATATCCACTAATTAATGTACTAATTATATAGCCATCAGCTTAATTGATCACTTTTTGCACTATCAGCATGTCTTTTTTAATGATTTAATGATTTTGTAACTTTTTATTAATATTTCAATTTATATTCTGTATAATGAAAATAATTGTGTTAAACCAAACTCTATTAAGGATTTTTTGGGTAATAATTCTTTTTGGGCAATAGTTATCTTGAAATAGGTATGCTTTTAATTTTTAATAAAAAAATTATATGACTTAATGCTTTATGCTTTTGTATATTTTTGAACATTTTATTAATCTGTTAATTAGTTGTTATAAGTATTAGCCTTTTTCTTTCAATAAGCATTAGCCACAAATGCTTATATGATACTTTACCAATTCACACACAAATCCTTTTTTTTTCTTTTATTGTATTCCCCCAATTCTACATTGTTTTTTTTTTAATTGTTGTTTCAACCTTCCTTTAAGTATTGTTACTTTTTTAAAGGAATCTATTTGTGTTAGAGAAGTCATTGAAACTTGTTCATTAATAAGCATTTTATCAAAGAATCTCAGTGATGCAGTTCGTAATGAATTAGAAATAACAAATTATCACGATATAAATTTTATTGCCAAAATTTTAGAAAAAATTGTTAGTGTGTTTGTTAAAGCCAAAGATGCATCAGATCAGGTTTATTTTACTAAGTTTTATTATTGTTGAAATATATGAATTTTTGATTTATATTGGTTTTATTTTTTATTTGCATTTTTTTAACATGTTTTTTTTTTTTACTTGTTGTTTTTGTTTATTATTTTTTGTTATGTTTTTTAATTTTGTTTTATTTCATTTTATAATATTTATTATCTACTTATATAAATATAGTTAATATAACATTTGTTAATAGTTTTTAGTTTTTTCACTTTATTTGCATTTTTTTTTGTTTTTTTAAATTTATATTATTTATTTTTAAAAGTTTTTGTTTAGGTTTTTATAGATGTTTTACAAACAATTAATAGCTTGCTAGGCTCAAAAAAAACATATATTGCAGAATCACAAGTTAAAACATCTTCTTCAACAAGTATTTTAAACACCCTTACAGAGTTTGCATTAATTTATTCTAAACAACTTAATAAATCTATTTCTGTTAGTAAAAAAAATATTGGATTCCATATCGATAAAGTAAAAAAAAGTAAAGTAATAATTACAGCGCAGCAGTTAGCAAATGATAGCGTTGGAATAAGTTTTAGTAACAATGTTGATATTACTAATAAAACATTTGCTGCCATCAAAATACCAATTGAAGTGTTTTCTAATGAAAACAATATTATTTACTCATACTTCTTTCGCTATGATTCTTTTTTGTTAAATGAAAATAGTTTATTATATCCTGAGGAGAACAATATTGCAGCCAAAAAATTTGTTCAAAGTGCTATATTGTCTGCATCTATTGTTGATAGGAATGTATCTAAATTAAGAAATCCTATTATTTTAACATTTAAAAAGATTTTATCAGAGTATTCTGGCATTAGCAATTGTCATTATTGGGATGAAAAAATTAGTAAGTTTTTTTTATTTTATTTTTTTATTTGTGCACTAAAAAATTTTATGCGCTAAAAAAATCTTTGTAAAAGGTGTTTTTCTATAAAATGCTATAACTTATATTTTTGTTTTGAAAAACGTGTAACAGACCTTAGTTGCATTGAGCTGTTGAGAATACTCTTCTAAAACTGTTGAAGTTTGGTAAATTTTTATTAAAGCATGATACAAAACATCAAGGTTTGATAAGTGTTTTATGAAAAAATCTAGTTTATAAAATTATTTCTTTTGTTCATTATATTTATCAATATGGCAACAATTTTGTTCATTTTGTCAGTCTGATATAAAACTTATTGTATTTTGGAATTTCCTTTGTAGTTCTTTATGGAGTTCATTTTGCAATTTTTGTAATAATATTTCTGTTCAACCTTAAGCATCATGCGAGGATGAGGTAGCATATATATTAATATTAACATAAATATTTTTTACATAAATGTTTTATAGTTTTAACAACACCTGAAATCGCCATATAATTTGAGAATATTTAAAACAATTATTAGAACTTGATATTTTCATTCTGTAGATCTAAAATAAAAGTACTGATTATCTATGGAATCCTCTTTTTCCATATAATTATCAACCAAATCTTCAATATTGTCAAACGCTTTATTAGAATATAATTTTTTGGTATCTACAAGCAATCCATCACAGCTAAATGCAGTGCATGATTATGGCAAATTAGATTTAAATCACCTAACATTTGATTTAGCACCCAACATTATATTTAATCATTACTGCTGCTGGGTAGTTAGTTGATGCAGTAACATCATTTTTTTAAAAAATGCCAGGGTCTGCCAACTTCAACCAAATGTTTATTGCTTTCTGAATTGGTCTGCTTATTAATTTTTATCAAACCTAGAATGTAGTATTCAATTGAATTTAAGTCTATTTCAAGCAAATGAGCTGCTACATTTTCATGAGGTAAAATATGCAATCTGTCCATTCTTCCACTGTAGTTGCAAGATTATGCTTTGCATTTTTAAATTTTTTTTTAATTTTCCTGAAGTTCAGTAGATTTTTCTTTATGAAAGCTGTTGATACACTTTGAATTACTTGTCAGAATATTTAGCATGTTATATTTTTTTTTGTTGCATGTAATCAACAATAGTTTGAGACCTATTCATAGTTGCGATTGCCATTCCATCAACAGCTGCAAATTTTGACAAAATGTTTTTTAAAATTTCTTTATAACAAATTACTAAAAAAACTTTTTTTTTTATATATATATATTTTTATTTAGTTGAAACTATTCTCATATATATATATATATATATATATATATATATATATATATATATATATATATATATATATATATATATATATATATATATATATATATATATATATATATATATATATATATATATATATATATGTATATATATATATATGTATTTATATAT